>NC_138553.1:4349551-4510651 GCF_964273705.1 Natrix helvetica | reverse complement strand
ACTCAGGATCAAAGAGCATATAAATTTAGTAAATTATTGTTATTATTATCTCTAGCCAGCTTCTAAAATTCTTTCTCCGTTATAGCTTATACGTAGAAAATATACTTTCCACATCAAGGAACACTGTAAGTCTTTAAGAAGATGTTGGATAGCCATTTGCCTAGAACGGATTTCCTGCCTAGGCAGGGGGTTGGACTAGAAGACCTCCAAGGTCCCTTCCATCTCTGCTATTGTATTGCATTGCACTAATACCACTCAATAAAGCCTTAGTAAGACCACACCTAGAGTATTGCATCCAGTTTTGGTCACCACACTGTAAAAAAGATGGTGAGATTCTAGAAAGAGTGCAGAGAAGAGCAATCAGGCTGATGGGGGGATTGGAGGCCAAAATAGACGATGAACGGTTGCAGGAACTGGGCCTGGCTAGTCTAGTGAAGAGAAGGACCAAGGGAGACAGGATAGCAGCCTTCCAATATTTGAGGGGCTGCCACAGAGAGGAGTGGCTCAAGCTATTCTCCAAAGCACCCGAAGGCCAGACAAGGAATAATGGATGGAAACTGAAGGAGAGATTCAACCTGGAAATAAGGAGGAACTTTTTGACAGTGAGATCATCAACCCGTGGAACAGAAGTTGCCTTCAGAAGTTGTGGGAGCTTCATCACTGGAGGCTTTCAAGAAGAGACTGGACTGTCATTTGTCAGAAATTGTATAGGATCTCCTGCTTGAGTGTGTGTGTGTGGGGGGGGGGGGGTTGGACTAGATGATGGACTATAAGGTCCCTTCCAACTCTGTTAATCTGTTAATTGTCAAAATTAAGAAGCAATGATTCAGGGTCTTTCATACTAGGTTTTGCAAGATGCTAAAGACAGATCTTTAACTCCTGATCAAGGTTTCTGGTTTTTTTTTTTAATTACCAGAAAGGACCAGAAACGTTAGTTTACTCAGCCAGCTGAGCATTTTTCCTCGCTTCACCTCAGCTACGCTAATATAAGAGGAGGCAGAAAGAACATTCCAGCTATAAAATGCAAGGGAAACTAGAGAATTCTGGGAATTGAAGTTCACACATCTTCAAATTGCCAGGGTTAAGACACTTAAGAGGGAGGGAGTGATCCAAGGCCCCTAACCGCAGAAGGAAGAATAATCCTGGCCTCAGTCTTCCTAATCAAGCACCTTCACTTCTACTCATAGTCCTTGATTTACGACTGTCATTACGCCTGGAATTATATTTGTAACTTGTTGAGCGCCGCGTAACGGAGTGAGCTCCCGTGACTTGTCCCAGCTTCTGCCAACCTAGCAGTTTGAAAGCACGTAAAAATGCAAGTAGAAAAATAGGAACCACCATTGGTGGGAAGGGAACAGCGTTCCGTGCACCTTTGGTGTTTAGTCATGCCGGCCACATGACCACGGAGACATCTTCGGACAGAGCTGGCTCTTCGGCTTTGAAACGGAGATGAACACCGGCCCCCTAGAGTCGGGAACGACAAGCGCATACGTGCGACGGGAAACTTTACCTTTGACCTATGTTTTGTGACCTTCTCTAGGTCTTCCTCTTCTATTCTGCTGCCTCCAGGCGCTGCCATATCCACTACGCAGACTTTTATTTTTTTGTCGTTGTCGACAATTGTTAAGTCTGGGTTGTTAAGTGGACGGCGCCTCTCTGTTTGAAATCTAAAGTCCCAGAACATTTTGGCGCCTTCATTTTCGATGACTTTTGTCTCCCACCAATTCTTGCTTGCGGGCGAATGGCATTTCTTGCAGATGCGTCATTGCTATTGTTATCATTGAAAAACGCAACAAAGTGGACGACCTCCGGTCCCCAAAGGCGACGGACGTGTGCGTCCGCTGCTCGTCTTTTCGGTGGGCTCCCTTTGGGAGCGCAGGCAGCCTTGAAGGGGTGCCCTGCCGCAGGGCGGCTTGCTGGGATCCCCTGGATCAGCGGCGGCCGCGGGGGGGTCTCCAGCTTCGCCCCAGGAGCAGGGTGCATGGGGGGTGTGCGGCGGCGCTGTCATGTTGCCGCGCGTCTTCGCCGAGTGGAGCCTGGAAGGGAACAATTAATTGAAGGCTACAGCTGAAGTGCGGTGAGGTGGGAAGTCTCCCCAAGTCTTTTGCTAATCTATCCAATTGACGAACAGCAGTCTTTTTAAAACTTTGTTTCAATCTCTGGAAGAGTTAAGATTGGAGGGGGGGGTTCCACCCCCCTCGGAAAAGCGGCATTTGTAATATCTCTCCCTCTCGGAGGAGAGAGAGAGAGAGTTAAAAACTTACTTTCACTTCCCCTAAGCAATGGGAGAAAAACGCAACTAAGTGGATTTTGTTCTGCCCGGGGGGGGGGGGGTGTTCTCAAGGTGCTTGGGGGGGGCTCCCAAGGCCATCTGCATTGTCTGCAGGTGTACGGAAGGGTGGCCTGTCCTCTGGCCCGCGCACGATTGTCTCCATCAAGACTCTTGACTCCCTGGAAGACTCTGGGGACCTCGCCTTCCTCTCTGACTGCCGCCTCCTGTGTTGGATTCTACCGCCATGCCCATTTCCTGGCCAGCCTGGCCAGGATTATCAAGGCTCTGCTCCAGGTCCAGCAACCCCATGGGGGCCAGCTGGATCTTCTCCAAATGTTCTGCAAGGAGGCCAACTCCTTCCTTCTCTGCCCGTTGCCCTCTTCCTCCACCACGGAGGCCGTTCCCAGGACTGTCAAGCAGACGATGACAAGATTGGGGACTCGGAAGGTCACCCAAACTCTTAACATGGAATTCTAGAACATCCCGAGCAGACGAAGGCTCAATCTGCGTGGACCATATTTCCCAAGGGTCGGAAGTGCGAAAAATGACCATACGTCACTTTTTTCAGGGCTGTTGTAACTTCAAATGGTCATAGAATAGAATAGAAATACAGAATAGAATATAGAATAGAATAGAAAATAGAATATAAAATATAAAATAGAATATAGAATAGAATAAAATAGAATATAAAATAGAATGGAATATAGAATAGAATAAAATATAGAATATAGAATATAAAATAGAATAGAATGGAATAAAATGGAATAGAATTATAGAATAGAATGGAATAGAATAGAAAATAGAGTAGAGTAGAATAGACTACAGAAAACAGAATAGAAAATCAAAAGCAGAAGGATAGGATGAGTTGGAATGGACCTTGGAAGTCTTCTAGTCCAGTCCCCTGCTCAAATAGGAGAACCTATATACCAGCGATGGCAAACTTTTTTTAGCTTGCGTGCCATAACCCGGGCAGGGGGGGGGGAGCGCAGGGGGGGTCGTACACGGGTGGGACGCAATGTGCGACACCCCCCAGTGTGCATGCATGCATGACATTTTATGCATGCTTTTTTTGCCCTCCCCAGGCTTCAGAGGCTTTATAGGAACCTGGGGAGGGTGGAAAAAGCCTCCCCTGCCCCCCGCCCCCCCCGGAGGCACTCTGGAGGCTTCAAGGACCTTCAGGAGGACTAAAAACGACCCTACGATCCGGTTTGTAGTTTTACAAAGCTGGCTCTGTCTTAACTATGCTCCTGGTTTAGCGTTCTTGTGAGCTATCTAGAAGGATATTCAGTTTAATCAAGCGTGCAAATTAAGTATTTTGGGGCTCGTACAGATGCAGAAACTTAGCGGAGATGAGGTTTGTGGAATATAACTCTGCATTGGTGACAGGAAGGGCATCCAGCCGGTAAACTCAGCACCGTTCAGTTGCCAGACTCCATCCCGCAAGGGATTATGGGATCGTTAAAAGGTGATGATGACTAATGATGTGGCAGGGACATCAACAAGGTGAGGGACGTGGCGGGAAGCCGGTGAGTGGATGCCCGCTAACAGGCGCTGCCATGATGGATCTGAAATGACAGGTGCTCTTTAATATTATATTTATAAGCTGCATAGAAAGTTTCGCTTTCATTTTTACTGCCTGCCCTTCATCCTCACACTTGGTGGCACAGAATGCTTTTCTCTTCAAACAATCGTAGAGTTTGTAGTGCGCACGGATTTGCAAAATGATGGGATAAAGGAATATTCCTGAACTTTGTTTTACGATTTATCTCTTGGTTACGGTGGAATTGTGTGAAAGCATCAATGTGGTGCATGTTATCTCAGCTTGCAGAGCTTGGATTTCATTGAATGAGTTTACTCAAAATGTAACCGCTGCAGAATATATACAGCCTCATGCTACGTAACTAAGCTCCGTTTCATGCTGAATAAACTAAATTTTAGATAGACTTTTACTCCAAAAGCATTTTATTAAAATAAATTTGATAAAAAATTTAACAAATCCGATTTAAATTAAAAAAAAATCCGATTTAAAATTTTAAAAATCCATTTTTTTCCACCTTGTGGCAAACTCTGCATTTACTCCTCCGTGTGAAGGTCCCATTAAATAGAAGACCCCTCTCTCCCCCTAAGCAACCAACGCCTATTCGTTATCCGTTTGACACCCAATTTATTTATTTTCGGAGGCCGCTGAAAATATTTTCTGGAGAGAGGAAAAAAAAAAGGAATGAAAAGAAACCCAACTACAAATAAACAGCACGATTTGAGAGTCATTTTATTTCAAATGATCAACTTCCTCGTTTTGGGTCTCCAAGGCGGGAGAGGCATTTTCTGATGTTCCTGCTTTTTAAAACTGGACGGGAAACTCCCTTCCGATTCCCGGCCTCCAAGAGAAACTTATCTGATTTGCCCAACAGAAATTAATAAACAGCTGAGCAATCTTAAAAGGAATTGCTCAGCACCAAAGCATTCTTTGATCTCGAAGGAGCTTTAACCTTTTGGAGAACAAGATGTCGCCCAGCCCAATGTTCCTTTCCAGGGAAATGCCAGCTTAGCTGACGGCGAAGGATAAGGTATGTACAGATTCGATTTCCCCCTTAACGTCCTTCATTTGCACCCTCTGCCCCCCAGGCTGATAAGTCACATCCTTTCAAATGATTCACACACAACCTGAGATTTACTCATGATCCAAGTATGCTGCAGAGTGACACTGTTGAGGTCAGCCAGTGGAGTTGATAGCAGATTCGGACAGTGAGGAGGTTGTGGGGGAACCTGGGCCAGTCCTGGAGTCTGGGGAAGGCTCTGATGAGGGCTCTGTGTCGGAGGCAGAGAGGGGGCCAGGGCCGTATGCCAGTTATCAGCTGCCTTCAGAGTCAGACATCAGTGAGGCAGAAGAACAGCTGGAGCCTGTTCCCTGTGTGCGCATGCACAGAGTTGCCAGATGAAGGGAACAGCTAAAGAACAAGGGTCGACTTGAGAGTAAGGCCACAGGGGGACGATGAATGGCCCCTCCCAGAGGAAATAAAAGAGGAGCGAAAGGGGAGTGGAGTTTGCAGGAGACCATTAGTTCGCTTCATTGGTTCGTGACTCTCCGAGGCTCCTTGCCAAGTTTTCCAGATATCAGCCTGGCAACTCTCCAAGCCAGATAAGGTCTGTGACTGTAAATCCTCCTTTGAAAGACTTTGCTGGATGTGAATGAGCAGAATTCACAGTCAATTAATAAAAGGGTTTTTTTGTCGGGACCAGGAGTTTGCGAACAGACACATCTTCCCGTAAGGCGGGATGGTGTCTCTGAGGGCGACACATTTTTCACAGTTAAAACTACAGGTGATCCTCGACTTACAACACAGTTCATTTAGTGACTGTTCAAAGTTACAAAGGCACTGAAAAAAAGACGGCCGTTTCCCCACACTTAGGACCGTTACAGCATCCTCTTGGTCACGTGATCAAAATCCGGACGCTTGGCGACTGGTTCACATTTACGACGGTCGCAATTGTGGGCACTCCGTATTTGAAGTTTTTTAAAGAAGAGGCTAAACAGTCACTTATCTGAAATAGTATAGCTTCTCCTGCTTGAGCAGGGAGTTGGACTAGAAGACCTCTAAGATCCCTTCCAGATTCTATTGTATTGTATTGTATTCTCTATTCTATTCTATTCTATTCTATTCTATTCTATGCTGTTCTATTCTATTCTATTCTGTATTTCTATTCTATGACCATATATCAGGGAGTTGGACTAGAAGACCTCTAAGATCCCTTCCAGATTCTATTGTATTGTATTGTGTTCTCTATTCTATTCTATTCTATTCTATTCTATGCTGTTCTATTCTATTCTATTCTATGCTGTTCTATGCTGTTCTATTCTATTCTGTATTTCTATTCTATGACCATATATCAGGGAGTTGGACTAGAAGACCTTTAAGATACCTTCCATATTCTATTGTACTGTACTGTAATGTGTTGTGTTCTATTCTATTCTATTCCATTATGTATTTCTATTCTATTCTATGACTATATATCAGGGGGTTAGACTAAAAGACCTCTAAGATCCCTTCCAAATTCTATTGTATTGTATTATGTTCTATTGTATTGCATTGTATTCTCTATTCTATTCTATACTGTTCTGTTCTATTCTGTATTTCTATTCTATTCTATGACCATGTATAAGGGGGTTGGACTAGAAGGCCTCTAAGATCCCTTCCAGATTCTATTGTATTGTAATGTGTTGTGTTCTATTGTATTGTAGTCTATTCCATTCTGTATTTCTATTCTATTCTATGACTATATATCAGGGGGTTGGACTAGACGACCTCTAAGATCCCTTCCAGATTCTATTCTATTATTATTATTCTATTATTATACTATTCCATTCCGTCATGTCCCAAAGAGCTTATCTGACTCAGTCCAATCAAGGAGAGGACATGGTCAACCCATCCTGGATACTCCTCCCCCTCACTATGGAGAATTGCTCCTTAGTTCTAGGTTGCTTCTCTCCTTGATGAGTTTCCATCCATGGCTTCTTGTCCTGTCTTCAGCTGCTTTGGAGAACAGGTTGACCCTCTTCTCTGTAATAGCCCCTCAAGTATTGGAAGACTGCTATCAGATCAGTCCATTCTTATTTTCATTAGATGTGACATACCTAATTCCCTCAGTCACTTGTGTGAACCATTATAGAAAACAGAGCATTTTTTAAACTGCGGCTGGGCTGAAGCCTTCCAGTGCCACCATTATCTGGTGGGCTTCTCATAGGCCACCTAGATAAAATTGCCACCTAGAGTCGTGGGGAGAAGCAGGTGGGGATTTTTCTTCCGGTGCCCTAATTTATTTCCACTGGGGAGAATTTCATTTTGCACGTGGCGAGGATTCCACCTCCGTGACTCAGCCGTTAAGCTCTGGAGAAGAGCAGGTTTGTCACTTCTCCTGCTTGGAAGGCTGGCACCAACTCAAAGTAACCTCTCGCGGGCCTTCGCTGAGATCACTTTCGGACGGAGTCACTGGACCGGCACTGCCCATCCACTCTTAGTTCCACTGTGTAGGTGTGCGGAATTCTAAACAGCACAAGGAAGGAATGTACAACCACTTTGCTACGTGGAAGCTGCCTGGGGCTACAATTTGGGAGTCAGAAATGGGATTCAGCCGGTTCGGGCTGGTTTCGGTGAACTGGTAGCGGAGATCACAGGTGGGCCCACTCATCTGCCCGACCCGGCTCTATGCCATCCTATTTAGCCCTGTTTTTGACACTGGGCGCATATGAAGAAGGCGCCTGTTTGAAGTGAGTATGTGCGCGGGGTGAACCGGTGGTAAAAATGAGTAAAACCCACCGCTGTTAGGAGTGCGTTTCTCCATCAGCGACTCATCATCTCTTGCAGATGTCCTTGTCCCAGTGGCGTAGCGTGGGTTGTCAGCACCCGGGGCAAGGCAAGTAATTTGCGCCCCCTAACACCCCCTCCTAACACCACCCCCCTCCACAGTGGGCGGCGACCCGGCGGCTCGGATTGGATTCGCACAGCCAGCACTGCAGTGAGAGAGAGTGAGTGAGCCAGGCAGGGGCAGAGAGCTGCGAGTGCGAGCGCGCCCCCCCCAGATCTTGCGCCCGGTGCGGCCGGCCCGCCTTGCACCCCCCCACGCTACGCCACTGCCTTGTCCTGTGCTCTAAACACACACACACACACACACACACACACACACACACCACTAGAGTTGCAATGAGGCAAAATGAAGTTCACAAGTAACTACTGGTAGTCTCAGATTTACAACAATTCATTTAATGACCTTTCAAAGTTATCACCTTTCTCCCCTGCCCTCATGCTTTTTCACGACCATTGCAGCATTCCTGTGGTCACACATGATCACAGGATGCTTGGCAACTGGACTTGGGGTCATGCGATCTCCTTTTGCGAGACTTTCTGACAAGCAGAGTAGCCAGATTCCCTTAACAAATATGCTACTGGCTTAAGAACTGCAGCAATCCACTTAACAACTGTTGGAGGAAAGGTGGTAAAACGAGGCAAACCACACAATGACTGTTTCGGTTGGCAACTGAAATTTGGGGCTCGGTTGTCGTCGTAAATCAAGGAATACCTGTATTTACACAAAGTATAAAGAACAGTTCCTGGAATCAGGTATCTCTATTTTAATAGAAAGAAGGAGTAGGGGAGACAGGATAGCAGTCTTCCAAAATCTCGGGGATTGCCACAAAGAAGAGGGAGTCAAACTATTCTCCAAGGCACCTGAGGGCAGAACAAGAAGCAATGGGTGGAAACTAATCAAGGAGAGAAGCAACCTAGAACTAAGGAGAAATTTCCTGACAGAACAATTAAGCAGTAAAACAGCTTGCCTCCAGAAGTTGTAGGTACGTAAAACTGGAGGTTTTTAAGAAGAGACTGGGCAGCTATTTGTCTGGAATGGGGGTTGGACTAGAAGACCTCCAAGGTCCCTTCCATCTCTGCTATTCTATTCTATTCTATTCTATTCTACATTGCTTATTTTAAACCTGGCTACATAGTTTATACAAGCTAGACATCACCTTGCAAGCCAAGTTCCTTGCAATTTATAGATGAAGGGGTATAATAGGTGGTATGCTGAGTCACAGAGAAATATGGTGCAGCTTGCATAATTAGGCAATGTTTCTGCATTTTTGATGTTTTATTGTCAATTTCTTTATTTGACGGTTGTGAGCCACTCAGGATCAAAGAGCATATAAGTTTAGTAAATTATTATTATCTCTAGCCAGCTTCTAAAATTCTTTCTCCGTTATAGCTTATACGTAGAAAATATACTTTCCACATCAAGGGAAATGCGCATTTTCAAACAATAACTGTGCCTACCAAAATCTAGGCAAGTCTACAGTTCATTATTTTTTCCCCCTTGCTCCAGTTCTGCAATTGGGAACCCCAACACATGGCCTAATTGCATCGAGCTGAAATTAGCAAGCTGCAAATTAACACTAAGTATGAAACTAGGTTAAGGAGAGGAAGAAAAGAACAGAATAAGCAGGTTTGGTAATAAAAACGAGGTATAAAATCGAAAAAAGATGAAGAATCTTCAAAGGGCCCAAATTTTTAATTTAATTGATTTATGTTTATTGACCATCGGTGATGAGAAAAGAAGAAAAAAAGCAGGATGTGAGATTATCCAGTTATGAGACCCTTTAGGTGGAATTCGTGGCAAGATACAGCAAGGACGCCATTTTACATACTGGATTCTGTGGAAATTAGAATAACTTAGAACAGTGATGGCGAACCTTTTTTGGCTCGCGTGCCACAAGTGGGGGGAGCGCAGGGGGGTCGAGTGCGGGCGTGCCGCACCCATAATGCAATGCGCGACCCCCCAGTGCGCATGCACGCACAACGTGCGACCCCCCCCATTGTTACATGCTTTTTTCGGCCCCCTCCAGCCTGGGGAGGGCGAAAGGAGCCTCCCCCGACCCCCCGGAGCCCCTCCGGAGGCTTCAGGGACCGTCCGGAGGCTTCCCTGAAGCCTTCAGAGCGCTTAAAACCACCTCCAAGCAAACTGGAAGTGACTTCCGCTTCGCTCGGAAGGTGGTTTTAAGCGCTCCGAAGGCATCAGGGAAGCCTCGGATGGTCCCCGAAGCCTTCGGAACGCTTAAAACCATCCTCCGGGCATACCGGAAGTCACCTCCGCTTTGCTCGGAAGGTGGTTTTAAGCGTTCCGAAGGCTTAAGGGACGGTCCCTGAAGCCTCCGGGGGGGCGGGGGAGGCTCTTTTCACCCTCCCCAGGCTCCTATAAAGCCTCTGGAGCCTGGGGAAGGCGAAAAATAGCTTTTAAAAAGGTGAACTCAGCTGGCCAGCGCTCGCATGCGCACTGGCCAGCTGACAGGGCAGCGCCTCACGTGCCCTGACAAATGGCTCCGCGTGCCACTTGTGGCACGCGTGCCATAGGTTCGCCATCACTGACTTAGAAGATACCTTAAAATAGCAGAGTTGGAAGGGACCTTGGAGATCTTCTAGCTCAACCCCCCTGCTCAGGCAGGAAACCCTACACCACTTCAGAGAAATAGTTGTCCAAGCTCTTCTTAAAAACTTCCAGTGTTGGAGAACTTCTGGAGGCAAGTTGTTCCACTGGTTAATTGTTCTATCTGTGATGATTAGATTATGATTAGATGAGGTGAAAATCACCAGGTAAACGGAACATTTATCCTGGAATATTTCAGAACTGTTTGGGAAAGGACGACGACGAATAGGGGAACGAATGAATCCATATATATTCTATATAAGGAGAGAAGCAATTTAGAAATGAGGAAAAATTTCCTGACAGTTAGAACAATTAATCAGTGGAACTCCTTGCCTCCAGAAGTTGTGAATGCCCCAACACTGGAAGTTTTTAAGAAGATGTTGGATAACCCATTTGTCTGAGGTGGTGTAGGGTTTCCTGCCTAGGCAGAGGGTTGGACTAGAAGACCTCCAAGGTCCCAACTCTGCTATTCTATTCTATGAAGGAAGGAAGGAAGGAAGGAAGGAAGGAAGGAAGGAAGGAAAGAAAGAAAGAGAAAGAAAGAAAAAGAAAGAAAGAAAGAAAGAAAGAAAGAAAGAAAGAAAGAAAGAAAGAAAGAAAGGAGAGGGAGTCAAACTATTCTCCAAGGCACCTGAGGGCATGACAAGAAGCAATGGGTGGAAATTAATCAAGGAAAGAAGCAATTTAGAACTGAGAAGAAACTTCCTGACAGTGAGAACAATTAATCAGTGGAACTCCTTGCCTCCAGAAGTTGTGAATGCCCCAACACTGGAAGTCTTTAAGAAGATGTTGGATAACCATTTGTCTGAGGTGGTGTAGGGTTTCCTGCCTAGGCAGGGGGTTGGACTAGAAGACCCAACTCTGCTATTCTATTCTATCCTATATAAAAGCCAAGTACCTCCCACTCCTCACCAAATCTCCAGAACTGTAAAGCCTACAAACTTGAAAATTTGGCTTCTAGGTGCTCTTTAAAATTGATGATTTAAATTGAGTTGATTTAAATCAAATCCACCCTGCCTGCAGATATATTTAACTGCAGCTTCCATACTCCACGCTTCCTGGCCAAGGCGGATGTGGTGTCTGGGTATTGTAGTCCAAACGCCCGCAAAGCAAAGTTACCGCACACAAGCACAGCCCCGCAGCAGGAGAACGAAACGACTGGTCAAGGTCACAAGTGCAGCTCAAGAGAAAAACTCAAAAGAGAAAAAAATCGGAAGAACAAACCTCCACTTGTGTAAGATATCTCAAGCTGTCCTTCCTCACTTTCTCATATCGCAATCCAGATTGTTCAGAGAAAAACATTTTTGTTACCACTCACCTTCCCCCCCCCAAGTTATCTTTGAGTGCAGGAGGAGCACCTGTTCAGGTGACTGGCTATGATTTCAGGTGCAGTTCCCGGAATCTCAAATGCAGGGGACTCAAAGGTTGTCTAGACCAGTGGTCCCCAAGAATATTTTGGTGGTCCACAGAAAAGTTATTTGCATTTTTTATATTGCACTAAATTGGGGGTCCTCAAACTACGGCCCCTGGGATGGATATGTGCAATGGATGCTTGTGTTGCTGCAGAGAGTCTCCCCCTTTGGGGTCTTTTTGTAGGGGTCAGGAGAGGGGCAGAAATTCCGACTTGGGGTCTGCTTCAGCCTCCTGGGGATTTGGGCGAAGGCTGGAGGGAAGCTCCGTTGGTGGGGAAGAGCCGGAGGGCCTCGTTCCAGTGGGACTGCATCATGGCCTGGAACTGGCTGACCATCTCAGCCCACTGAGCCTCCAGGCGCTGGTAACTGGCCTTGCACTCCTGCAGGTCTTTCTGCTTGGAAAGCCTATGCTCCTAGTCCTCAGTGAGGGGCTTCTGCTGAGCCTCCTTCTGGGCCAGATCCAATTTGAACTGAGCTGTTTTGCCAACTCTTTCTCACGGTGGCTGCTTAGCTCCAGCAACTGCTTCCTCTTGGGGCCCTAAGGAGCCCGGGTGGGCAGGCGAGGAGTGGCGAGTAGAGGCTGGCGAGGAGCCCCTCGATATGAGTGACAATGAGTTGGCCACACCCACCCAGTCACATGACCACCTAGCCACGCCCGCCACGCCAGTCATTAGGCAGATCATATTAGTGGTCCATGGGATTTAAAATTATGAATTTAGTGGCCCCTGAGATCAAAAGGCTGGTGACCCCTGTCTCGCTTAGGGAGGGAAACATTGGGGTCAATTGTGGTCGTAAGTCGAGGATCACCTGTAATTCCAAACCCTTCCTTGCTGCTTGGGCCCCACAACAATGGAGTTACGTCAAATCTTCCAAGCTTTCTTGCTTTTCACAGAATTTTTCACCACATCGGACAAAAGGAACAAAACAATGCCTCTCCTTGATGCCACAGCAGTCGGACAGTGAGGAGGTTGGGGAGGGACACGGGCCAGTCCTGGGGGCTGAGGAAGGCTCGGACAAGTGGCAGAGGCAGAGAGGGAGTTAGACCCTCTCTGCATCAGAGGCAGAGAGGGAGTTAGGCAGCAGCGAGGCAGAAGAACAGCTGGAGCCTGTTCCCAATGTGCGCATGCGCAGAGCTGCCAGAAGACGAGAACAACTAAGACAGCAGGGTCGACTTAGGAGTAAAGCCACACACCTTGGAGGTGATTGGCCCCTCCCAGAGGAAACAAAAGTGGAGCGAACGGGGAGGGGGCTTTTGCAGGAAACAATTTGTTCATCCAAGAGTGGAAAGTTCTGTTTGTGACTATAAGAGACCCTGGGCCAAGTTTTGCCTCGACCCTCCGCTTGGAAACTAGTTATTTGGCAGCTCTCCAAACGAGATAAGGTTCGCGTGGATAAATATACCTCTGGAAAACTGTTTGCTAAGCCCTCGCTGACTGGCAATGAAAGGAATTCACAGCCGTGAAAATAAAAGGGGTTTTGCCGGGACCAAAACTCGGCATCTTGCTTTTTAATAAAGAATACCCAGAGACAGCAATCTGTTTTAAGGAGGGGCAGCACCTAGCCAACTTTGGCTGTTTGGAAAAAGCTAAGCTGGGTTTGGACCGGGTTAGTGGGTGGACAGGCCAGTGGTTAGATGAGAGGCCGGGGCCGGGAAATTTTGCTTTGTTTCTAAAGAAAGAGATTTACAACTGGAAGAACCTTCCTTACGGCTAGGATCAGCAAGTTCTCCGAAAGTTTCCTTTATTTAATACATTGCCGTGATTTTTATGCCCCCCTTTTATTATTTTTTTACTCTCTTACATACAATTACAGGTATACATTCACAGAGTTACTATTCTTATTTAGATTTATCACTTTTACACAAGTATTCGTATAAAAATTAAAATTTACATTCGGGGTTTCTTTGTTTACCACCCCATATACCTATTTTCTATTATCACCATCCTACTTTCCCTCTCTTTTCTCCCTCCCTCCCTTCTTTCCTTCCTTCCTCCTCTCCTTTCCCTTTCCTACCCTCTCTCCTTCTCTTTCTGTCCTTTCCAGCTTTCCTCTCCTTTCCTCTTCCTTCCTTCCCTCTCTTCTGCCCCTTTTCTTTTGGGTTAATTTGAAGCGGTATAGGAAGCCAACTAAACAGTGAGTACAAAAAAATTAAAATTTTATTTTATTTATTTATTTATTTCTTGGATTTCTAGACCGCCCCCTCTCCCAAAAAGGGACTCGGGGCGGTGTACAGTCAATGCAGATAAAAATACAATCATAAAACAATTAAATACATTTGGATGGAGGAGATAGGCTGTACAAGAAATAAATATATTCTAAAACCCTAAAAAACATCCCCAATTAAAAACCCAAACCCAATTAAAATAAATCCCCGGGAGATAAAACTAAGAGAGTGCCAGGCCAGCTGATTGAAATAGGTGAGTCTTTAATTTTTGACGGAAGGAACGGAGGTCGGTGGTAGTTCGAATGTCGGGGGGGAGGTCATTCCAGAGGGTTGGGCCCATCACAGAGAAGGACCTACTCCTAGGTGTCGCCCGCTGGCATTGCCTAGCGGACGGCACCAGGAGGAGTCCCTCCCTGTGTGAGCGGATAGGTCGCAGGGACGTGTGTGGTAGGATGCGATCCTGCAGATAACTAGGTCCTATGCCATGGAGCGCTTTAAAGATGGTAATCAATACCTTGAAACGCACCCGAAAGGCCACAGGTAGCCAGTGCAGCTCGCGCAGGAGAGGTGTTACGTGGGAGTAACGTGTACTCCCCATGATAACCCGCGCGGCTGCGTTCTGAACTAGCTGCAGTCTCCGGATGCGTCCCAAGGGAAGCCCCATGTAGAGGGCATTGCAGTAGTCCAGGCGAGACGTCACCAGTGCATGAGTGACCGTGCGCAGGGCACTCCGGTCCAGTAGGGGGCGCAATTGGCGCACCAGGCGAACCTGGTGGAACGCCCCCCTTGCCACGGCTGCCACATGGTCCTCCATTGACAGCCGGGCATCAAGGAGGACGCCCAAGTTGCGCGCCCGCTCCACAGGGGACAGTTGTTCGCCCCCTATGGCCAGCGATGGTGTCAGCTGGCTGAACCGAGGTGCTGGTACCCACAGCCACTCGGTCTTGGAGGGGTTGAGTTTGAGTCTGTTGTCCCCCATCCAGACCCCGACGGCTTCCAAACACCGGGACATCACTTCGACAGCCTCGTTGGGGTGGTTTGGGGTTGAAATGTACAGCTGAGTGTCATCAGCGTACAGGTGGTACTCAACCCCAAAACCACGGATGATCTCACCCAGCGGCTTCACATATGCGTTGAACAGGAGAGGCGAGAGGACCGACCCCTGTGGCACCCCACAAGTGAGTGGCCTCAGGGACGACCTCTGCCCCCCTGTCAACACACATTGCTTCCGGTCGGAGAGGTAGGAGCCGAACCACCGCAAAACGGTGCCTCCGACTCCCATCCCCTCCAACCGGCGCAATAGGATACCATGGTCGATGGTATCAAAAGCCGCCGAGAGGTCTAATAGGACCAGGATAGAGGAACAACCTCTATCTCTGGCCCTCCAGAGATCATCAACCAACGCGACCAAGGCTGTCTCAGTGCTGTGCCTGGGTCGGAAGCCAGACTGGCGTGGGTCTAGATAGTCGGATTCGTCCAGGTGTCGTGGAAACTGCTGCGCCACCACATTCTCAACAACCTTCGCCAAGAAGGGGAGGTTGGAGACTGGACGGTAATTAGCTAGCTCCATTGGGTCGAGCGAAGGTCTCTTGAGCAAGGGTCTCACCACCGCCTCTTTCAAGGCGGTTGGTAAGTAACCCTCACCCAATGAGGCGTTCACCAGGCCCAGAAGCCAGCCTCGTGTCACCTCCCAGGCTGCCAGTACCAGCCAGGAGGGGCACGGGTCCATTGAACATGTGGTGGGTCGCAGCCGTCCACGCAACCTGTCCAAATCCTCGGGGGCAACAGAGTCAAACTCCTCCCAGAATGGTCTCTCAAGACTCGCTGTTGACGGCTCGTCTGGTCCACTGACGGAGGTCCATCCGCTCCGGATCTGATCGATTTTGTCCTGAAGATATTCCCCAAACTCCTCTGCTCTTCCCTGTAAGGGTGTCTCCCGCGTCCCCTGCGATAAAAGGGAGCGGGTCACCCGAAACAGGGCGGCAGGGCGGTTATCCGCGGACGCAATAAGGGCGGCACAATGTCTACGCTTGGCCGCTCTTATTGCCACAAGGTAAGTCTGCAAATAGGCTCTTACCTGTGTTCGGTCAGATTCGGAGCGTGAGGACCTCCACCTGCTCTCTAGACGTCTCCTGTGGCGCTTCATCACCCTTAGCTCCTCAGTGGACCAAGGAGCCCGGGTGGGTCGATGCCGCAGGAGAGGTCGCAAAGGCGCAACCCGGTCCAAGGCCCCAGTCGTCGCCCTATTCCAGGCAGTCACTAGGTCCTCGGAGCGGGAGCGGGACAAGGCTACAGGTATTGGCCCAAGCTCCGTCTGGAATCTATCCGATTCCATCAGGTGCCTGGGGCGGTACCAGCTTGTAGAGTCTGGTTCCGCCTCCTCGCGGTGGGGGATAGCGCCAGGGCAGTCCAGCCGGAGGGATGAGTGGTCTGACCATGACAGGGGCGTGATGACTAAGTCCCCTATTCCCAGATCACTCGTCCACTGTTCAGATACAAAAATGAGGTCCAGTGTGTGGCCCCCTTCGTGAGTGGGGCCCTGAACTAATTGGGTCAGGTCCATGGCCGTCATGGAAGCCATGAACTCCCGAGCCACCTCGGAAGCCGCTCCCGTTGACGGCAAGTTGAAGTCCCCCATGACCAAGAGTCTGGGGGTCTCAACTGCCGTCTCTGAGATTAGCTCAAGGAGCTCGGGCAGGGCTGCTGATGCATAGCGAGGAGCCAAGTATACAATCAGCAAACCCCACTGCCTCCCTGGGCCCCAGTTCACACCAAGGGACTCACACCCGGATATCTGAGGGACAGTGAACTCCCTCGGCTCTAAACATTCCCGAATAACCACCGCCACCCCACCACCCTTACCCAGGGCCCGGGGCTGATGGAATGCCCGGAAACCTGGTGGGCACATTTCCACGAGGGGTAAACCACCCTCGTGGCCCAACCAGGTCTCCGTTATCCCTGCAAGGTCTAGCTCCCCCTCTGAGATCAACTCATTAATGAGGGGGGCCTTGTTGGTTACGGACCTTGCATTGCAAAGCATCAGCCGTAGGCCCGGGCTCTGTAGCACTGTAGCACCTCTGTAGCAAATAAAATAGCCACGCAGGATTAATAATCATCTACTCTATGAACCTTGAAAGGCCTTCAGATTTACGGAAAGCCAGGAGGGGAAAAGAGAAACCATATCACGAAACGCTTCTGCTGTGTTTTCTAAGGAAAAAATAGATTCTCGTCTATGGCTGGATTGGGCAGATGTCGGTGGACTACAACTCCCATCATCCCTCCCGCCACTGGTTCTTTGGCTAGGTAATGGGCATTGCGGCCTAAAAATATCTGGAGCTTTCCACATTCCTAACCCTCATCCTTTAATAATAAATGAAATTTAAGGCACATGTTTAGTGTGAATTTGATAATGTAGAGAGTTAGTGAGCCCAAAATTTCCTAAAATGGCCCTCCAAGTTGCCGAAGGATGAAAATTCTGTTTGAGCTGCATGAAACTTAAATTGGATTTATGTTCACTTCAGAATGAAATAGGTGGAATATTGGTTTGGTCGCCACGATGTGGAAAAGATACGGAGACTCTAGAAAGAGTGCAGAGAAGAGCAACAAAGATGATTAGGGGACTGGAGACTAAAACATATGAGGAACGGTTGCAGGAACTGGGTATGTCTAGTTTGATGAAAAGAAGGACTTGGGGAGACATGATAACAGTCTTCCAATATCTCAGGGGTTGCCACAAAGAAGAGGGAGTCAAGCTATTCTCCAAGGCACCTGAGGGTAGAGCAAGAAGCAATGGGTGGAAACTAATCAAGGAGAGAAGCAGCTTAGAACTGAGGAGAAATTTCCCGACAGTTAGAACAATTAAGCAGTGGAACTACTTGCCACCAGAAGTTGTGAGTGCTCCAACACTGGAAGATTGATGTTAAGATGTTGGATAACCATTTGTCTGAGGTGGTGTAGGTTTCCTGCCTAAGCAGGGGGTTGGACTAGAAGACCTCCAAGGTCCCTTCCAACTGTTATTCTATTCTATTCTATTCCTATCCTAAATTAACCAAATACAGTAGCCTGGTCTTAAACCTACCACGTCAGAGAAAAGCCCAACCAAAGTCCAAACTACGTTCAACGCAACCACGCAGACTCTTCCAAACTTGGTTAAAGCAGACCACCTGAACCTGAAAACCCCAACCAGGACACATGCTTCACCTCAGCTTCCAAGGCATAACAGTTTCTTCCCAAAAATATTCCATGGGCGAAAATGGATTAAGTTCATGGCCATTTCACCACACCCTAAAAATGTTGAAAAATTGTGTCCAATCCTAATGAGTCCTCAACGTACGATGGCAAAGACCTACGACTGGAATTCTGGGCTCAATTACTTGAGGGGCTTTCACAGAGAAGAGGTGGGGGATATGGGGGCGTGTCAACCTATTCTCCAAAGCACCAGAAGGCAGGAAAAGAAGCCATGGATGGAAACTGATCAAGGAGAGAAGCAACCTAGAACTGAGGAGAAAATTCCCCACAAGTAATCAGAGGAACTACTTGTCACCAGAAGTTTTGGGTGCTCCAACACTGGAGATTTTTAGGAAGAGACTAGGAAACAATTTGTCAGAGATGGTAGGGTCCCCTGCTTGAGCAGGGGGGTTGGACTAGATGACCTCCAAGGTCCCTCCCAGCCCTATGATTCTATGTTCAGTCTCTCTCCCAGATCTCCAACTTCAGCCAGGATTCTGAACTGAAGTTGGGATCCCATCCATGAAGCCTGAGGCAAACCATGTCTGCATATGTGGTCAACGCGTCCTGCTTGTAAAATAAATACTACGTACAACACCACACTCACCTGGGGAACAGCTTCTAACTGGTGTAACTTTTCATCTAGGGTTGGTGCACGGGAGCAAAAGATGTTGTTAATCATACTAGCAAAAATCTGGCGGGCTGGCTTTTAAATTGGAAGATTTATTGGGGGGGAGAGGGAGAAGATGCCCCATATTCTAATCATAGAAAGCATCTGTAGGCATAAAAAGAACAGGCGTTTGATCTAGTGGTTAAGGCACCAGGCTAGAAAATGGGAGCATTCTAGTCCCTGCTTACCCCGGTGGGTGATTTTGGGCTAATCACCAGGAGACGGTGAGTTCTAGTTCTACCATGAGCAATTTGACGTTAAATCAAATGAGGATTACACCCTGCAAAGAATCCAACCACGTGCTGGTCCTTTACATCTGCCAAACCATTTCAGCCAGTTCTTCCGATTTCGGGGGACATTACCCTACATCCCTAAGGGACGCAGTGGTTCAGTGGCTAAGATGCTGAGCTTGTCGATCAGAAAGTTTGGCAGTTCGGCGGTTCGAAACTCTAGCGCCGCGTAACGGAGTGAGCTCCCGTTCCTTGTCCTAGCATCTGCCAACCTAGCAGTTCGAAAACATGTAAAAATGCTAGTAGGAAAATAGGAACCACCTTTGGTGGGAAGGTAACAGTGTTCCATGCACCTTCGGCATTTATTCATGCCGGCCACAAGCCCACGGAGACGTCTTTGGCTCTTCGGCTTTGAAACGGAGAGGAGCACTGCCCTGTAGAGTCGGGAACGACTAGCACATATGTGCGAGGGGAACCTTTACCTTACCCTACGTCCATTCCCTTTCAAACCAAGACCTTCAACCTAAGAATAAGTGGATTCAAACAACACACGAAGTCCATGTTAACAAATTATAATAGCCTGCAATCACCTAACATCCTATCCAAACCAACAATTGGCTGGAAGCCTTGAAGGGATGCCATGCTCCCCAATATCGCCACAAATATTAAACCCAAACAAGCCACCGATTTTACACAATCAAAATGTGATGCTAAACAAGCTGAACGTTGCTAGTTTAACACATGTTATCTGTCAAGGTGGCACTTTTTTTTCAAACCACTACATCAGCGGTATGCAATGTTGGCAACTTTTAAGATTTATAGACCTCGACTCCCAGAATTCCCTAGCCAGCAGGACTTCTGGAAATTGAAGTCCATAAGTCTTAAAGTTGCCAACATTGCATACAGTTGCTTTCATATCCAACAGAGTCAACAGAACTGAAGAGAGGGTGGGGGGGAAAAAATCTACATTTTGAGAAGGCAGATGGAGAGAATAACCGTACGAACGATCCGGAGCAAACTTAGCCAGGTTAAAGTATCCAGGTAGGAACTGAGATACTCTAGATAGAACAAGGGTTCCCCACCCCTTTCTCTACCCCGCACCCCTAGAACGCTTCCAATATGTTCTCGCACCCCTTAAAAAAATAAACAATGATAGGCCTACACTTATACACATATATGCTACAATTTTGAAACTTCTAACCCCAAGTTTTCACACACACCCCTTGGAATATTGTTTCGCAACCCCCCCCCCCCCGCTGATTTAGAAAGAAGCAGTTTTTCACGGCATTATTTTCTGGAAAAGAAGAGAGCGGAGCAGAAAAGGATGGTCTTCTACCTGCGTGGGAATTTGATCCTTGATCTCAGGTGTGTCACTTTTGGCAAATCAATACTCAAACCAGAAGCTCACCAGACCGGCTTTTCCTTACCACGGCTTCAGATACCGTGTCTAAAACTCCAATTTTAACACTGTATTTGCTTCTGATCAACCAATCTCATTGTACTTATGTTGGGCACAGAAAATAAAGAAGTATTATTTCTTTTATTCATGAAACATGAAACTCACAGTCAAGTGAACATTTAAAGATGTGTCACAAATACCATTGAGTGGTGCTAATGGTTGATACGGTTTGCTGTATCTTCTTAAAATATATGATGTTCCTAGTAGTTTTATTATTATTGTTGTTGTTGATTATCATTATGATCTCTTTTGTTCATTAAGCATGAAGCTCAGTCAAGTGAACATTTAAAGATGTGTCACAGATTTCATTGACTGGTGTTAATGGTGATACAGGTGCTAGGTATTATTATTATTTGGTTAATCTTTGGTGAGATTCACAGCCTTTGGGGCTGGTTGGTAGCTCAACAGCTCGAGTCCTAACCCAAGGACCTAGGAACTGTTAAGGTAACGTCGGAGGATATAAGTTGTTCCAAGTAGGGTGGGTTTTTGTACAGTCAGAATGTTCAATTCCGATAAATTTAGAATTTCCAAATAGCGAGGTAGCCCTTTAGGTATTGCTCCAAGGGCTCCAGTTACAATTGGGACAGCACATTATATTATTATTATTATTATTATTATTATTATTATTATTATTATTATTATTATTATTATTATTATTATTATTATTGTTGTTGTTGTTATTATTATTGTTATTGTTGTTGTTGTTAACTTTATTCATTAAACATGAATCTCAGCCAACTGAACATTCAACAACGCATCACAAATACCATTGACTGGTGCTAATGGTTGATACGGGTTGCTGCTACTATTATACTTTATTCATTAAACATGAAACTCAGCCAACTGAACATTTAAAAATGCATTATTATTATTATTATCATCATCATCATCATCATCATCATCATCAACCAGGGCATCCCCAACCCCAAGAGTTCCTTCCAATCACTTTGCAAACCTCTGCGTTTCAGGGGCTTCCCCGAAAGTCCCAAGGCTGCTGCATTCACACAACATCCTTAACCCCCTTGTCTTAATTCCACCCCCACCCCTTTTCCTCTGGGTTCCCACGAGACCCAGCGCCGTAAAAACCACCCAGGCTAGTCCGCACGGCGCGCTCAACAAACCCACGGAGGAGATGATGAAACCCGCTTTCCACGTGAAGCCCCCTCGGCTTGTTCTGACTTGGGGTTAAAGCGTTCGTGTGAACCCAGCCGGCAGATTTCCCCAACCCGCATCCCGTCCTGGGAAAGAGGGGGGGGAGACACACGAAACGACCCTCCCCGATCCCCCCCGCTCTGATTCCTCCCAAGAGGGACAGCCCACAAAGCCCATCGTCCCCTGCTGCGGCGGAGCGATGGGTCTCGCGGTCCGATCCTTCCTCCCTGCGCCGCAGCGGACGGTCCCCGAGGCTCCCCCCGCCCGTTTCTCTTACCTCCGCAGGGCGGCGAGCCCAGCAGCCCCGCCAGCAGCAGCCACCGCAGCGCCCAGCGCATGGCGGGAGGATCTCCTCTGAGCATAGCAAGAGCGCTCCCGGTCCGGACCGGACGCCGGGCGAGGTAGCGGCCAGCCGGAGAGGGGCGCGTCGCCGGGAGAAAAATCTGCAAGCGGCGCAGCGGCTCCTCCGCAGTCCCCCCGAGTCCGCTCCCGGCTTTCGACCCGCCGCACAGCTCCCACGTCCGTCCCCGTGGCTGCCTCCAGCCAGACTGAACTCCGCCGCGCGGCTGGCCAGGTACGATGCGGCGCTGCGAATGGGGGGGGGGGACGGGGGGCGGGGTCGTCAGGCCGTCCGGCCATCCAATTGGCTTTCCTCGGTCCGGCCGGCTCCCGGAGTGGCTAGAGGGGTTGAGCCGGCCCCGATTGGGCGGCGCGCCAGTCGGTTGGATTGGGGAGGGGTCCCCGCCTCCGCCCCCGCCCTCGGTGGGCGGGGCCAGGGGGGTTTCGTTCTCACGACCCGCTGAACCCGCCTGGGGGGATTGAGGGGTTTTTTTGCCCTCCGGCTGGGAGGGATGCAAAGGGAGGGGCTTGGCCAAAGGAGTCAGGTGGACTTTGGTGAAGGGATGGGGGGGGAGCTGCTGCCAGGGATGATGGTTGCCTTAGAATGACAACCCCAAGGCGGGTAGAAATACGAAGGGGAGGATGGGGGTCTTCAGCAGCCCCTGTTAGTTCCCTTTCTTGGCATCTCTGGACCAAACATTTGTTTCCCGCCTGCCTGCCTGCCTGCCTGCCTGCCTGCCTGCCTGCCTGCCTGCCTGCCTGCCTGCCTGCCTATCTATCATCTATCTATCTATCTATCTATCTATCTATCTATCTATCTATCTATCTATCTATCTATCATCTATCTATCTATCTATCATCATCTATCTATCTATCATCATCTATCTATCATCTATCTATCTAATCACCTACTTACCTACGTTTGTCTATTCGTCTGTCTAACTATCTGTTATCTGTCTTATCTGTCTGTCTATGCATTCTATTTATCTATTTATCTATCATCTATCTATCTATCTATCTATCTATCTATCTATCTATCTATCTATCTATCTATCTATCATCTATCCATCATCTATCTGTCTGTCTGTCTGTCTGTCTGTCTGTCTGTCTGTCTATCTATCTATCTATCTATCTATCTATCTATCTATCTATCTATCTATCTATCGCAACTGAGTTACTAAATAACAAAACAAGATAAAACACGAAGACATCAACATAATAAATATTAACAGTCAGATTAGCTTAAACGTTGTTTATTGTGGATAGAAAATATTGTATTATTATTGCAGTTTTCAGTCTAGGCTGCAATCAAAATAAATCCTGCTGAATTCAGGGTGTGGTTCCTCCCCCCCCCCCACCTTAACTGGCATGCATAAGGGCAGTATTGATAATAATGGCAACACTTAAGTGATTGGAATCTCTTGGCTGGCCATTGGACCAATTCATATAGCTTCGGCATCCTTTTTATTTTATTTATATTTACTTATTAAATCTACTTGCTTCCTATCTCACTCTGCAGTGCAACTCTGGCAGCCTTACAATTAAAATAATACATTAATGTATTTATTGAATTTCTACAGGTGTCCTCAATTTACAGCCATTTACTTAGTGACTGTTTGAAATTACAACAGCATTGAAAAAGTGACTTAACGAGGGTTTTCCCACAGTTTTGACATCAGAATTTGGATGCTTGATAACTGGCTCATATTTATGACATTTGCAGTATCCTGGGTCATGTGACCTCCCTTTTGACATGCAATATCAATGGGGAAACCAGAATTACTTAACGACCACGTTGCTAACTTAGCAATTGCGGTGATTTCCTTAGCAACTGTGGCAAGAAAGGTTGTAAAATGGGGCAAAATCTATCTCGCTTAGCAACATACATTCTGAACTCAGTGGTGGTCATAAGCTGAGGACTATCTGTATCGCAAAAGGCAAGAAAGACAAAATGCACAGGTACAGTATAGGGGCTACCTTGCTCAATAGTAGTAACTGTGAAAGGGATCTTGGAGTCCTAGTGGACAACCGTTTAAATATGAGCCAGCCGTGTGTAGCAGCTGCCAAAAAAGCCAACACATTTTCTAGGCTGCATCAACAGAGGGAGAGAATGTAGATGTAGAAAAGATGTGGAGACTCTAGAAAGAGTTCAGAGAAGAGCAACAAAGAGGATTAGGGGACTGGAGACTAAAACATGAAGAACGGTTGCAGGAACTGGGTGTGTCTAGTTTAATGAAAAGAAGGACTAGGGGAGACATGATAGCAGTCTTCCAATATCTCAGGGGTTGCCACAAAGAAGAGGGAGTCAAGCTATTCTCCAAGGCACCTGAAGGCAGGACAAGAAGCAATGGGTGGAAACTAATCAAGGAGAGAAGCAACTTAGAACTGAGGAGAAACTTCCTGACAGAACAATTAATCAGTGGAACAGAAGTTGCCTCCAGAAGTTGTGAATGCCCCAACACTGGAAGTCTTTAAGAAGATGTTGGATAGCCATTTGTCTGAAAAGGTATAAGGTTTTCTGCCTAGGCAGGGGGTTGGACTAGAAGACCTCCAAGGTCCCTTCCAACTCTGCTATTGTATTGTATTGTATTGTATTGTATTGACACTAATGCACATTACTTCTCGATGCAAATTGCAAACCTTGTTCTCTTCTTTCTTTTTCTTCTTTAAGGTAGATTAATAAAACAAAAGCGCGATGTTGGAAACGATGATCATTCTGGAAACTAACCAGAAACAATTTGCCTTTTTTGGGGTGCAGTTTAGAAGAAAAAGAGAGATTCTGTTAACCTTAGTGTGATTATTTTGGGTATCATAAATATCCAATAATCAATGGACCTGACATTATCATTATCGTTACATAATTGTAGTGATCGTAAAAAAATTGAGGATGAAATAGAAATAAGCAGCTGATGGAAATATTGGAATATGGAGCAGCTTTACTGTGTCAAATGCAATCAAAATGTTCCAGATTTTATGGCTCAGATGACTACGGCTGTAAGGCTTGGTTTGACTCAGCTGAACAAAGCTATAAATTGTGTTGCCATCCTGTGCGTCTTCCTTTTAGAAGCGGTTCTTATTTTTTTAATGGTATTTCTGATTGGTTTCTGTGAGTCTGCGATTAGATGACTTGGAAGTCACTTTTACAGCAAAGACGCCATTTCGAATGTCATCCAGATGAAAAGAACTTCATAAATAATTTGGTAGGGTTAATAAATTAAAAGGGCTGGAAAATAAAACACGTTTGCAGAGAGCAAGGAAAGGGGGCATCTCAGCATATTAATTGGAACACAGGAAAGGTGGAGAGGTCCGAATTTGTGATCACTTGATCATTGGGATTCTGCCAAAGTCAGAACTGTGAAAAACGGACATAAGTCACATTTTTCAGTGCTGTTGTAACTTTGAATGGTGACTAAATGAACTGTTGTAAATTGAGGACTGCCTGTACCGTACACACACACACACACACACACACACACAGATATAGATACAGATTTAAGAGAGAAAGAGAGAGAGAGAGACAGAGACAGATAGAGATGGATAGATAGATTAGATAGATGATAGATAGATAGATAGATAGATAGATAGATAGATAGATAAAGAGAGAAAGAGAGAATAACAGATAGAGAGAGATAGTGATAGATAGCTAGAGAGAGAGAGAGATAAAAAGATAGATAGATAGATAGATAGATAGATAGATAGATGATAGAGAAAGAGAATGATAGATAGATAGATAGATAGATGGATTATAGATAGATATAGAGATAAAAAGATGGATAGATAGATAAATAGATAGATAGATGATAGAGAGAGAGAATGATTGATAGATAGATAGATGGATGGATGGATGGATGGATGGATGGATGGATTATAGATAGATATAGAGATAAAAAGATGGATAGATAGATAAATAGATAGATAGATGATAGAGAGAGAATGATAGATAGATAGATAGATAGATAGATAGATAGATAGATAGATAGATAGATGGATTATAGATAGATATAGAGATAGATAGATAGATAAGAGAGAGAGAGAGAGATAAAAAGAGATAGATAGATAGATAGATAGATAGATAGATAGATAGAGATAGAGATGATAGATAGATAGATGGATGGATTATAGATATAGATAGATAGATAAAGATAGAGAGATAGAGATAATAAGAGATAAAGGGAGAGATAATTGTAGATAGCTAGAGAGATAGAGATAGATAAATAGATAGATGATAGAAAGGGAGCTAGATAGATAGAGGATAGATAGATAGATAGATAGATAGATAGATAGATAGATAGAGGATAGATAGATAGATAGATAGATGGATGGATGGATGGATGGATGGATGGATGGATGGATGAATTATAGATATAGAGAGATAGAGAGAAGATAGATATAGAGATAGATATATGCTCACACGTAGATATTTACACATACATAAATACATTAATTATATTATATTAATATAAATATATTAATATTGAAATTATTAATGAATATAAATCAATTAATAATATGGAACAATTAACCAGTGGAACAACTTACCTCCAGAAGTTGTGAGTGCTCCATCACTGGAGGTTTTTAAGGAGAGATTGGAGAGCCATTGGTAGAGGGTCTCCTGCTTGAGCAGCCTGTTGGATTAGAACAGGGGGGTCCCAACCTCTGGGCTGTGACCCACCAGTGGGCCGCGAGGTGTTCATAGCCGACCTGGGGAAACGGTGGGCAAGCGTGCATGCTTACGCACCTATCCCCTCTTGCACAAACAGCAACGTGGACATGTGCTCCATTTGTATGAGTGGCAGGCATGCGCGCACACTGCCAACACCCTTAGTGCATGTGCTTGCTGGCTGCTCGTGCGGAACCATCCCCTCTCCCGCCCCCACACCTCCGCTGGTTTCATAAATCCGGGTAGGATTCACACTCTCTGCGGGCACATGAGCCGTTGTCCCAGCTCAGCCCCACTGTGCATGTGTGTGTGTGCCTTCCACTAGCCAACTGACTTTTGGGTCTCTGCCATGCATGCACAAGGGGCGGGGCGCAAGCGGGAGATGTGTACACATGCACGGGGGGAGAGGGTCATGCGCACATGTGCGGGGGTGGAGGAGCACAGGGAGAGCGTGCCAAGAGCATGTAATGCAATGCACACTGGACACCCTCTGCGCCCCTGCGCACGGAACCTCCCCGTGGCCCATTTTTGGTCCTAGGAGACTGCAGGGAGGCCAAAACGGGGCACATGGGGGGGGTTGTACATGCATGTGGGGGGGGGGGGGCAGCAGGGGTGGGTTCCTGCCAGTTCTAACCCCTTCTATAGAAGAGGTTCCACAAATCTACAGTGCCGTTTAGAACCGGTTGCAGCTCCCTCCCCCCGCCCGTCCGCACATCATCAAGATGAAGAGCGAGAGGAGGAATTCTGGGAGTTGAAGTCCACAAGTCTTAAAGCTGTCAAGTTTGAACACCCCCGGGGTTTTTTTCCCTAAAGGGTTAGGGGTGCAAGGGTCTTGTAACTTGACAGCTTTAAGACTTGCCCACTTCAATGCCAGAGTTCCTGAGCCAACATGACTGGAGGAGGAATTCTGGGAGTTGAAGTCCACAAGTCTTAAAGCTGTCAAGTTTGAACACCCCTGGGGTTTTTTTCCCTAAAGGGTTAGGGGTGCAAGGGTCTTGTAAAGTGACAGCTTAAGACTTGCGTGCTTCAATGCCAGAGTTCCTGAGCCAACATTTTGGTTGCTAAGCAAGAGCGTTGTTAAGTGAGTTTCACCACATTTTGCAAGTTGGCCACGCCCACCCAGTCACATAGCTGGCAAGCCACTCCCACAAAGCAGGCCACACCTACAAAAGAAGTTATAAAAAAATTTGAAACCCACCACTGGTGGGCAGGCAGAGCGCGGTGGCATGTGTGCATATACAGGGGGAAGGGCGCAGGCGGGTGTCACGCGCGCATTGCATTACATGCTTTTGGCACGCGACAACTAAAAGGTTAGCCATCCCTAGTCTAGGATTTCCTGCCTGAGCAGTGGGTTGGACTAGAAGACCTCCGAGGTCCAGAAGTGGATTCCTACTTATTCGGACAGGTTCAGCTGAATAGGTAGTAACTCCGCTCGATATGTGACGGCACTAGTTCTATCCTGTGCGCCGCCATCTTTATTTTCTGTTCTGCACATGCGCAGAGCTATCTTCATTGAAAAAAAGTAAATCCCCCCTCCCTTTTTTAATGGTGTGCCCAAGCGCAAACCTTTTTAAGTGCGCGGAGCAAAGTTTTTCGGGCACCGAACCAATAGTAATGCGGGCAGGAACGCACCCCTGCCGAGGTCCCTTCCGAGCCCATAATCCTGTCATCAAGTCACTGAATGGCTCGCCGATTTTGCAAATAGAAATCCCGTCCAGCATTTTAATTAAAGCTACCTGCGCAGTTGTCACCTGTCAGCCCTGACCTTGAGATGAGCTGGGGATGAAATAAAATAGGTCTTGTTTCTTTTGGCATAAAAGGAACGGGTTTTCGGAAAAAGTAGGGAGTGGCCCGGGAGCATTTGAGTCGCTGAGGTTACTCTTCAAAATCCTTGAAGCTAATGGTGCATTGATGGAGAAACTTGTGACAGTAAACAGCAGGGCTGCTGGTTATTTATTCTGATTTTTGGATTGGTATGCAGGCAGTTCTCAACATATAACCGTTTCTTTAATGATAATAGCAATTAAAAATATGACTCGTGACCGTTTTTCACACTTACGACCGTAGCAGCATCCCTGGGGTCACGTGATCAAAATTAGGATGCTTGGCCACTGACTCGTATTTATGACCGTTGTTGTGTCCCGGGGTCACGTGATTTCCCTTTTGAGACCTTCCGATAAGCAAAATTCCACGGGGAAGCCAAATTCACTTAACAACCATGTTACTTACTTAACGACTGCAGCAGTGTTGGAGACAAATGAAAAATGGCCCGCGTGCCACAGTTTGCCATTCCGGACCTATACTGTACATCCTGCTTTGGGAAGGGAAAAAGAGCTGAATTCGAAGCATGGTTACTCTATGGGTTGAATCTGCGCACTTCTCAAGGCAGAAGTACAGAAGCGGGATATATGAATTTCAATCAATCGTGATTTTTACTTCTCCCGGGCGATCTCTTCCAACGTTTCCCTCAAAACCCTCAAGGGAATCGCTACCGTTGTTAAGCGAACCATGAGGTCAATAAGCAAATCTGGCTTTCCCCATTGACTTTGCTGGCCAGAAGCCAGCTGGGACGGTTGCTGAAGGTGATCCCGTGATCCCAGGACACTGCAAAAAGTCATAAATACACACTAAGTGTTTGCCTTGCTGGCTGATGTAATTTTCCCAGGTGCCTTGTGGTGAGTTTCTGTTTGCAAGATGGCTCTGCCTGAAGGGGGTAGATCTTTGTTATGTAGAATAGACTGGCTCAGGCCTTAATGGCCCAATGACAAAGGTGGGTGCAGGGAGCTGATTTTCTGCCCTTTTAATGGTTCTCAAAATATTTCATTTTCTAGGAGAGGGAGTTGAAGTCCACAAGTCTTAACAGTTCCCAACTTTGGACACCCCTGCTCTAAATGATATTTAATTCCATTTCTTCTTTCTGTTTGAGCTGCGGCCCCATTTTTGCGAGCCAACGGGCATTGTTTTTTCCCCCTCTGCTGTAAACTTCCTTTTTGTCCTTTGCGGGTGAATTTGGGGAGAGTCCTGGGTGAGTCAGATGTAATCTAATCTGTTCTCTGCCTGGGGCAACCGAGAACGAAAGAAAAAAAGAAAAAGGAAAAAACTGCAGAGCTTCTTCACACCTTGAAATCCGAGTCCGGCTTGCCGGATGTCTGGCTCTCCTCCCTCTCGTAATCCACTCCTGAGACCAAGCAAGGCGGCTTCGAGGAATAATGCGTGGGATTCAAAGGGGGATTATTGTTGTTATTGTTGTTGTTGTGCCAGGGGAACACCAGAGTTGTTGGTCTTGGCTGGTTACCTACTACCCTAGCCTGGAGAAGAAGGCTTGGAGGGCAAGAAGTGCCTTTGGGGCCTGGATACGGAAGGAGCAACCCAGGAGAGGTGCCAAGGAGGGCGGGGGGGGGGGGAGTGAGGATGAGAGGAATACAGGCCTATCTATCCCCCAGGCTGAGGTCTGATAATCTCCATTAACCAAGTAGAACAAAACACAGAGAAATAAGCAATTTCCTCCTTCACTCTGCTCTGCTATACTCTACTCTACTCTACTCTACTCTACTCTACTCTACTCTACTCTACTCTACTCTACTCTACTCTACTCTACTCTACTCTACTCCACTCCACTCCACTCCACTCCACTCTATTCTTCTCCTCTCCTCTCCTCTACCCTACCCTACCCTATCCTATGCTACCCTACTCTATACTCTATTCTTCTCCTCTATATTCTCTACTCTACTCTACTCTACTCTACTCTATTCTTCTCCTCTCCTCTCCTCTACCCTACCCTATCCTATGCTACCCTACTCTATACTCTATTCTTCTCCTCTATATTCTCTACTCTACTCTACTCTGCTCTGCTCTGCTCTATTCTTCTTCTCTCCTCTCCTCTACCCTACCCTACCCTACCCTATCCTATGCTACCCTACTCTATACTCTATTCTTCTCCTCTATATTCTCTACTCTACTCTACTCTGCTCTGCTCTGCTCTGCTCTGCTCTATTCTTCTTCTCTCCTCTCCTCTACCCTACCCTACCCTACCCTACCCTATCCTATGCTACCCTACTCTATACTCTATTCTTCTCCTCTATATTCTCTACTCTACTCTACTCTATTCTTCTCCTCTCCTCTCCTCTACCCTACCCTATCCTACGCTACCCTACTCTATACTCTATTCTTCTCCTCTATATTCTCTACTCTACTCTACTCTATTCTTCTCCTCTCCTCTACCCTACCCTACCCTATCCTACGCTACCCTACTCTATACTCTATTCTTCTCCTCTATATTCTCTACTCTACTCTACTCTATTCTTCTCCCCTCCTCTCCTCTACCCTACCCTACCCTATCCTACGCTACCCTACTCTATACTCTATTCTTCTCCTCTATATTCTCTACTCTACTCTACTCTACTCTACTCTATTCTTCTCCTCTCCTCTACCCTACCCTATCCTATGCTACCCTACTCTATACTCTATTCTTCTCCTCTATATTCTCTACTCTACTCTACTCTACTCTGCTCTGCTCTGCTCTGCTCTATTCTTCTTCTCTCCTCTCCTCTACCCTACCCTACCCTATCCTATGCTACCCTACTCTATACTCTATTCTTCTCCTCTATATTCTCTACTCTACTCTATTCTTCTCCTCTCCTCTCCTCTCCTCTACCCTACCCTATCCTATGCTACCCTACTCTATACTCTATTCTTCTCCTCTATATTCTCTACTCTACTCTACTCTACTCTGCTCTGCTCTGCTCTGCTCTGCTCTGCTCTATTCTTCTTCTCTCCTCTCCTCTCCTCTACCCTACCCTACCCTATCCTATGCTACCCTACTCTATACTCTATTCTTCTCCTCTATATTCTCTACTCTACTCTACTCTACTCTACTCTACTCTACTCCTCTATATTCTCTACTCAACTCTTTTCTTCTCTTCTACATTCTCTTCTCCCCTCCCCTCCCTTCCCCTCCCCTCCTCTCCTCTCCTCTCCCCTCCATCTTTTCTCTCTCCAATGTGCTGAGCACAATTTTCTCCTAGGACATGATCTAAGCCTGAGTTTTAATTCCTGGCATGTTTAATTCACTCTGGTTGCACAAAATAAAAATGTATGGGAATGTGGGGGGAAGGAAGGAAGGAAGGAAAAGGAAGAAAAAGGAAAGGAGGGAAGGAAAGAAAAGGAAAGGAAAGGAAAGGAAGGAAAGAAGGAAGGAAGGAAGGAAGGAAGGAAGAAGGGAAGGGTAAGTTAGGGTAGGGTAGGGAAGGGAAGGGAAGAATACAGAATAAGAGTTAGAAGGGACCTTGTAGGTCATCTATTCCAACCCCCCACTCAAGCAGGACACCCTACATCATTTCTGACAGAGGGCAGTCCAATCTCTTCTTGAAAGCCTCCAGTGATGAAGCCCCCACACCCTCTGAAGGCAACTTCTGTCCCCCTGGTGGATCATTCTCCCTGTCAGCAAACAAGAGAGGAGAGGAGAGTTCATCTCCACAAGTTCAGCTGAGGTCGCATCAAAATGTAGGGTGTTTTTTTCCCCCGAACCAACCTCTCTGTTCTTGGAATTATGCTTCTTCCCAGACATGCTGTTTCTCCGTGCATTATAATGTTGCTGTTCTGAGACTGGCACAGCATGGCTCCCTGGGCAAAGGCTTCGCTCACAGCTATATCTCCCTCCTCTCTTGACCCCGAGGGAGTAAATTTTAACTTTGAGGCAGCCAGAAGCAGTTTGCATGGCTCAACCATCTCTGCAGGCCCCATTGCTCTCCAACTGACACTCTGCTTACCTGTAGAATAGCTGATGCACAAGAAGCGTGAAATGCTTGCACTTACCTTTCAGCAACACACGGATACGTTAAATGTATAGCTTATATTTCAGCCAGGTAATTTTTACCTGGGAATCTTCCTTCAGCCAGCAGTGGAATGCAGCCACTAAAAGAGCCAATGCAATCCTAGGCTGCATTAAAAGGGGTCTTCTGACTAAGGCATCCTAAGAGTAGGAAGCAAATTTCTGGTCCTGACAAAAAACCCTTTTATTAATTCACTGTGAATTCTGCTCCTTCACATCCAGCAAAGACTTTCGAGGGAGGATTTACAGTCACAGACCTTATCTGGCTTGGAGAGCTGCCAGGCTGATATCTGCAGAACTTGGCCAGGAGTCTCGGAGAATCACAAACCAATTAAGCGAACTAATTGTCTCCTGCAAACTCCACTCCCCTGTCGCTCCTCTTTTATTTCCTCTGGGAGGGGCCATTCATCGTCCACCTGTGGCCTTACTCCCAAGTCGACCCCTGTTCTTTAGCTGTTCCCTTCGTCTGGCAGCTCTGAGCATGCTCACCCTGGGAACAGGCTCCAGCTGTTCTTCTGCCTCACTGATGTCTGACTCTGAAGGCAGCTGATAACTGTCAGATGGCCCTTTACCCCTCTCTGCCTCCGACACAGAGCCCTCATCAGAGCCTTCCCCAGATTCCAGGACTGGCCCAGGTTCCCCCCCAACCTCCTCACTGTCCGAATCTGTGGCCAGCTCCACCGGCTGTTAGAATCAAGAGCACATGTTGTACCCTTTTATAATGCCTTAGTAAGGCCACACCTGGAACAGCACATCCCGTTTCGGTCGCCACAATATGTTGAACTCTAGAATAGGGGTGTCAAACTCACGTCACCCATGTCCGGTTTAACAAAGGGGGGGGGGAAATCCCAATATGTGACGTGACTCTGACTTACGTAATCCTCGACTTACAACAGTTCTTTGATAACGGTTCAAAGTTATAACAGCACTGAAAAAAGAGACTTAGGACCATTTTTCAGTCTTAAAACCATTGCAGCCTCCCCGTGGTCTCATGATCAAAATCAGACGCTTGGTAACGGACTCATATTTACGACGGCAGTCCTTGATTAAATGACAAGTTCGTTTAGTGACCGCTCAAACTTACGACGGCACTGAAAAAAGTGACTTAGGACCATTTTTCACCCTTACGACCAATGCTGTATCCCCATAGCCACATGATCAAAATTCTAGACACTTGTATTTACGACGGTCGTAGTGTCTCCGGGGTCCTCTGATCCCCTTTTGTGAACTTCAGACCAACGAAACCCATGGGGAAGCCAGAATTCACTTAACAACTGTGTTACTCACTTAACAACCATAGTGATTCAGTCAACAACCACAGTGAGTCGTAAAACAGGACATGGCTCACTTAACAACTGTCTGGCTGAGCAGTAGAAATTCAGGGCTTGGTTGTAGTCGTAAGCTGAGGATTTCCTGCATTTTGTTCTCTCTGTGTCACTAAACACCCTGGAGAAATTCGAATGCTGTTGTGTTGTTCTCATTTGTTCTCCTTTTTAAAACTTTTAAGGAGCATCTGTGAGCTTTAGAACATGCTGGGAGGTGGAAGGAGTCACCGAGCATTGAAAAGTGAGGAATAATTGAATAATGAAAGACTGTAATTTAACAAAAATATGTGCATTATTATCAGAACTCTATGAGCCTTTCAAACGTAGTAGATATGATGAATATTATTTTATTTGTATTAAAATATGGATAGAAAGGGAATACTTTTAAATATAACAGTGGCATAATTAATTAGAAAGGCGGATGGAAATTAGAGAGAGGGAGGTTAATGGAATACACATTTTTATATAATAAGGTGAAGTAGTAATAACGGGAAATTAGAATGGTAGTGTCGAGAACGTTTGAACTATATGGTGATTGGCATAAAGATAACATACTGAAATATTGGATGATTAAACAACGGAAGATTATAATTTAACATAAATACGTGTATTACTATAAGAACTATATATGTTTGTTAAATACAAGAAATATTATTACTAATATTTTATTTGAAGTGAAAGGAGTGACTTTTAGAATTTGGCGATTGGCATAAAAACAACATACTGAAATATTGAATAATTAAACAATGGAAGATTATAATTTAACATAAATACATGTAATTACTATTAGAACTATATAAGTCTGTTAAATACAAGAAATATGATCATTAATATTTTATCTGTAGTCAAAGGAGTGACTTTTAGAATATGGTGATTGGCATAAAGATAACATACTGAAATATTGAATGATTAAACAATGAGAAATTATAATTTAACATAAATAGATGTATTACTATTAGAACTATATAAGTCTGTTAAATACAATAAATATGATCATTAATATTTTATCTGTAGTCAAAGGAGTGACTTTTAGAATATGGTGATTGGCATAAAGATAACATACTGAAATATTGAATGATTAAACAATGAGAAATTATAATTTAACATAAATAGATGTATTACTATTAGAACTATATAAGTCTGTTAAATACAATAAATATGATCATTAATATTTTATCTATAGTCAAAGGACTGACTTTTAGAATATGGTGATTGGCATAAAAACAACATGTTGAAATATTGAATAATCCAATAAGGCAAGACTATAATTCAACAAAATATGTGTATTATCAAGAGTCAATTGTGGTAAATATGAAGAATATTATTTTATTTGTACTAAAAGGAAAGGCGCTCAGGTGCCACACTGTTCCCACATTGATATGTTTGTAAAAAATAAAAGTAAAAAGTAAAAACTTGGAAAAAATAGAAAAGGAAAGTGAGGAATCTTTCACCAACCTCCAAGGTTTCTTCCAAAACTAGCCAACCCATTGAAGGAAAGTTTGCAGCCCAATTTCATTCAACCCTTCCTGGTGGGCTGCTTTGAAAAATGCCAGGAGGTTGTCTGGGTAACTCTCCAAATTCGAGGCTTTCGTTAGCTCATTCTTTAATCTTGCCAGAGGCCCAGAGGAATGCAGCTGGTTGTTTTAAAGATAAAAGCTGCGGACTTCCCCAACATTCCTCCCCAATTTCACTCTCCATTAGCTCGGTGGGCAAGAACGGATCCGGGTGGAAGGGGAAGGGTACGGCTGCTTGCAAAGGAAACGGGAGCGGAGAGGACACGGGACGGGTCTGGTTTGCAAAGCTGAAAGGTCCGGGGGAGTACAGGTAGTCCTCGACTTACAACGGTTCATTTAGCGACGTTTCGAAGTTAACAACAGCACTGAAAAAAGTGACAGGAACGTTTTTCAGACCATTTTTTAGTATATAGATACAGATACAGAGAGAGAGAAAGAGAGAGAGTGAGAGAGAGAGAGAGAGAAGAAATAAATAGATAGATAGATATGGATGGATAGATAGGTAGGTAGGTAGGTAGGTAGGTAGGTAGGTAGGTAGGTAGGTAGATAGATGGATAGATAGATAGGGATAGATAGAGATAAGAAATAGATAGAGATATATATAGTTAGTTAGATAGATAGTGATAGATATAAGATATATATATATATATATATGTATGTATGTATGTATGTATGTATGTATGTATGTATGTATGTATGTATTGTGTCAGGTTCAAATCCCAGTAAGGGTATGGCTAGCTGATGAGAACTAAATAGCTTGAAATAGATCTATACTAGTCTCCCTTTATTTATTTATCAGCACAAATACAACACACACACATATACACACAGACAGACAGACAGACAGATAGATAGGTAGATAGATAGATAGATAGATAGATAGATAGATAGATATAGATATAGATAGATAGAAAGATAGATAGTGAGTTAGATATATATATATAAGAAATAGATAGATAGATAAATAGAGATAAGATAGATAGATAGATAGATAGATAGATAGATAGATGATAGATAGATAGAGATAATAGATATAGATAGATAGATAGAGAGAGAGAGATAGATAGATAGATAGATAGATAGAAAGATAGATATAGATAATAGATATAGATAGATAGATATAGATAATATATAGATAGATAGATATAGATAATAGATATAGATAGATAGATAGATAGATAGATATAGATAATAGATATAGATAGATGATAGATAGATAGATAGATAGATATAGATAATAGATATAGATAGATAGATAGATAGATAGATAGATAGATATAGATAATAGATATAGATAGATGATAGATAGATAGATAGAGATAGATAGATAGATAGATAGAAAGATAGATATAGATAATAGATATAGATAGATAGATATAGATAATATATAGATAGATAGATAGATAATAGATATAGATAGATAGATAGATAGATAGATAGATAGATAGATAGAGATAATAGATATAGATAGATGATAGATAGATAGATAGATAGATAGATAGATAGATATAGATAATAGATATAGATAGATAGATAGATAGATAGATAGATAGATAGATAGATAGATAGAGAGAGATAATAGATATAGATAGATGATAGATAGATAGATAGATAGATAGAGAGATAGATAGATAGATAGATAGATAGATAGGTAGATAGATAGGCAGGCAGGCAGGCAGGCAGAGACAGGCAGATAAAAAAAACCTGGCATCTTTAAAATGGAGTCACAATCGGCCGAAAGAGAGCCATATCCCTGTGTAGGACCACAGCATCAGGCTGGATGGTGATCTGTGGTTCTGATTTCTCTCCGCGTAAATTCCTTTGTATGTTCCAGGTTCCAGACAAACTGGAGCAGGTGCCAGGAAAGAGAACACGAAGATGCTTTGGATCTCCGGAAGGAAGCAGATCACTAAGGACAGGGGACTGACAGCATCCCTTTCAGATCTGTCACGGGGAGGAAAATTAAAACAGGTTTGTGGTCATTTCAGAGAGCAAGGCACGATTGGAAGCTTCAGGGAGCATGATATGGGAATGATTCCCCCCCCAAAAAATGTAGGCGCCTCAAAGTTAGGGAAAATCCGAATTAAGGGACCAGGCCAAAGGTACGTTTCCCGAGTCCATTTCAAGTAGTACTATTCAAAGCAGCCTTTACATTGTTGGATTGCAGGATGTAGCCACATAATGAGTGCTTCCTTTGAACCACAGATGGCATTGTGAGCGCATTAGACGCAACTCCTACAACTATTCCAAAGTCATCTCCAATTTCTTGCCACTTCCGTTGATTTCTTTTTTTCCCCTTTAAAATAAAATAGCTTCCTGATACTGCATTTCCTCAATGGTCCCCTCCCTCCAAAGGGAAGGTCAGCCTTGTGAGTTATAACTTTGCCATATAAGCGATTAAAGGGAGACATTCGTTGAGCGCATTTGGCCTCGTATTACAACCTTTCTCGCCGCAGCCGTTAGGTGAATCACCGCCATTGTTAAGTGAATAACACGGTCGTTAACTTAATCCAGCTTGCCCACTGACTCCGCCTGTCAGAAGCTCATAAAAGAGTATTGAGTATCGTGTGACACACACACACACACACACACACACTGGGACGCCGCAACCGTCATAAATATGAATCCCGTTGCCAAGCATCTGAATTTGGATCACGTGCCCATGGGGATGCAGCAACGGTCATAAGGGTGAAAAATGGTCCTAAGTCACTTTTTTTCAGTGCCGTCATAACTTTCAACGGTCACTAAACAAACCGTTGTAAATCAAGGACCGCCTGTAATACATCTAAACTGTCAGAACACTTCAAAATTCCTGGTTGGGTTAAAAAAAAAAACAGCTACTGAAAAGGCAGCAGGCTGATCAATTCATCCTTTCAGCTCGTCTGTAAGGGAAAATCTTAACAGAGTTGGAAGGGACCTTGCAGGTCATCTAGTCCAACCCCCCGCCCAAGCAGGAGACCCTACACTATTTCTCACAAATGGCAGTCCAATCTCTTCTTAAAAGCCTCCAGTGGCGAAGCTCCCACTACTTCCGAAGGCAACTTCAGTTCCATCATCAGAAAATTTCTCCTTATTTTTAGGTTGAACCTCTCCACAATCAGTTTCCATCTAATTATTCCTTTCCTGGCCTTTGGGGGCTTTGGAAAATAGCTTGATCCCCCTCCTGTCTGTGGCAGCCCCTCAAATATTGGGAAGGCTGCTATCCTGTCTCCCCTGGTCCTTCTCTTCACTAGACTAGCCAGGCCCAGTTCCTGCAACCGTTCATTGTCTATTTTGGCCTTCAGTCCACTAATCAACTTGGTTGCTCTTCTCTTGCACTTTTTCTAGAGTCTCAACGCCTTTTTTATAGTGTGGTGAAGCCTCCGCAGGACGAAAAACGGCCAAAAACGAAGGCCGAAATCAGCTGGCCAGTACGCGCATGTGCGCTGGAGTTTACAGGGCAACGCCTCGCATGCCCTAAGAAATGGCTCTGCGTACCACCCGTGGCATGCATGCCATAGGTTTGCCATCACTGCCCGAGGTCCTACACCATTTTGGAGACGTGAAACATAAGACACCATGCCCTCTTGAACTGGTCAACTCCAGGGGGTCCTTTTGCCCATTCCTGTGGAAATGATGAAAAATAAGACACAGGTTGCCAACTGAGCATCACAAAAAACAAAACAAAACAACCGGGGCTTTTGCAGATTAATCCAGGCCAGTCAACTGTTAAATTTTTGACAGCAAGGAAAGGCCTCTTTCTCCTTGGCTCATTCTTCTGCGTTGAAAGAGCCCAGCGATGGTTAAGCATGTTGGCACTTCAGCTCAGGCTCTGTGGCATTGGGTGGCCAACTGGGCGTGCCTTGCCTTCTTTTATGCCTTCTACCCTGTGAACGCTGGAGTGGTTGGCACAAGGAGCAGGCTAGGAGATGATGTCACGAAGCAAAAATTTAAACTGGATGTGAGAAAGGAATGGCATGCAACCACTTTGGGAAAGGTTATAGAAAACGAGGATCCAGGAGAAAAAAGAGGGTGCCGTGTGAAAATTTGGCAATTTGACTACTGTTGGTTTGGGGTTAATTGCACACAAACAAAGGCAGGGGGGGAAATTGCGCCCTCCCCCTACTCAAAATCCCCATGGCTCTGCCCTGGCTCCCTTCCCAATTGAATGCTGACTCAACCTTCCCCCTTTCCCAAAAGCAAGACACATTGGTTGCATTCGCACAATGAACCTCGGGATGGAATTAACCTCTTTTCGGGATTGGCCTGCCATAATAAATCGTACAACTGACTGAGGGATTGACTTTAGGCCACGCACAATGCCGCAGAAAAGGCAAACTGAGTTCAGAATGAGCCAAGCGTAGTGGGTTGTTGTGGAAAGTCAACGCTAGTCTTTATCGGGTCTGGTTTAGCCCACTGTGTGAATGCAATCCATTCTGAAGGAAGAGCTGTAAATAGAAGTTAAGAAGTATTCTGGCACAATTTTGCTATCCGTTGACGGTGCTGCCAATTCCGGTTGTGGGCTTCTTCTTTACCAGGGACTGTTGACCCATTTTAGAAACAATATTATACTAACCGATAATCCGGTGTTGCCCGGGTATTTATTTATAGGGGGAAAATGTCCAGAACCAAACGTAATCTCTAGTGTTGGATTTTCCCCCTTACCAAAGGGAGCCCCCTGGTGGAGTACTATGAAGCAGTTACCATGGCAACTTCACTGTGCTGTACAGTAGAAGCCATTTTATGGCAGTACGGTAGAAGCCATTTGAAGGCACAACAGGCTGTATCGTAACAGAACACACACCCCGAGGGATGTTGGGGGTGTCTTACCCCCACAGTAGTTTTCTCCAGAGAGTAAGTCATCTGTGTATCAAGTTTGGTTGAAATTGCTCAAGGTGTTCCAGAGTTATGCTGGAACACACACGCACAAACAGAGCCATTTATATATATACATTCTATTCTATTCATAGGAGGAGGAAAACGACGACAACTGTGGGGTCCTTGGTGCTCTCTCAGCTTGGTTGTTTTGTTGCAGACGTTTCATGGCCCAACTAGGTAACCTCATCAGTGTAATGATGATGTTATGTAGTTTGGTACTGTAAGAAAACCACCAAGTTCAGAGAGCACCAAGGAGACCCCAAGATGGTCTTATTAGTGCTTGGATGACTCAGAATTGTTTCCTAGACTTGAAGAAAACCACTGGCCCTGTGCTAAAGCAGAGAAAATTGGGCAAAGTTTTCACAAATACACCTGTAGCTAGAAAAGATCTCAGGAAACCATGCAGATCTTAAACCTGAACTTTTTTTAAAAATTAGGCATAGTACCAGAAAAATGCGATAAACAAAGTGTATAATTAATATTACATGTATTAACAGCAGCAAGGATTGTATTGGCGCAGCATCGGGGAAAAATGGAGAAATACTCCTAGATGAAGAGATAATTGAGAAGATATCGGACTGTGCAGATCTTCACATTGAAGATCAAACAGAAAGACGATACAGAATACGACCAAACATAGAATTTATTTTATCAACAGCTGGAAAAAACAAAGTGGGGGAGGGTAAAGATTAGGAATATAATTTTGTATGGTTATGCAAGCAGAACAAACCAGGCAACGCGTGTTTCTTAAGCGCTAATGAAATGTATAGAAAATTAATAAAACTTTAGTAAAAGAAAAAAAAGAAAGCCCACTGTGTCCATAAGTCCTCTAGAGTTGAACTCAAGACAAAAGAGTTGATTCGTTTATTTATTTGCAGTGTCCAGGGGTCAGAGGTTATATACAGCTGGTTTGGATCGGTTTATCCGAACCGGTAGCGGAAATCGCGCATGCGTGAAACGAGCAGGCGCGCAGGGGGCGAACTAGTGGTAACCAAACGGGAAACCCACTGCTGCCTGGGGTCACATTTTGTTACCACTGGTTCACCCCCTGCGCGCCCGTTCACCTCCGACCCCGGGACACTTAGTCATTGACTTTGACTAAGTCAATGGGGAAGCCAGATTCATTTTGCAACCGTGTTACCAACTGAACTCGTTAAGTGCAGTGATTCACTTACCGCAGGGGTGTCCAAACTTGGCAACTTTAAGACTTGTGGACTTCAACTCCCAGAATTCCCCAGCCAGGTAAGGTTACTCGTGTTAGGAATGTAAGCTAACAGTTGGGTTAGCAATATATAAACCAGGATGGTGGTATTGTAGCTTTAAGTACTGCTGTAATGTGATTGGTTGCTGTTACCTCAAGCAGCCATAAGAGGGAGCCAGAATGACTGTTAGCTCTCTGTTTGTTACACGCTGATCGGTGTATTGTGAGGTACTGTGTTTTTGCTACTGTTAGTGCTAAACTGCTTATTTCAGGGGTGTCCAAACTTGGCAACTTTAAGACTTGTGGACTTCAACTCCCAGAATTCCCCAGCCAGCTGGCTGGGGAATTCTGGGAATTGAAGTCCACAAGTCTTAAAGTTGCCAAGTTTGGACACCCCTGACTTACTGTGTCAAGCAAAACGGTAGCATGGGGCTAAATTCACAACCGTCTTGCTTTGCCATGGGAATTTGAATTCCACAGCGGTTATAAGTCAAGCACTAACTGCATCTTGTCCAAAATGCTGGGGGATTTTTTTAGAAGCCTTGCCTCTCTACCCCTTGCCTGCCTGGAGATCTTCTGCCTCCCTAATCTTGTCAGACGAGCCCTTGTGCCTGATCTGTGTCACTCAGGACCTCACCACCCCACTAGGATTAAAATGCCGACGGCACAACAAAGCAACGCTTGGAGTTGCGCAGTGCTGGTGGCAATGTCTGGATGGGGATGGCTTTATCGGCTCTGCTGTCACTTCTCCGCTGGTGGAAATGCTTGCAAAAGCTCTAGGGGAGACGCAATGGTGCCTTTTTTGCAAAAGGCAACTGGACTTCCTTGGGATTTTTTTTCCCCCTTGGAAAATATTTCACTTCTCCGAAATGGTGTAGGGCCTTCGGCATGCGTGTCCAAAGTGGCATGCGAAGCCGTGTCGCCCGGCACACGGGCCTTGCATGTTTGTCTTCTGGGTTTCTGGTGCGCATGCGTGCGTGATGAACAGCTGTCCTTTGCGCGCACGGCAGTGCCGAAAACCAGCCTGCGCATGCATACGGACCAACTGATTGCCGGGCACGCATGGATGCTAGAATCCGGAAGTTCCTCTTTTCTGGAGCATGGCCTGGACGAGGGTGTGTGGGTGTGTGTTTCTGCATGAACGTTTTGGCACTTGGTGCCGAAAATGTTCACCATTGCTGGTGTAGGTTCTCCTGCTTGAGCTGGGGGTCAGACTAGAGGACCTCCAAGGTTACTTCCAACTGTTACTCTATTCTATAGAATATATCCTGTTCTATAATATGCTATATTAATATGCCAAATTTGTGGATGATACTAAGCGGGCAGGAATAGCTAATGCCCTAAATGGTAGGCTCAAGATCCAGATGGATTTGGGCAGACTTGAACTTCCTCTCTCTCTTTCTTTCACTTTCTTTCTCTCTCTTTCTCTCTCTCTCTCTCTCTCCCCTCTCTCCCACTGTCTGTTTGTCTGTCTGCCTGTCTCTCTCTTTTTCACTCTCTCTATCTCTCCCACTGTCTCTCTCTCTCTCTCTCTCTTCAGGGCAGGCAAGCTGAAGGAGCAACAAAGCTTCCTTTGATGGCTAAGTGGAGAATGTATGTTGCCATGGAGGCAAATAATGGAGGGATGGGATGGGGGGTGAAGGCAAACGCAAAGATCTGGACAGCATCATGGTAAACACAGCCCTTTGTTCCACCAGCAGCATCCTTGGGGGAAGGAGATAGCCACAGGCACACACAAAACCAGCCACAACTTCATCAATCACACCAAGCAACTGCAGGAGAAACCTGTTAAAGGTAGACCACCCTGCTGACTTTTGGGGGCCAGCCTTCTCAGTTTAAACCAGAGTGGATTCCAATGGGCACCTTAAAATGGACATCTAACATCAAAAACAGTCATCCAAAAATCACAACAAAAATGTTCTTTCTGTGCCAACTCAGGAAGCTCAAACTGCCCAAGGAGCTCCTGATTCTGTTCTACAGAGGAATGATTGAGTCTGTCATTTGCACCTCCATAACGGTCTGGTTTGGCTCTGCAACCCAACAAGACAGACACGGACTTCAGAGGAGAATCAGAACTGCAGAGAAAACAATGGCTACCAACCTGCCTTCCATTGAGGACCTGTAAGCTGCACGAGTCAAAAAGAGGGCCGTGAAAATATCTACAGACCCCTCGCATCCTGGGCATCAATTGTTTCATCTCCTACCCTCAAAACAACGCTATAGGGCACTGCACACCAGAACAACTAGACACAAGGACGGTTTTTCTCCAAACGCCACCACTCTGCTAAACAACTTATTCCCACAACACTGTCAAATTATTTTCTAAGACTGTATTACTATTATTTTTCTCTTCCTTCCTAGTATCTGTCTCTTCCCACTGCCCAGAAATTATACAGAAGAATTCAAGCCAGACCTTTGGTGGCTTTTATTTTAGTTTCATATTTTTCATATTTTTTGGAGAAGAGCCACGGGTTCAGGATCTGCCCCACCCATGCGACTTCTCTTTAGCTACATCGTTATTATTTTTGTGGCCTGAAAACTCCCACAAGGTGTTTCCTCTTCTACTGTTTGATAAATGAAAGTTGGGTTATTTTAAGGACCAGGTTTGTTGGCTCAGCTGGATGTGCGCCGGGCTGGGGAGTGGGGGGGGGGGAGAATCAACAAACACAAATAGGTTTACAGTCATCCTAGAGCAGGGGTGTCAAACTCAATTTCATTCAAACTCAAGTTCATCCCGGTTGTGTTGGACCTCTGGGGGTTGGGATGGGCATGGATAGGTCAAGGTCACTTGTGTTGGGGGAGCCTGTGGTAGCCCCAGCACTCGGCCAGCGAAAACAGGCTTCTAAGCTCCGTTTCCAGCTGCGACAGCCTCCTGCAACCCTCTGCCAGCAAAAACGTAGCTTGGGAGGAAGTGGTGGGTGCCTCTCCCTGTCGCTACCAGTACAGTGCTCATGGGGCTGTGCATCCTTTCGTGCACACGCCCTGCGCACCAGTGGTGCGCTATGACTGGTACGCCCCAGTACGGCGTACCAGTGCCTGCTGGGAGCACTAGGTTCCGTTCCGTTCCAGTGCTCCGAAGGGCCCACCCGCGCTCCTTACCTGGATTTGAGCTGTTCAGGGCTTCCGCGCAAGGAACGTACAGTGCCTGCGCGACACGCTGCCAAGCAGCTGGAGCATCATTTGGGCGGTAAATATGCAGGTGCGCGCTGCACATGTGGTGGACGCCCAGCCTCGTTGCACTGTACCGGTTGCATTGGGATCCGGGACCCACCACTGCTGTGCACGCATGCGCACCCCACCGCCCCTGCGCCACCCAGCTGCTTGTCGGAGCTCGCGCAGGCAAGCAGCTGTGCGTGTGTGTGCAATTGCGCAATTGGCCGGATGCTTTAAAACTGGTATAGAACGCAGGTGGGTGGGTGGGCCAAATGAGCCACCGTACAGGTACGCTGTCAGTTGCTCTCGACTACTGTTAGGAATGTAAGCTAACAGTTGGGACAGCAATATATAAACCATGATGGTAGTATTGTAGCTTTAAGTACTGCTGTAACGTGATTGGTTGCTGTTACCTCAAGCAGCCATAAGAGGGAGCCGGAATGACTGTTAGCTCTCTGTTTGTTAGATGCTGACCGGTGGATACTTGAGTTACTGTGGGTTTTGCTACTGTTAGCTACTTTGTGTGCTGCACTGATTATATGATACTGGACTGTGTTCGAAGGATTATTTCCTTAATTGAGAACATTGATAACTGACTGACTGAACCATGTTTGACTTGGACTTTAAATTGAACTCTGAATACCTCTATATTTCCACATAGTAAACTACTATTATTTATACTATTCGGTGTCTCTGTATGCTGGATTGTCCGTGTTCTTCCATACCATTCTCATTACGCTTCTCTGCACACTCGCTCTCCTAATGGGGAGCTTACTTACTTAACAACTACTACCGGTATGCCCGTACTGGGCCATACCGGCTGGAACCCACCACTGTTGGGAGGGCCATCTGCAGCCCTCCGGAGCTCTGTTTTCGCTGGCAGAGGCACTGCAGGCTGGTCCTTCGCTGTTTCCAAGTGGGCCCCGCGGGCCAGATCTAAGCACCCCAAGTGCCGGATTCGGCCCAGGGGCCGTGAGTTTGACACCCCTGTCGTAGGCTGAAGAGGACTGAAGTTTCTAAACCTGAAGGACGAGAAGGACGAGGAAGAGAAAAAGAAGAGGAGGAGGAGGGAGGAGGAGAGGGAGAAGGAAGAAAGGAGAAGGTGAAGAAAAGAAGAGGAAGGAGGAGGAAAAGGAGAGGAAGAAGGAGAAGAAGAAAGAGAAGAAGAAGATGGAGAAAGAGAAGAAGAGGAAGAGGAAGAAGAGGAGTAGGAGTAGGGAGAGGGAGAAGGAATAAAGGAGAAGGAGAATGTGAAGAAGATGAGAAGGAGGAGGAAAAGGAGGTGAAGAGAAGAAGAGGAAAAGGAGGAGGACGAGGAGAAGAAGAAGAGGAAAGGGAGGAGGAGGAGGAGAAGAGAAAGAGGAGGAGGAGGAGGAGGAGGAGGAGGAGGAGAAGAAGAAGAAGAAGAAGAAGAAGAAGAAGAAGAAGAAGAAGAAGAAGAAGAAGAAGAAGAAGAAGAAGAAAGATTCATATGTATATTCTGGAAATGCAGCATCTAGAAGATTGGGACCAAAATTTCCACTGCCAAGCAAGACGGCCGTTAAGTGAGTCACCCCTGATTTTATGACCTTTTTTTTTTTGACACAGCAACTCCCTGCACTTGTTTAATTGGATCCATCTCTGGTCATTAAGCAAACCCAGCTTCCCCCACTGACTTTGTCCAGGAAACGAAAGGGTCGCTTCCCTAGCCAGGCCCTAAGAGATATGAGAATATTTCCCTGGAATATATTAAAAAAAAAAGAGAGAGAGTGGAAAAGAGGGCGTCAATCTTTCCTTTTTGCCCCTGGAATCTCCATGCCACTTTGGCACCAAAAATGCATCAGAACCAAAACTTGCAGGCAGTTAATGAAAAAGGAAGGTTTCCCCACAAGGGAAGATTGGATGCTTTTGCTGGGAATGTTCCAGAAGGCAAAAACAATGCTTTTCAAGTAGAGTCCCTTCATTTATTCCGTGGATTTGATTCCTGCTTTTTGCAGCCGAAAGCCTTCCGTTGTCTTGTATAAATAGTCCTCGAGTTGCAATGTTTCGTTTAGTGACCGTTTGACATTAAACCAGCATGGGAAAGGGAGGAAGGGAGAGGGAGGAAGGGAGGGAGGGGGGAAGGGAGAGGGAGGGAGAGGAAGGAAGGAAGGGAGAGGAAGAAGAAGGAAGGAAAGAAGGAAGGGAGAGGGAAGAAGGAAAGGAGGAAAGGAGAGGAAGGGGAGGGAGGGAGGGAGAGGAAGGAAGGAAAGAAGGAAGGGAGAGGAAGAGGAAGTAAGGAAGGAAAGAAGGAAGGGAGAGGAAGGGAGGAAAGGAGGAAGAGAGAGGATAGATGTAAGGAAGGAAGGAAGGAAGGAAGGAAGAGAGAAGGACAGGGAAGGGGAGAGGAAGGGGAAGGAAGGAATGAAGGAAGGGAGAGGGAGGAAGGACATGAGGAAAGGAGAGGGAGGGGGAGGAAGGAAGGGAAGAAGGAAGGGAGAGGAAGGAAGGAAAGAAGGAAGGGAGAGGGAAGAAGGAAAGGAGGAAAGAAGGAAGGGAGAGGGAGAGGAAGGAAGGGAAGAAGGAAGGGAGAGGAAGGGAGGAAAGGAGGAAGAGAGAGGATAGATGTAAGGAAGGAAGGAAGGGAGAAGGACAGGGAAGGGGAGAGGAAGGGGAAGGAAGGAATGAAGGAAGGGAGAGGGAGGAAGGACATGAGGAAAGGAGAGGGAGGGGGAGGAAGGAAGGGAAGAAGGAAGGGAGAGGAAGGAAGGAAAGAAGGAAGGGAGAGGGAAGAAGGAAAGGAGGAAAGAAGGAAGGGAGAGGGAGAGGAAGGAAGGAAAGAAGGAAGGGAGAGGAAGGGAGGAAAGGAGGAAGAGAGAGGATAGATGTAAGGAAGGAAGGAAGGAAGAGAGAAGGACAGGGAAGGGGAGAGGAAGGGGAAGGAAGGAATGAAGGAAGGGAGAGGGAGGAAGGACATGAGGAAAGGAGAGGGAGGGGGAGGAAGGAAGGGAAGAAGGAAGGGAGAGGAAGGAAGGAAAGAAGGAAGGGAGAGGGAAGAAGGAAAGGAGGAAAGAAGGAAGGGAGAGGGAGAGGAAGGAAGGGAAGAAGGAAGGGAGAGGAAGGGAGGGAAGGGGGAAGGGAGAGGATAGACGTAAGGAAGGAAGGAACAGAGAAGGACGGAAGGGGAGAGGAAGAGGAAGGAAGGAAGGAAAGAAAGAAACAAGAAACCCCTGCTTACATCGTTCTAACAACTACTTGAAAGGAGTGGCAGGCAGAGAAAAGAAATACACAGAAAAAGAGACAGAAAACGGGAGAAGTCATAACAATGGTTAAAACACCATTTGCACTGGGGGGGCAGGGGGGCTCCCCCTAATCCCGAAACAGCCTCTCCTCTGCCCTTATGAAGCCACTTCTGACTCTGAAGGCTGTGGGTGTTGTCCCCCCCCTTGCCCACCCCCCTCAGCTGAAGCACCCAGAAAGAATGTGGAGGGGAGGATGGAGAGCAATTACCCGCCTTTCAAACTCTCCCTGACCCTCCCTCTCCCCAAATCCTTATCACACGGCAACTGGTACCAAGCGGAGCCTTGTTCAAACGCCACCTCCAATCTGGGCGCACACGGGAACCAGGCGCACATAAATTATAGTAGCCGTGAGAAGCACTGCCCGTTGCGTGATTTGTTGGTTGCCCCTGAACTGCGCATCTCCACTCCCTTTGAGCTGAGTGTGAGCAATGCGGAAGGCAGGAGGGGTGTAGAATAAGGGGAATTAAATTCTCTGCCTTGCTGGTGGACTATCTTCCACCCCCCCCCCACTAAGCCTGGCAGCTCCAATAACAGCATAATAACAGCATAACAGAATGGGAAGGGACCTTGGAGGTCTTCTAGCCCACCCCCCTGCTCAAACAGGAGACCCTAGACCAGTGTTTCTCAAACTTGGCGACTTTTAAGTCCTGTGGACTTCAACTCCCAGAATTCCCTAGCCAGCTATGCTGGCTGGGGGATTCTGGGAGTTGAAGTCCACAGGACTTAAAAGTCGCTGAGGTTGAGAAACATTGCCCTCGACCATTTCAGACAGGTGGCTTGTCCAATCTCTTGTCTACGGAGGTTCTCAAGCCCTCCAAGTTGTGGATGCCCCAAAGGTTGCTTTTTTCAGAAGGCAGCTGGACTTCCTTGCTTTTCTTCTTCGAAGACGTTTCGCTTCTCATCCCAGAAGCTTCTTCCGCTCTTGACTGGATGCTGGGGAAGGGAACGATCGAGACTCCTCGCAGACGGCCGGTCATTTGCATCCTTTTAGAGCAGGGATGGCTAACCGTTTTGTTCTCGCATGCGACAGCGCACATGTGCCCAGACCCATAATGTAATGCAGGCATGACACCCTCCCTGGCCACCCATGCTCCTCCATTTCCTGCGCATGTGCGTGTGACACCCCCCCCCCATGCCCCATTTTGGGCCTAGCAGGCTCCCTGAAGCCTCCTGAGACCAAAAATGGGGCATGGGTGTGGGTGTGGTTGTACCCCCTGCCCCCCTACCTCCCCGTGCATGCGCACGCGTCTCCCGTATGCGCGGCAGAGACCTGAAAATCAACTGGCCGGCGAGACCTGCGTGGTGAAGATGAGCTGGGGCAATGGCTCGAGGGCCCACAGGTTCTCCATCTTGGTTTTAGAGAATTGTTGAGGCCACTTGGAGGTTTCTCTGTGCCGCTGGGGTTATCCGAATAGTGTGGAGTAAAAGGACCATGTTGTAGACTAGAGGTAGATGATGTGGTATCCCTGTTGAGAGAGAGCTGTTCAGTGTTGAGACAGATGCTCTCTTTGGAGCGAGGGCCCTTGTGAAAGAGGGGGTCAAAGAGACCATCTATGTCAACATTGAGAGGGAGGGATACTCAAACTAAGTAACATCATCAACATTGGCACAAAACCACCAAGCAGAGAGAGCACCAAGGACCCCTCATTGTGACCCTGAGCAACAGATATTTCCCTGTATTTGGTAAGGATAAATTTCCAGACAGTGAGAACCATCCTGCCCTCCTTTTATTCTCTAAATTCAAATATCTCCCGGTAAGTTAGGAGTTCTCGGTGCTCTCTCAACTTGATTTTCTTACAGAAGTTTCATTGGCCAACTAGGTAACGCCATCAGTGCTAGAAGAGAGTGGGGTTTGTGGAGTGGAGAAGGAGAATGGGAGGAGGAAGAGGACTGTGGGGTCTTGGTATTCTCCGAGCTTGGTGGTTTTCTAGTAGACGTTTCATTGCCTAACTACGTAACGCCATCAGTGCTAGAAGAGAGTGGGGTTTGTGGAGTGGAGAAGGAGAATGGGAAGAGGAAGAGGACTGTGGGGTCCTTGGTGTTCTCCGAGCTTGGTGGTTTTCTTGCAGACGTTTCATTGCCCAACTTGGTAACATCATCTGTGGGATGTGCAATTTGCTTACTAGGACCGATGATATCACTCAATATTGGTCACAAAGCGTGTTGTGGAGCTGGCAGCAGATTTGGACAGTGAGGAGATTGGGGAGGAAGATGGGCCAGTCCTGGAGTCTGGGGAAGGCTCTGAGGAGGGATCTGTGTCGGAGGCAGAGAGGGGGCCAGGGCCGTATGCCAGTTATCAGCTGCCTTCGGAGTCAGACATCAGTGAGGCAGACGAACAGCTGGAGCCTGTTCCCAGGGTGCGCATGCGCAGAGCTGCCAGACGAAGGGAACAGCTGAAGAACAAGGGTCGACTTGGGAGTAAGGCCACAGGTGGTTGATGAATGGCCCCTCCCAGAGGAAATAAAAGAGGAGCAAAAGGGGAGTGGAGTTTGCAGGAGACAATTAGTTTGCTTAATTGGTTCGTGACTCTCCGAGGCTCCTTGCCAAGTTCTGCAGATCTCAGCCTGGCAGCTCTCCAAGCCAGATAAGGTCTGTGACTGTAAATCCTCCCTTGAAAGACTTTGCTGGATGTGAATGAGCAGAATTCACAGTCAATTAAGAAAAGGGTTTTTTGTCGGGACAAGGAGTTTGCTTCATGCTCTTGGGAAGCCTGGTCAGAACAAGAGACTACGTACATCTCCATTCGTCTACTGCGCCCAGCAATCCTCAAAGGTGAAGGATTGTAACCCAGTGGCTAAAGAGGAAACAAACAAGTAAGAAAACAACCAAAGTCAGAGAGCACCAAAGACTTCTCAATTTCAATCCCAAGCTACAAATATTCTCCTTTATTGAAACCACACAGAACGGGAAGAAAAAGCTTTTGAGATGTTGATAAGCTATTTTCCCAAGCACTAAAATTCTTTTGGCCTGAAGCTTGAAGAATCTCTTAGTTCTCCTGTCATTCTTGGTTAAGGTTTGGGGGGTTGACTTAGCCATAAAAGGCAACCTTTTGAAATTTCGGATGGGTGGCTGAGAGAGGGAGATTTGTCTCTGTTTATTTGGTATGCATGATTCACAAACGCTTTCATAATTTTTTAAATTTCTTTTTGCCACTCCTTGATGGGGGGGGGGGGGAGGCTGTGAGGTTTTAACTGCGTACCTGCAAAACTGAGATTTTTATTTTATTTCCACAGAGAGAAAAGCCACTCATGAACTGTTCTAGATAAAGGTTCCCCTCCCACATATGTGCTAGTCGTTCCTGACTCTAGGGGGCGGTGCTCATCTCCGTTTCAAAGCTGAAGAGCCAGCGCTGTCCGAAGATGTCTCCATGGTCATGTGGCCGGCATGACTAAATGCCAAAGGCGCACAGAACGCTGTTACCTTCCCACCAAAGGTGGTACCTATTTTTCTACTTGCATTTTTACTTGCTTTCAAACTGCTAGGTTCTGACAAATGGCTATGCAACATCCAGAGTAACAGATGGAAACTTTGATAACCTAGAATTAAACAGAGAAATTTCCTGACAGCGAGAACAATTAATCAGGGAAGGACTTGGCTTCAGAGGTTATGAGTTCTTCCATCCCTGGAAGCTTTCAAAAAGAAACTGGACCACCATGTTGTCTGAAAAAGATATAGGGTCTCGTGCTTAAACAGAGGGTCAGACTAGAAAATCTCCAAGGTCCCTTCCATTTTCCTGTATTCTATCCTGTGCATGAATGAATGGGCTATCAATAGCTACTCAACCTAAAGGGTTTTTTACTGCTTCTAAAACCCTTAAATTTCATCTAGACCTAGAATCAAGATCATGTGAAGGGTTAATACTACTTTATAAGGCCTTGGTAAGGCCACATTTGGAATTCTGCATCCAGTTTTGGTCGCCACGATATAGAAAAGATGTGGAGACTCTAGAAAGAGTGCAGAGAAGAGCAATAAAGAGGATTAGGGGACTGGAGACTAAAACATATTTATTTATTTTTATTTATTTATTCTTCGCATTTCTAGACCGCCCCCTCTCCCAAAAAAGGACTCGGGGCGGTGTACAGTCCACACAACAAATAACAAATAATAAATACAAATATAAATATAGATATAAATATACATATGAAGAACGGTTGCAGGAACTGGGTATGTCTAGTTTAATGAAAAGAAGGACTAGGGGAGACATGATAGCAGTCTTCCAATATCTCAGGGGTTGCCACAAAGAAGAGGGAGTCAAACTATTCTCCAAGGCACTTGAGGGTAGAACAAGAAGCAATAGATGGAAACTAGTCAAGGAGAGAAGCAACATAGAACTGAGGAGAAATTTCCTGACAGTTAGAACAATCAATCAGTGGAACAGAATTTGCCTCCAGAAGTTTTGAATGCTCCAACACTTGAAGTCTTTAAGAAGATGTTGGATAACCATTCATTTGAAGTGTTGTAGGGTTTCCTGCCTAAGCAGGGGGTTGGACTAGAAGACCTCCAAGCTCCCTTCCAACTCCGTTATTCTATTCCATTCATCTACCACGGAGCAACTCTGGGTGAACCTTCTAAATGAAACGGAATGGACATTGTGAGGGAACGCAGAGCCATGAACTAATTGGGTCCATGATATTTCCAAATTGTTCAACAAGTGGAGAAATTTGGATTCCAGACAAGGACAAATAGTCCTGAATTGCCCGTTAAAAAAAACAATAAAAAAACCTGAACATCTCCCTTTACTCCCTAGCATATTTGAAATATTTCTGTCCAAAGCTTTGAAGAATGGAATTATTTTTCTTCTTCCTCCTGCTTTTGCCATCCTTTGCAGAATATCCAAGCAAGCGTTTCCACACACCACACCCCATTTCTGATGGGTTGGATATATATTTTTGTCAGCGATTGGAAGAGATACGTATGAGAACTTTAACCGGGAACTTTGACTCACTTCTGCTATTGCAACAACCTTTGGCAACTTGGATTGGTGATGCAGGCCCATCCTTTCTCCAGCTTTTTAAATCGGGGAATATTAAAATACGAGGAATGTGCAAAAAAAAAAAAAAGGGGAAAGGAATGTTCTGGAAAACACTAGAACATTCCATAGAACACTAGAACATTCTGGAGAACACTGGAACATTCCGGAGAAATCTTGAACATTCCATTCAGGGGATATTTCGTTTTTGTACCTCCTTACCATTTTTTCTTGCCCTTCCTTTCCTGCTGTAACTTTCTGGGCAACTTGTGAATGAGAAGGAAGCCATTTTGAGCATCTGTTTCTCTTCGGATAGAGAATCCTTCCACCATGTTTCTCCATCTCTTCATGAAATGTCGGTTTGCTTCACCAACATGCTTCACCAAATCTGTTGATGACCTTATGAATTGCATTTCCAGACCAATTTCAGACTCGGGAAGAAAGAGCTTCTTAATTGTCTATCTGGTCATAGTTACTGTTGAGTAATTAAAGATGTCTATTTATTTATTTTTTATTTTATTTATTTGGTTTGTCAAACATGTACAAGATAGCAGGTATAAGCATAAACATGGACATGAACAAAGGAAATGAGTACAAATAAATACTATGATTTAGTATCCTTACTACGTTCTCTGCGATTTGATTTTTTAAAAAGAAATTTCAGCAAGGTAGACACAGTCCTTGACTTGCGACCACAATCGGGACCAGAACTTCCATCGTTAAGCCAGGCGGCTGTTAAGTGAATCGCATCCAATTTCGTAACTGCTTTTGCCACGGGGTTGTCAAACCAACCGAGCAGCTGTTAAGCGAATCATGCGGTCGTTAAGGGAATCTGCCTTCACCCGTTGCTTGTCAAAGCTGACTTGGAAGGTTGCAAAATGGGATTACAGGACCTCGGGATGCTGCAGCTATCATAAATACATGCCTGTTGCCAAGCATCCAAATTTCAATCACCATGTGGATTCTGTGATGGTCATAAGTGAGATGATTGGTCATCAATTCCTTTTTTCAATGCCGTTGTAACTTCAAACGGTCACTAAATGAATAATTGTAAGTCGATGAATACCCGTAATTGATGGAACAGCTGCCTTCTGATTCTGCTCTTTGTTGTGAATCAGTAAAAAAGTCTGTAGAGATTCTCCGTTATCCAGGTCATGGTTGTCCCAAAGGGGCTTTTTTTTTTCAGGAGGCAACTCGACTTCTTTATTTTTTTTTCTTTTGAAGAGGTTTCGCTTCTCATCCCAGAAGCTTCTTCCGCTCTGACAGGATGGTGGGGAATGGAAGGATTTATACACCTTGCAGACAGCTGGGCATTTGCATCCTTTCAGAGCAGAGGTCAGCAACCCGCAGCTCTGGAGCCCCCTGTGGCTCTTTCGTCCCTCCGCTGCGGCTCCCTCTTGCTCAAAATATGCATCTCAACCGCCAACGCACGACACCTGCCGGCATATGATCTATTGAGCTTTTCGACCCCCGGTAGGCCAACCACGGTTAAATCCAAGAAAAGAAAAGTTTCAGAAGAAAACAGAATGCTTAATTCAACTACATTTGCTAGTTCTGTGGCCGCTCAGGAAATAGTCAGGCACAGGAAGGGTTGGTGGCTCCTGATCAGGGGTAGGTTTCAGCCAGTACGCACCGGTACGCCATTACCCATTTCTGAAATTTAGCGCGTCTTCCGGTACCCGTTCTTCTGGAGGCCCTGTAGCGGAACACTCCCTCCCCTGGCCTGCTCCCTTGCTCGCTCCCCCTGCCTGTCCATGCCAGGCTTGCCCCGCCCACCCACTTCCTTTGCCGGAGGGAGGATTGGGAGAAGCCCATGTGATGCGCGAGGCCTGATGTTTTCTTTTCTGTGGGAAATGGGTCCAAATGGCTTAAATGGCTTAAATGGTGTTTAAGGTTGCCGATCCCTGTTTTAGAGGGTCATTGAGGCCACTTGGAGATTTATCTGTGTCCTCAGGGCCACCTCAGTTAGTGCTCCTGGTTCCTGTAGTCTGAAATTCCCCCCCCCTCTGGAAATCCATTCCTACTCCAACTCCATTCCAAGGGTGTCCATCCCGAATTGTATAGCTAAAAGTCTGTAGAGATTCTCCGTCCTCCAGGTTGTCCCAAAGGTGCTTTTTTTTCCCAGGAGGCAACTGGACTTTCCTGTTTTTTTGCTTGAAGACATTTCGCTTCTCATCCAAGAAGCTTCTTCAGTTCTGGCTGAAGAAGCCAGAAGCTCAGGCTGAAGAAGCTTCTTGGATGAGAAGTGAAATGTCTTCAAAAGAAAAAAAAAAACCAAGAAAGTCCAGTGGCCTCTTGAAAGAAAGCGCCTTCGGGACAGTAAAAAAAAAAAGACACAACGTTGATGCTCAGCTGCTCAGATATTCACGACTGCACAAAATGTCAGCTTCCCGTGTTATTTATTTTCTGTGTCGCTTGGGTCCCCCCCCCCCTCTCCCAAATACGGATTATCAGGATGATTTGAACTGGACACGAGCAAATTAGATTCCAGATGAACGAAGAGTCAACTCTACTTGGAAGGAATATAAATTCTTCTGAACAACAGAAGCCGCCTTGTTCTGCGCTCTTTTGCAAATGTGGAGAGGTGGTTTTTGTTTTTTTAAGGCTTCTTTTGAGAGACATTGGCTGCCCCAAAGGTGGTTGAAAAAAATGGCAATCTCTTGGCAGGTGCTATGGCACTGGGGGGCATTGGCTTTCTTGAAGTAGTTTAATAATAATAATAATAATAAATTTGAATTTATTAGCTGCTCCCTTTCCAGACAGGACTCGGGGCGGCGTACAATAAAACATATAAAACATAAAACATATGTACAAACACGTAAACATACACATATACAAAGACATACATGCACGGAGGAGGTAACAAATTACATCACATTTAGACAGTTAAAAATCACCATTAAAATACCCCATTAGTAATAACACAATTTAAAAATTTAAAAAATTTGAATGGTCTGTCAGGAGGAATAAGAAAAAATTTACGGTTGAGCCAGGCCAGATAATTGAAAGAGGTGGGTCTTCAGCTGTACACGGAAGGAGCGGAGATCGGAAATAATCCTGATGTCACGGGGGAGGTCATTCCACAGGGCTGGGCCCATCACAGAGAAGGCTCTGCTCCTGGGTGTCGCCCCCCGACACTGTTTAGCGGACGGCACCCGAAGAAGTCCCTCTCTGTGTGAGCGGATTGGTCGTAGGGATGTATGGGGCAGGATGCGATCCTGCATGTAACTAGGTCCTGTGCCATGAAGCGCTTTAAAGATCATAATCAAAACCTTGAAACGCACTCGGTAGACTACAGGAAGCCAGTGCAGCTCGCGCAGGAGAGGTGTTACAGGGGAGTATCTAGTCCTCCCCATAATCACCCGCGCGGCCGCGTTCTGGACCAACTGCAGTCTCCGAGTGCATCTCAGGGGAAGCCCCATGTAGAGAGCATTGCAGTAGTCCAGGCGAGACGTCACTAGCGCATGGGTGACTGTGCGTAGGGCATCCCGGTCCAATAAGGGGCGCAATTGGCGCATCAGGCGAACCTGATGGAACGCCCCCCTTGCCACGGCTGTTACATGGTCATCCATGGACAGCCGGGCATCCAGGAGGACGCCCAAATTGCGCACCCGTTCCATGGAGGCCAGTTGCTCGCCCCCAATGGCCAGAGATGGAAGCAACTGGTTGAACCGGGAGGCCGGAAGCCACAGCCACTCCGTCTTGGAAGGGTTGAGTTTTAGTCGGTTGCCATCCATCCAGACCCGTACGGCCTCCAAACACCGGGACATCATTTCAACGGCCTCGTTGGGGTGGTTCGGGGTGGAAATGTATAGCTGAGTATCATCAGCATACAGATGATATCCCACCCCAAAACCACGGATGATCTCGCCCAGCGGTTTCATGTATGTGTTGAACAGGAGAGGCGAGAGCACCGACCCCTGTGGCACCCCACATGTGAGGGGGCTCCGGGTCGATCTCTGCTCCCCTGCCAACACACGTTGCGTCCGGCCAGAGAGGTAGGAGCCAAACCACCGTAAAACGGTGCCCCTGACTCCCAGCCCCTCTAGCCGGTGCAACAGGATACCATGGTCGATGGTATCGAACGCCGCCGAGAGATCTAATAGGACCAGGATAGAGGAACAACCCCTATCTCTGGCCCTCCAGAGATCATCAACCAACGCGACCAAGGCCGTCTCCGTGCTGTGCCCGGGTCGGAAGCTGGACTGGCGCGGGTCTAGATAATCATTCTCCTCCAGGTGACGTGGGAACTGTTGTGCCACCACACTCTCTACAACCTTCGCTAAAAAAGGAAGGTTGGAGACTGGACGATAATTGACTAGATCCGATGGGTCCAGGGAAGGCTTCTTGAGCAGGGGCCTCACAACCGCCTCTTTCAAGGCGGCCGGCAGAAACCCCTCACCCAACGAAGCATTCACTAGGCCCAGGAGCCAGTTGCGCGTAACCTCCCAGGATGCCAGTACAAGCCAGGAGGGACACGGGTCCAATAAACATGTGGTAGGTCGCAGACGTCCACGCAACCTGTCCAAATCCTCGATAAGGGGAGGGGAGTTTGATAAGGGCATTTCCCTTCCCCAGCACTGCCAGAGGCCCGGGTTTTGGGAAATTCACAATGTCCCAGTAAAGACAGAGCTCTTTGCAAGGAATAATAATAAACAAGGCACGTTTATTAAGAAAACCACTGATGGGGCGAAATCTTCACCAGGGAGTCCAGGCAAGGATTATTACGTTTGCAGAGGACACAAAGCTGGGAGGAATGACTAATACTTGAGAGGAGAGGGAGAGGGAGAGGGAGAGGGAGAGGGAGGGGAGGGAAAGAGATGGAGGGAGAGAGAAGGGGAGAGAGGGGGGAAGGAGATTGAAGGAGGGAGAGGATGAGAGAGAGAGAGGGGGGAAAGGGACGGGGAGGGAGAGGGAGAGGGAGGGAGGGAGAGGGAGAGAAGGAGAGAGAGGGAGGGAGAGAGACAGAGAGAAATCTATTTTATACAGTTTTGGTCGCCACAATACAAATTCAAATGTTGAGACTCTTGAAAGAACGCAGAGAAGAGCAACAAAGTTGACTGGATACTAAAACCATATGAGGAATGGTTGCAGGAACTGGGTCTGTCTATTTAATGAAAAGAAGGACTAGGGGAGACATGATAGCAGTCTTCCAATATCTCAGGGGTTGCCACAAAGAAGAGGGAGTCAAACTATTCTCCAAGGCACTTGAGGGTAGAACAAGAAGCAATGGGTGGAAACTAATCAAGGAGAGAAGCAACATAGAACTGAGGAGGAATTTCCTGACAGTGAGAACAATTAATCAGTGGAACAGAAATTGCCTACAGAAGTTGTGAATGCCCCAACACTGGAAGTCTTTAAGAAGATGTTGGATAGCCATTTGTCTGAAACGGTATATGGTTTTTATATTGCACTAAATCAGAGGTTTGAAAGGTTGGTGGCCCCTGTTCTAATCCACCCCACTGCCTGTTCAAGCAGGAGACCCTATAACCACTTAATTCCATTTCTGGCTACTTCACCCCTCCCCTCCAGTTTTTTCTCTTCCTTGCTAGAGAGAGAGAGGGGGGGTGGAGAAGAGAAAGAGAGAGAGAGAGAGAGAGAAAGAGCTGGGGAGAGAGTGATGGGGAGAGAGAGAAAGAGAGAGAGAGAGAGAGAGAGAGAGAAAGAGATGGAGAGAGAGAGAGAAAAAGAGAAAGACAGAGAGAAAGATAAAGAGAGAGAAAGAGAGAGAAAAAGAGAAAGAGATGGGGAGAGAAAGAGAGAGAAAGCGAAAGAAAGAGAGAAAAAGAGAGATGGGGAGAGAGAGAAAGAGAGAGAGAGAAAGAAAGAGAGAGCAATAGGGAGAGAGAGAGAAAGAAAGAGATGGAGAGAGAGAAAGAGAGAGAAAGAGATAGAGAGAGGAAGAAAGAGAGAGATGGGGAGAGAAAGAGAGAAAGAGATGGGGAGAGAGAGAAAGAGAGAGAGAGAGGAAGAAAAAGAGATGGGGAGAGAGAAAGAGAAAGAGAGGTAGAAAGAGAGAGAAAGAAAGAGATGGAGAGAGAGAGAAAGAGAGAGAGAGAGAGAGAGAGAGAGAGAGAAAGAAAGAGATGGAGAGAGAGAGAGAGAGAGAGAGAGAGAGAAAGAGAGGGAGGGAAGAGACTGACTCTTCTGGGAACTGACCTCCATCTATTGCATCTCTCTGACCCACAACGTGCCCCCCTCCTCCTCCTCCGGTTGCTCACCTAGCTAACCCCCCCCCCCACACCTGCTTCGCAAGCACTTAATTCTGCTGAGAGCAGGTCCGCAGTGGCTCAAGACTTGCTGAAGTCAGCAGAACGGGGCCTCTCCGGCTACAGCTGGACACAAGCTGGACGCAGAGAGCCTCCTGTTATTTCTGCAGACCTGGGGACTAATTAAGTGAACCGATGAGTCAAACCGGCTCCTCTCCGTTGTAAAGGCGAAGGCCGCCCAGCCAGCCAGCATAAAGTTTGGAGAAGCGCCTTGGGCTCTCTCGATAATTAAAAGAAAATATCCGAATTGGCAAGCGCAGAGCCCTGAGGTCAACCTGGGCGAGCAGACGGGTCCTGCTGGCCACCTGCGTGGGGAGGAAGGGAGGCTTAAGAGGAAAACGGAGCAAGAATAATAACCTTTTCCAAAAGGGGATTGGAGTTGAGGCTCCTGCATTTTTTACTCTTGTGCAATTCGACGGAAGTTTCCCAGATGGCAGAATAGAACTAGAGCTGGGAGGGACCTTGGAAGTATTCTAGTCTGACCCTCTGGCTCAAGCAGAAAGACCCGATACCATTTCAGTCCAGTCTCTTCTTAAAAGCCTCCAGGGATGAAGCACCCGCCACTTCTGGTGGCAACTTCTGTTCCACTGCTTAATTGTCCTCACTGTTAGGAAGTTTCTCCTTAGTTCTAGGTTGCTTCTCTCCTTGATTAGTTTCCATCTGTTGCTTTTTCTCCTGCCTTCAGGTCCCTTGGAAAATAAGTTGACCCTCTTAGATATTGGAAGACTGCTATCATGTCATCCTTATTCTTTCCTTTCAATAGAATAGAATAAGGAATAGAATATGGAATAGAATAAGGAATAGAAATATAGAATAGAATAGAATAAAGAATAGAGATAGAGATAGAATAGAATAGAACAGAACAGAAGAGAATAAGGAATAGAGATATAGATATAGATAGAATAGAATAAGGAATAGAATAAGAAATAGGTACATAGATATAGATTGAATAGAATAAGGAATATAGATATAGATATAGATAGAATAGAATAGAATAGAATAGAATAAGGAATAGAGATAGAAAAGAATAGAATAGAACAGAATAAGGAATAGAGATAGAATAGAATAGAGCAGAATAGAATAAGGAATAGAATAAGAAATAGGTATATATATATAGATTGAATAGAATAAGGCAGTGTTTCCCAACCTTGGCGACTTTAAGTCCTGTGGACTTCAACTCCCAGAATTCCCCAGCCAGCTATGCTGGCTGGGGGATTCTGGGAGTTGAAGTCCACAGGACTTAAAGTCGCCAAGGTTGGGAAACACTGGAATAAGGAATATAGATATAGATAGAATAGAATAAGGAATAGAGAGAAAAGAATAGAATAGAACAGAATAAGGAATAGAGCAGAATAGAATAAGGAATAGAATAAGAAATAGGTATATAGATATATATAGAATAGAATAAGGAATATAGATATATATTGAATAGAATAAGGAATATAGATATATATAGAATAGAATAAGGAATAGAGATATAGATAGAATAGAGCAGAACAGAACAAAATAGAATATGGAATAGAATAAGGAATAGAGATAGAATAGAATAAGGAATAGAGATAGACATATAATAGTATAGAATAGAACAGAACAAAACAGAACAGAATAGAACAGAATAGAATATGGAATAGAATGAATAGAATAAGGAATATAGATATAGATAGAATAGAATAAAATAGAATAGAATAGAAAAGGAATAGAGATAGAGATAGAAGAGAACAGAAGAGAACAAAACAGAACATGATAGAATAAGGAATAGAATAAGGAGTAGAGATAGAGATAGAATAGAAGGTGGAAGGGACCTTGGAGGTCTTCTAGTCCAATCCCCTGCTGAAGCAGGAGACGCTATACCATTTCAGACAGGTGGCTATTCAGTCTTGTCTTAAAAACCACCAGTGTTGGAGTTCCCCCACTGTTAGGAAATTCCTCCTTATTTCTAGGTTGCTTCTCTCCTTGATTAGTTTCTATCCATTGTTTCTTGTTCTGCCTTCAGGGGCTTTGGAGAATAGCTTGATCCCCCTCCCCTCTTCCTCGCAGCAGCCCTTCAAGTATTGGAAGACTGCTCTCATGTCCCCCCGCCCAGTCCTTTTCACTAGATCAGGGGTGTCCAAACTTGGGAACTTTAAGACTTGTGGACTTCAACTCCCAGAATTCCCCAGCCAGCATGGCTGGCTGGGGAATTCTGGGGGTTGAAGTCCACAAGTCTTAAATTTCCCAAGTTTGGACACCCCTGCACTAGATGAAGCTAGACAAGACACACCCAATTCCTGCAACCGTTCTTCCTCTGTTTTAGCCTCCAACTCTTTCTTGCTCTTTCCAGAGTCCCAACATCTATTTTATGCTATGGTTATATATATAATTATCCGCAATGAGGTGGCCTTTTAAATGATATGTCCATTTGCCCCTTGAGCATGGGCAGAGCGTCCCCTAGCAAAGAAATCCTTTCATTTCACAAAAGGAGAAAAAGAAAATATTGTCGCAGAGATGCGAATAAATTGTATTTCATTGACTGACTTGGCATACTTCTGTTCTGGCAAATAACAACAAACCAATTGCAAGGCTGGCCAAATTCATATATTCCTGGCAGATTGCGACATCTGTTATAATGTAAAGAATAGCAAAAATAACTTAAACGCGGTTAATTTTAAGTATAGGTGCCATTGCCATCCACTGCCGCCCAACGGGAATTAAGCATATGCTGAAACGTTACTTTGTTGAGATAAACAAAATGAAATGGGTTTTTTTTTGTACGTATTCCTTTCTGTTGAACCAGGAAAATAAATTCAGCTCAAAAAACAACAACCCTACCCAGCTACATTTTCACGGCATCCTCGCCAGTTTCTCAAGCCAGCCTGAAGAGTTACTATGAAGCTGTCTTAAATTCCTCTATGTGTCAAATGAGACTGATAAAACTTTTCAGAAACATTGCAGGCTGGAATGCTTCAATGAATGCTTTAATTAAGCAAAAGGGCTTAATTAGCACTTTTGTGCTTTTTGTTAATTTTGGAAATGACAAGCATGATAACAGCCTTCCAATATTTGAGGGGCTGCCACGGAGAGGAGGGAAGGGGGGGGTCAAGCTATTTTCCAAGGCACCCGAAAGGCCAGACGAGGAAGAATGGATGGAAACTGACCAAGGAGAGATTCAACCTGATGCATGGGCCCTAAGGAACCTGGGCGGGCAGGTGAGAAGTGGCGAGTAGAGGAAGGCAAGGCGCCCCTTGACGTGAGTGACAGTGAATTGGCCATGCCCACCCAGTCACATGGCCGCCTTCCCGCCCCCATCCAGCCAGTCATTAGGCAGATCATATTAGTAGCCCGCGGGAGTTAAAATTATGAATTTAGTGATCCCTGAGGTCCGAAAGGTTGGGGACCCCTGGACTAGATGACCTACAAGGTCCCTTCCAACTCTATATCTGTTAGTATACCCTTTGTAACCTTCTGACAAGCCAAGTCACTGGGGAAGCTTCACTTAACAACTAACTTAACGACTGCGGTGATTTACTTAACAACTGGGGCAGCAAAGGTCGTAACAGAGGTGGGGGCAATTTCACTGAACAGGTGTCTCTCTTAACAACAGAAATTTTGGGCTCAATTGTGGTTGTACGTTGAGGAGGAGGAGGAAAAAGGGGAAGAGATGCCTCCAAGCAACTTGGACAAAAATCAGCAAAGGAAGATTAGCGCAAGCTAAAAATGCTCTTTTGGAGGGGACGGGTCTGTGATTTTTCTTGTGGGATCCAGGCCTCCGTTGGAAATAATCTACTCGCTTTGGGAGAAGATGGGAGGTCCAAAAAGCAGATGGCTGCAGCTTTTGATTTGCAAGAATATATAGCCTTGGGGATCAAAACAACTGTCAGGAAAGCTTCTTGAGCCTGGCGCAGGAGGAGGCAAGCCAGATCCTCAGAGGAGAACAGCTACAGGTACCAGGAACGGAGTCCCAAAAGGTGAAATTCTTGGCATTGCTGGCATATCAAATTGCCCTTTGAAGTGGATTTTCTCTGCTCTTAGGATGGGAGGAGAAGAGAAAACATTCCGTTCCAAAGGGCAGAAGAAGAGGTGGGCAGGAGAAAAATCAAATCCAGTCTAAAATAAAAACAAGTCCGGTGTAAAATAAAACCCTAGTAAGAAGATCACTGCACCTGGAATACGGCATCCAGTTCGGGTCACCATGTTATAAAAAAATATGTGGAGACTCTAGAAAGAGCGCAGAGAAGAACAACTAAGATGATTAGGGAACTGGAGACTGAAACATACAAAGAACGGTTGCAGGAACTGGGTATGTCTAGTTTAATGAAAAGAAGGACTAGGGGAGACATGACTCCCTCTTGCCACAAAGAAGAGGGAGTCAAACTATTCTCCAAGGCACCTGAGGGCAGAACAAGAAGCAATGGATGGAAACTAATCAAGCAGAGAAGCAATTTAGAGCTAAGGAGAAATTTCCTGGCAGTGAGAACAATTAATCAGTGGAACAGCTTGCCTCCAGAAGTTGTGAATGCCCCAACACTGAAAGTTTTAAAGAAGAGATTGGACAACCATTTGTCCAATGGTGTAGGGTTTCCTGCCTAAGCAGGGGGTTGGACTAGAAGACCTCCAAGGTCCCTTCCAACTCCTCTTCTCTTCTCTTCTCTTCTCTTCTCTTCTCTTCTCTTCTCTTCTCTTCTCTTCTCTTCTCTTCTCTTCTCTTCTCTTGGATATATGATGAAGTAACAACAATAACATGGATTATTTCAGAAGAAGAAACATTTTTTAAAATTAAAAGGAGCTACATACTAAACCGTTATAGACTTAATGGTTTAAATTAACTTCAATACATTGGTTTCTTTTGCAATGTACCCTATTTCTCTGCCATGGTCCTATTTGGGTGTTTTTTTTAAAAAAAAAGTAAATCTTTTTTTGGATGAAAACAACTCCTTCTGAAAAAAAAAGTCTCTTTGACAGATGCTAGAATTCTCTCCCCAGAGATGCTGTTTCAAAACCCCGCTGTGTTTATTTGGTTGTATCAAAACATTGTCATGGCTGTCTAACCAGGAGAACAACTTCAGGATCAGGTTTGAAGAGTTCCTTAAAAATGCCCCCTGTCTTCTCTTTTCTAGCTTTTAACAGAATAACAGAGTTGGAAGGGACCTTGGAGGTCATCTAGTCCAACCCGCTGCTCAAGCATGAAACGCTAGGGCATTTCAGAGTCTGTCCAGTCTCTTCTTAAAAACCTGCAGTGAGGAAGCACCATGATTTCTGGTGGCAAGAGGTTCCCCTGGTTAATTGTTCTGTCAGGAAGGTTTTCCTTAATTCCAGGTTGCTTCTCTCCTTGATTAGTTTCCATCCATTGTTTCTTCTCCTGCCCCCTGGTGCTTTGGAGAATAAATTGACCCCCTCCTCTTCGAGGCAGCTCCTCAGAAAAAAAAAGGCGAAAGATTTATACGATCTGAAGAGAGACCAGAGTAGATATGTGGAAGCCCCTCAAATACCGGAAGACTGCCATCATGTGTCCCTTCCACCCTCCGGTCCTTCTTTGGCTGGGGAATTCTGGGAGTTGAAGTCCATACGTCTTAAAATTGCCGCAGGTTGAGAAACACTGTTTTAGATACTACATTTTAATGAGGATTTGTTCATCCCCAACACCCAGCTGGCGCCACGAAGTGGTAGAGCTGATACATAAAAAATAATCAGAGGTAGCCTTCAGCCGGTTCGGACTGGCTCGGGCGAACCGATAGTGGCAACCTGCGGATGGGCCAGCCCAGGGGTGGGCTGCTGGGGGCTCGCACGGGTTAGAGCAATCCTCTAGCTAGGATTGGGCCCAGTTCGGCAAACCCCCAAAATACCACCCCTGGCTGGCCATGCCCATACCTCCCCTCCCCGGAGTCTCCCCGTGTCCCATTCATCATGCCAGGTACCTACAGGGCAGTGGTGGGTTCTGGATCCCGGCGTCTCCCACATGGATGCACGCATGCGTCGTAGCTGCCAGCGACGCTTCCACGGAGCATCGCGCAGTCGCTGTACATGCCATGCACCTGTGAGGAAGCGCCGAAGGCTTTAAAGAACAGGTAAGGAGTTTGGGCAGGCAAGTGGGTACTCCAAAGCACCGTACAGGAACGGTACCCGGTGCTCCGGGCAGGCTCCGGTACCCCCATACCAGGGCGTACCGCCTGCAACCCAGCACTGGTGCAGGGCCTGCACGTAGGCTCGGGGAGGAGGGGAAATGGGCTTACTGGAGGGTCCGGAAGTCCAGAAACGGACCTGTTTCCAGCCTCCGGATAGCCTCCGGAGCCCGGCGGAGAAGTTTTTGCCCTCTCAGAGGCTCGAGGAAAGGTGAAAAAGTCCCGTCCCCCCCAGGCATGGTGTAGGAGGGCAACTAAGCCACACCCACCATGGCCACGCCTACCAGCTACGGGGCAGCGAACCCATTGCTGCAATTTTTGAAGCCCCACCTCTCCCCCCCCCAGTTCCATGCCATCCTATTTAGCCACATCTTCTGAGCCGTGTGCAAGCCGCATGCCTGAGGGCGAACTGATGGTAAGCTTATGTGAAACTCACCTCTGGAAATAAAGTACATCAAGAAATGAAAAGAGAAATTAAAAAAAAAGCCACCTGTCATTCTCTCTCTCCGGTTGAGTTCTCCTTGGCCACGCACTGACTTAGTCACCCTCTTGTGTCTTTAAGGCTTACGCCTGACACGGACGGTCACAGGGCGTGCATCTCGCCCAAACAGACACAGCTTGTTTTCCATTATGCGCTCTCAGGCTCAGGCATAGAAAAAAAAACGCTCCTCTGATGCTTCTCTTTAGCTGCACTTCGCCTACGTGGGGTGTGGAGAGAACGTTCTGTATCGGAGAATCTGAGCAAAAGAAAAAAAAAAAGGGGGGGGGAATGGCTTTAGGAAGCTGTACAGCCGGTCCTTGACTTACGACTGTTTGTTTTTAGTCACCTTTAGAGGTTAGGATTTTCCCAGGTTTGCAATGGATGGCTGTGAGAGTTGGACCGTAAGGAAGGCTGAGCGCCAAAGAAGGGAGGCCTTTGAACTCGGAGATGATATTCGGCCGGTTCGGTCTGGTTCGCCAAAATACTTGCACAAAAGTCTGACGGCATGCAAGGACAGGGCGCGCTCACATTTGCGAACCGGTAGGGAACGTAAATGAATGCCACCAGTGGAGGGTTTCCATATTTCTTACTACTGGTTGGCTTGTGCGTGTGAAACTTCTATGCATGCGCAGAAGCGTCTGGGCAGGTGGGCGGAGCCTCCCACCAGCGCTACTACAGGTTTATCCGATCCAGACCAAACTGGAAGCAACCTACCTACCCCTGAATACCAGCCTTGTGGATTTTGATATGAAATGCTGATCTCCAGTTCATTTAGTTAGACTTAGAATAATAAAGCTAGCGTAAATCTAGACAGCATCCTAAAAAGCGGAGACATCACCCTGCCAATCAAAAGTGCATCTAGTCAAGGCTCTGATTTTCCCAGTTGCAGTGGATGGCTGTGAAGGTTGGACCGTAAGGAAGGCTGAGCGCCAAAGAATGGAGGCCTTTGAACTCTGGTGCTGGAGAAGACTCCTGCATTGAGTCCCTTGGACTGCAAGGCCATCCAAGAGGTCAGTCCTAGAGGAGATCCACCCTGACTGCTCTTTAGAAGGCCAGATCCTGAAGAGGAAACTCAAAGACTTTGGCCACCTAATGAGAAGGAAGAAGGACTCCCTGGAGAAGAGCCTCATGCTGGGAACGATGGAGGGCAAAAGAAGAAGAAGAGGACGACAGAGAAGGAGGTGGCTGGATGGAGTCACCGAAGCAGTTGGAGAAACAACCTGGAGTTAAGGAGAAACTTCCTAACAGTGAGGACAATTAACCAATGGAACAGCTTGCCACCAGAAACCATGGGCATTCCATCATTGGAGGTTTTTAAGAAGAGACTAGACAGTCACGTATCTGAAATAGTATAGGTTCTCCTGCTTGAGCAGGGGGCTGGACTAGAAGACCTCCAAGGTCCCTTCCAGATTCTAATCTATTCTATTCTATCCACCTGTTCCAATTAGCTGGCCTGGCCCATTTATAGTTCTATTCCTTATCCTCCTGGCAGTTATTTTTAATTTTGGGGTATATTTTGGGGTAGATTTTAATGTTGTTTCTAATTTTATTATTACTGTACAGTTGTATATCGCCTCCTCTATGTATATGTATGTATATGGTGTTTTAACTCTGACTGTACACCGCACCGAGACCCTTCGGGGAGAGGGAGCAGTTTATAAATCTAAATAAAGTAAAGTAAAAGTATTTGAATCCTAACCCTAACCCTATTCTAAACTACAGGTAGTTCTCCACTTACAACCATTTGTTTAGTGAACATTCTAAGTTACAATTCTGGTCCCATTTGTGGGTTATAAGTTGAAGACTACTTATTTTTAAAAAAAATGGTTTTTGAAAACTTGAAGGACAACTCTGCAATCAATTCTTTTGTCTCCAGTGTCCTAAATTCACACTTAAGCTGACCGGAAGAGAAAAACTATACGGGATTCCTCTATGCATAAAAAAAATCTATTGTTTTTCCTGGGCGTCTCGTACCAATTATTTAATATAAATATTTAATTTTCCAACAGACATCCAGGTGAAGCTTGGTTTAAGATGCAGAGTGGGAAGACGCGTGTTTGCAAATTCATTTTCATTTTTCACCTTGTTATCCTTTCAATTCCCGAAGGAGGCCTGGCCTACGGAATTTATATTTCCTCACCGATCAACGTGCCAAGGGTTTTTATTTATCGATTTGTAGGATCTTGCTGGCTTGAATCAAATCTCCCTCTTTGGGAATGTGTAAGCTTCTCAGAATCAGCACGAGGGGAGCAGCATGTAAATCTCAAACCATGATAAATAAATAAGCGATCCAAATCGAGACATATTTGAATTATTATTCAGAGCACTGGGGGTGCAAGTGAGTTGAGACATTGCAAACCGCACGGGCCTTGCATTCTCAAGTAAGATTCATTCTGGGACTGAAATCTGGTGTGATTAGAAGCAGATAGCAGAATTGGAAGGGACCCTGGAGGTCCACTAGTCCAACCCCCTGCTCAAGCAGGAGATCCTATAGAGAGGGAGAGAATCAAGATCACGTGAAGGGTTAATACCACTATAAGGCCTTGGTAAGGCCACACTTGGAATCCTGCATTCAGTTTTGGTCACCACGATGTAGAAAATGTGGAGACTCTAGAAAGAGTGCAGAGAAGAGCAACAAAAAGGATTAGGGGACTGGTTCAGTTAGTAACACTGTCATTAAGCGAATCTGGCTTCCCCAGTGACTTTGCTGGTCAGAAGGTCGCCAAAAGCGGATCACATGACCCAGGAGTACTGCAGCCGTCATAAATATGTGTCAGTTGCCTAGTGGCTGAATTTTGATCCCGGGGATGCTTGCAACGGTTGCAAAAGTGAAAAAAAAAAAAACAGCCGCAAGTCACTTTTTTTCAGTGTCGTTGCAACTTTGAATGGCCACTAAATGAGCCGTTGTAACTCGAGGGTTACCTGCAGGCGATACGATGTGATCGAATCTAGTGCCCAATGCCTAGGATTTGTAAGGACTTACGACCAGTCCTCCCCTCTTATGACCATTGCAGCAACTCCCATGATCACACGTGATTCAAATTCAGCTGGTGGGCAATTGGTATGAATTTGGGGGATTCTGGGAATTGAAGTCCACAAGTTTTAAGTCGAGTGAACTGATTATTCCAGTTCCCGGAAAAAAAATGGGGAAAAAAGGGTTTTGCCACCGACCCTGAAGGCGTCAATGCGATGACCATTAACAGACATTCTCCCACTGGGATGCCAAGGAGGTTCCCACGCCCTCTCCGAGCTGCCTAATTGAGAAATCCCATAAGCCTGTTTCTCTTAGAAAAATATTTCCTCTTAACTCAGCAAACCGGGGGAGGCATCCTTTCTCCCGTGCTGCTCTAGCCTCTTTATCTGCAGCTGATTAGATTTCGTTCCTGCAAAATCGTTGGAAAGGAAAAACAAGCCGTCATACAGCCGCCATCAACTGAGTTGGGGCCTTCTTCCCTAGCTGAGACCAGAATCCCCAACCAGGGAGAGTTTCACACGGGGATGATTGGCAAGAGGGCTATGGCTGCGTTGCAGCAATCCGACTGGCCACTAGAGGGCACTAACAAGGCATTCCGTCTTGCTTTACTGCCCCCTAGGGATCCTTGCTCTTGGGCAGGAAAGCTGTGGCAAATCTAGACAGCATCCTAAAAAGCAGAGACGTCACCCGGCCAACACAAGTGCGTCTAGTCAAGGCTGTGGTTTTCCCCGTTGCAATGGATGGCTGTGAAAGTTGGACCATAAGGAAGGCTGAGCGCCAATGAATGGAGGCCTTTGAACTCCGGTGCTGGAGAAGACACCTGCGAGTCCCTTGGACTGCAAGTCCATCCAACTGGTCAGTCCTGGAGGAGATCAATTCTGACTGCTCTTTAGAAGGCCAGATCCTGAAGAGGAAACTCAGATACTTTGGCCACCTAATGAGAAGGAAGGACTCCCTGGAGAAGAGCCTCATGCTGGGAACGATGGAGGGCAAAAGAAGAAAGGGATGACAGAGAATGAGGTCGCTGGATGGAGTCATCGAAGCAGTCGGCGTGAGCTTGAATGGACTCCAGAGGATGGTAGAGGACAGGAAGGCCTGGAGGAATGTTGCCCATGGGGTTGCGATGGGTCGGACACAACTTCTCAACTAACAAGTGATCCCTTGGAGTGGTGCATATCTCTACACCATGCATGTTAAGTTACGCATTTGGTCCAAGGTCTGGGTGGGTGGCTTTGTCTCATTTATTTTATATTTTATATCTTTATTTTACTGTGTGGAAGTGAAGTGAGGGTGCGCACGAGCACATTCTCATTTGCGAACTAGTAGGGAAAGTAAGTGAATACTACCGCTGTCTTTGGGAAGAACGTTGCGTCCTACTCTGGATTCTTGGAGGCCAGACTGGTTCGAATTGTAATAAATCAATAGCCTAGCAGCCTATTTTTTGCTGGTGACAACGCGCAAGCTGGCTTCTGAGATCTGGGACACAGCCGGAGAATTTATGGGCAGAAATCTGTATCGTCCGCGACACGCTGCTTCTGTTTCGGTGATGAATGGGCCACAGGAAGAAAGCAAGTGCGTGATTTAAAAATACTGCAGCCAGAACCGAGTGCCTTTCCTGGGTCTCTTCTGTTTTCCCAATCCGGTCATCCTTCTGCGTAGCTTCCCTTGAGGGGTCTGCCTAAGGGAGAAACTCGCTGGAGGGCTCACTGGGGTGCAGAATGAATTGCAACCATTCCCCGTGGACTTTATCCTCTAGTCCAAGGGTGGGATTCAGCTGGTTTGGACCGGTTCGGGCGAACCGGATGGTAATTTTACGTCTGGTTCGCTGAACTGGTAGTTGCAAGGACTGGCTGGCCATGCCCATTCCTCCCCTTCCAGGAGTCCCCACACCAGTGGTGGGTTCCAGATCCCGTTGTAACCGGTACTTGTTTCAACAGGGCCGGGCGACCACCACATGCAAGCACGTAGCACACGCATAGTGCGTGCATGCGTACTTACTGCCTGCGACGCTCTGCAATGTTCCGCGATGCTCCAGCTGCTTGGCAGAGCATCGCGCAGGCACCGTATGCTCCATGTGCGCATAAGCTCAAATAAGGAGGGTGGGTGGGTTGGCTCTCCGGAGCACCATACCAGAATGGTACCTGGTGCTCCCAGCAGGCACCAGTATGCCCATACCGGGGCATACTGGTCATGTCCCACCACTGCTTCACAAACAGCCTGTTTTGGATGCTAGGTAAGCGCAGGGTCCGCGTGAAGGCTCTGGGAGGTCAAAATACAGGCCTCCCGTAGGTTCCAGAAGTCCGGAAATTCTGTTTTTCAGCCTATTGGTCCGTGTTTTTATTGTCCTGTACCGGTTGCTGGATGGTAATAGTTTAAAAAAAAAGGGTGCCCAAGATGAGATGGATCTTTAAGGATGTTTTGAACTTTCTTAAGGCAGCGGGAGCTACATAGCTCTTCCAAAGTGGGTTTTTCCAAGGGCAACTGGATTTTCTTGCTTTTTTTCTTAAAGATGTTTTTCATCCAAGAAGCGGAGTTCTGAAACTGAAGAAGCTTCTTGGGAGAGAAGTGAAACGTCTTCAAGGAAAAAAACAAAGAAAGTCCAGTTGTCCTTTTGAAAAAGCACCTTTGGGACAACCTTGACAGAGAGAATCTCCATAGACAGTTTTGCAAAGTCCAACGTTCATTTTCTCAAAGTTTTAACCCTGCTTGCCTAATTCTGATCTTTCTAGGCCCAGATATAACCTAGCCCAGAATATCTTTTTCAAAACGACAACTTTGCTTATCCCGGAATTTTAATTGCTTCTAGAATTAGGTGATTACTACTTTCCCGTGTCACACATCCTCAACACCTCTAGGAAATTCCTATAAATAGGAGCAGTTTAAACAAAAAACAAAAAACGAGTGCCTCTTTCACATCATCTTCTGCTTTGCTTTTAAAAAAAACTACGAATGAGAAATTGGTTGAGTGACTTTTGCCCCACTTTATGACTTGCCTTGCTGCATTGATTAAATGAACCAATCAATCAATCAGAATAGAACCGGAAGGGACCTTGGAGGTCTTCTAGTCCAGCCCCCTGCTCATGTAGGAGACCCTAGTCCATTTCAGACAAGGGGCTGTCCAATCTCTTCTTAAAAGCCTCCAGTGATGAAGCGTCCATGATTTCTGGTGGCAAGCTGTTCCACTGGTTAATTGTCCCCACTGTTAGGAAGTTTCTCTTTAATTCCAGATTGCTTCCCTCTTTGGTTAGTCAATTTAACAACTTCAGTTGTTAAATTAGTAACACAGTTGTTAAGTGAAACTGGCTTCCCCACTGACTGCTAATCAGAAGTTTGCAAAAGATGATCACACGTCCGCAGGGCACTGCAACCGTCGTAAATGTGAGTCAGTTGCCAAGCATTCGAATGTAAATGGTCGTAAGTCACTTTTTTCAGTGCTGTTGTTATTTCGAACGGCCACTAAACGAACTGTCGAGGACTACCCGTAGCATGGATTTTATTCTATTCTTCTTTGACTCAACATATTTGCTCTACAGGATGCTTTTACGACTGGTCTCCGACTGTAAATAACAACATTTATTCTAATTAACTGACAAATTGGTCCCCCTTGACAAATAACGGATAAGTAGTGGCTTTGATATTGTGTCAACGCAGCCCGGAAGAGAGTTTTGTCCTGTAGATTCAGGGCTTTTGGTTACAGTAGTGGTGTTACTTAGTTGGACAAGATGCATCTCATGGAGACACAGAACACAGAATAATAGGGTTGGAAGGGACCTTGGGGGCCTTCTAGACCAACCCCTTGTTCAAGCAGGAGATCCTATACCATTCTGGACAATTGGCTGTCCATTCTTTTCTTGAAAACCTCCAGCGATGACTCACCATCACTGACAGGACAAACCACTAGTATAAAAGAATAAGAGCAAACTTCCCTCCCTTCGAGCACTGATGATGTTACCTAGTTGGGTAATGAGATGCCTGCAAGACGACAACCAAGCTCAGAGAGCACCAAGGATCTCATAGTCCTCCTCCCACACTCTTCCTCCTTCTCTTCTAGCACTGATGATGTTACTCAGTTGGGTAATGAAATATCTACAAGAAAACCACCCAGCTCAGAGAGCACCCAGGACCCCATAATCCTCCTCCTCTTATTTCTCCTCTCTCCGCAAACCCCATTTCCTTTCAACACTGATGATGTTCCCTAGTTGGGTCATGAAACGTCTGCAAGAAAACCATCCAGCTCAGACAATACCAAGAACCCCACAGTTGTCCTCTTCCTCCTCCTCCTCCTCCTCCTCCTCCTCCTCCTCCTCCTCCTCCTCCTTCTATAAACCCCACTCTTTCCTATCACTGATGAAGTTTCCTAGTTGTCACAAAACATCTGCAAGAATATCAACAAGTTCAGAGAGCACCAAGGACCCCACAGTCCTCCTCCTCTCACTGATGATGTTACCCAGTTGGGTAATGAAACGTCTGCAAGAAAACCACCAAGCTCAGAGAGCACCAAGGACCCCACAGTTTCCAGATGGATTCAAAGTCTCCACAGAACTGTAGGAAGTTAGCTCCCACCCATCTCCTAGAAAAAAATGAAATATCCTGGGAAATATTGAAAAAGGCAAAATATTATATTTTTCCTGGATCAGAAATGGAGAAACGTGTTTTTAGGTAGGAAGCAGACTCACTCTTAATAGCCCCCACCTTTCTCAATGGGCCATTAAAGCCAGTCTATTCTACATAACAAAGATATCCCCTTCAGTTCCAGAGTGATGGGATTGAGGCATGATAGTATTCGCCCTTTGCCCATCTCACCACAGGGCACCTGGGAAGAAGCAATGCTCAACCAAACTTGGACTCAAGACAGCCTAGAGAGTTGCTCCTGCATGGGAGTCTGACAACCAATCAGAATACGAGATCAAGATCAAAGGCCAGAGAGGGCATAAAGCCAGGGACTTTCAGCATCTCTGCCTCTTTTTCTTCTTCATTCAACATCTGGAAGCATCTGATCCCCCTTTTCTGTTCAGGAGCTCAAGCCATGTGATTCTGTCCATCATTAAACCATCTTCCCAAGCAGCCTCCATGTTTCCAGTGTCTTTTCCCCCTCTTGGAACTGAACCCAGAAGGACATTTTCTTCCAACACATTTCATTACCTAAACAGCTAGATCAGAATTGAGCTGGAAGGGACCTTGGAGGTCTTCTAGCCCACCCCCCCTGCTCAAGGAGGAGGACCAGAGGAATCCCCTGGAAGCGTTTTTTAAAAAACTAAAACGATTCTCTTGGTCATTTTTGTGGGTGGGTGGGCATCAACAGGGCACCCTGACCTACGTATTCCCCTCCCCCCTCCTAGGGCTGCGTAATCGGACCTGTTGTCGATTCGTCCCGTTAGAACGCCTCTCCCACGAGACCTGTGGATGGAATGTTTTGAGTGAGACTATTTTCTCCCAAGCTAAAAATAAAGCGTATTTTCCGTTTCATGTGTCGATCGAGAGCGGACCCCCTCCCAGTATTGTCTAGGCAACATGGTCATTGTTGACACGGGTGAGAGTTGAATTCCGCACATTTGGAGAGCCTCCAAATTTGAAGAAGACAATGCTAGGTTAGATGTTGGAAGAGCCTGAATATAACTTTTGCCCCTTTCTTCAGTAAGGACGGCGGTTCCCAACCTCTGGCCCCTTTAAGACGTCTGGACTTCAATTCCCAGATTTGACTGGGGAATTCTGGGAGCTGAAATCCAGATATCTTAAAATGTCCAAGATTGAGAAACAAGGAATAACGTATTGGAAGGGACCTTGGAGGTCTTCTAGTCCAACCCCCTGCTCAAGCAGGAAACCTTATACCAGGGGTGTCCAAACTTGGCAACTTTAAGACTTGTGGACTTCAACTCCCAGAATTCCCCAGCTGGCTTGAGAAACAAGGAATAACGTATTGGAAGGGACCTTGGAGGTCTTCTAGTCCAACCCTCTGCTCAAGCAGGAAACCTTATACCAGGGGTGTCCAAACTTGGCAACTTTAAGACTTGTGGCTGGGGAATTCTGGGAGTTGAAGTCCACAAGTCTTAAAGTTGCCAAGTTTGGACACCCCTGCCTTATACCATTGCAGACAAACGGTTGACCAATCTCTTCTTAAAAACTCCACTGTTGGAGCATTCACAACTTCTGGAGGCAAGCTGTTCCACTGGTTAATTGTTCTCACTGTCAGGAAATTCGTCCTTAGTTCTAGGCTTCTTCTCTCCTCAATTAGTCTCCATCCATTGCTTCTTGTCCTGCCTTGAGGTGCTTTGGAGAATAGCTTGACTCCCTCTTTTTTGGGGCAGACCCTCAAATATTGGAACACTGCTATCGTGTCAGCCTTAGTCCTTTTCATTAAACTAGACCTACCCAGTTCCTGCAACCGTTCTTCATGTGGATGAGAAGAGAAACCTCTTCAAAGAAAGGGAAAAAACCCCAAGAAAGTCCAATTGCTTTTTGCAAAAGCATATTTGGGCCAACCATGACCTTGATGACTGAGAAACTCCATAGACACATAGGAATAAGGAATAGAACAGAAGAGAAGAGAAGAATAGAACAGAATAGGATAGGATAGAATAGAATAGAAGAATAGGATAGGATAGAATAGAATAATAGAATAGAATAGAACAGAATAGAATAGAATAAGAGAATAGAATAGAACAGAATAGAATAATAGAATAGAACAGAATAGAATAGAATAAGAGAATAGAATAGAATAAGAATTAGAATTAGAATAGAATAAGCTGGAAGGGATCTTGGAGGTCTTCTAGTCCAACCCCCTGCTTAGGCAGGAAACCCTACACCACTTCAGACAGAATAGAATAGGAATAGAATGGAAAATAGAAATAGAATGGAAATAAATAGAAATAGAATGGAAAATGGAATGGAATAGAATAGGAATAGAAATAGAATGGAAAATAGAAATAGAATGGAAAATGGAATGGAATGGAATAGAATAAGTGAATAGAATAGAATAAGAATTGGAATTAGAATAGAATAAGCTGGAAGGGACCTTGGAGGTCTTCTAGTCCAACCCCCTGCCTAGGCAGGAAACCCTATACCACTTCAGACAAATGGCTATCCAACATCTTCTTAAAGACTTTCAGTGTTGGGGCATTCACAACTTCTGGAGGCAACTTCTGTTCCACTGATTGATTGTTCTCACTGTCAGGAAATTTCTCCTTAGTTCTGGGTTGCTTCTCTCTTTGATTAGTTTCTACCCATTGCTTCTTCTCCTGTCTTGAGTTAGAGACAGACTTTATACAGGTAGTTCTCAATTTACAATAGTTCATTTAGTGACTGTTACAACAGCACTGGAAAAAGTGACTTATGACCGCTTTCCACACCTATGACCGTTGCAGAATTCCCCATGGTCACATGATCAAAATTGTGATGCTTGACAATTGACCCATATTTATGACGGGTGCAGTATCCCGCGGCTCGTGCGATCCCCTTTTGCGACTTTCTGACAAGCAAAGTCAATGGGGAAGCCAGATTCACTTAACAACCGTATTACTAACTTAACAGTGTCAGGGATTCGCTTAACAATGGTGGCCAGAATGGTTGTAAAATGGGGCAAAACTCATATTGGAATATTCATGACTGGGAGAGACATGGTAACAAGGTCAGCCAATGAATAGGTATAGCAACGAAGTCAGCCAATGGGAGCTTAAGCAGATCTGTGCTGAGAACTGAAACTGAAACTAGCCTTGTCTGTATTAAGCTTTGTGCTGGAAAAGAAACTAATCTGCTCTGAACTCTGAAATAAATATAACCATTCTCTCCTGCTTGTGTTCTGCTTATAACTTCTACCACATTGAAAAATACAATACAATACAATATTGGTATTGTACATTTATTCATCTGCTATTACGTATTTAAAGAAATTAATGAATCCAGCTGAATCCGTTCTCTGGGTGTGCTTTCCCGATGTGATTTTTTTCTGCAACAAACTCTGATAACTCACAACGGTCTCACTTAGCAACGGAAATTTCGAACTCAACTGTGGTCGCAAGCCGGGGACTGCTGTATTGCATTTCCTTTTCTTCGTCTATGAAAAGAAGCTCCAAAATTTGGCCAAAGCGAGCGCAAGAAACCACCGCCACACAAAACCAAGCTGTCGAAGGAGCTGTTTTCTCTCGATTGTCACCGTCGCAATTCAGGATTATTTTAAGTCTGCGTGCTTTCAAAGCCATGTTCCCTTCCTTCCTTTCTTTGTCTCGCTTCTTGCTTCCAACATTTCTAAATCAGAAAGTTATTTCCCCTTGGGTGGGAAATGATACACTGGGTGTGGAAGGGACTCCATTCACTACAGGGACCAGAAACTTAGTTTGGATGGCCGAGCCAAGAGGCGCAAGCAGTGAAGCGTAAAGGAATAGAACAAAAAGAGAACGTAACGGAATAACAGAATGGGAACGGTCCTTGGAGTTTTTCTAGTCCAGTGAGGGCTAACCTTTTTCTAAAGGTGTGCCAAAATTGTGTGCGCTCTCCCAACCACCTGCGCATGCATGTGTGACCCCCCCTGCACACGTGCGTGCAACTTCCCCGCATGTGGGGGAGCATTTTTGCCCTCCCCAGGCTTCAGGAAAGCCTCCGCAGCCTGAGGAGGGCGAAAAACGGGGCCAATGGGCCAACCGGAAGTTCGGAAACGATCCATTTCCGCCTTCCGGAAGGCCTCCGGGGATGCTGAGGGAGGCCATTTTCACTCTCCCCAGGCTTTGGACCCTGGGAAGGGCGAAAAACAGGCCCAATGGGCCAACCACCCCTGTATTTTGCCCTTCCCAGGCTCCAGAGGCTTTCTTGAAGGCTGGGGAGGGCAAAAAACAGCCTAGCGGCTCAACCGGAAGTTCAGGAATAAACTTCCAGTTGGCCCGTTGAGTCTCTTGTTCACCCTCCCCAGGCTCTGGAGGTTTTCCTGAAGCCCGGGGAGGGTGAAAACGGCCTCCCCTGGCTCTCTAGAAGGGCAAAAATCAGCTGACCAGAGCTGTGGGCTGCTGGGCCAGCAAATATGGCTGGCGTGCCACCTGTTGGGAGCAGACCATTCTAGGGAAGATCTATTTATCTGATCCCTAAGAGTCAGCCCCAAGTTTGATGGCTCCCAACCCACTGTTCAACAGCAAAGACCCTGTCAAATTTTTTATTTCATTCCTCTTTTTTTTTTAAACACAATTTTATTGGTTTTTTTAAAAAAAATAAACAAGGAAAGGGGTAGTGGAACAGGTTACAAATTTTGGCAGTTACATTGTGCAGGAAATGGAAACCCCCTCCCCCCCATTCTCATAACTTTCATTTATTAATACTTTAGGTTATTACTACTTAATAATATTTTGTCAGCATAGAAACTTTTGCCTTCAGATAATTTTATACCAAACAGATTTTCTTGTTCATTTTTGTGATCTGAGTTTTCTCGATGTTGCCCCTTCTCCCCCCCGCCAGCAGAGCTCCGGCCCCTCCCGTGTCCTGTATGTCCGGTATGGTATCATCGGGTTTATCTAGGAGAACTTTATTTATTTCATTCCTCTCGACTTGGGCTGGATGGACACCATAGCAATCAAGCGGAGAGAAATAAGCCCATGCATGTTCCCCGGTGGACAGATCAGCACGGCCAATAAGATTTTGGGATCTAATTCAGCCGGGCGCGATCCTGCTTGCCAAAATTCTCTTTCCGCGACGGGAAAAAAATAAAAAAAGAAAAGAAAAGGCCTCTCTAATATCCATGAGAAACCAAAAACAACCTAGCACCCACGGCTCCATTTCCACCCTTCCAAAAACATTGTTTTTCCCTCCCCCTATTTTTTAAAAAAGAAAAAGAAATTCAGTGAGAATGGAATGCGATTTGCTTCTGTTTATAACTTAGCGACCTGCCGTTGCAGCTGAGATTAGGAGGTGGTCTGGAAAACCCCTAATCTCTTTCCTGTCAATACCGGGGCTTATCTAGAACACCCGCCCTCACCTCCCCCCCCACAAAAGACATTTGGGTCCTGTGATTAATGAGACGGGACGGGGAAAGCGAGTGGATAGCTGTCTGGTTCCATGGATGGAAAAAGGAGAAACAGAAGAAGCGAGCTTGTTTAGCTGGCATCGATCCCTTCCGACTCTGCTATTGTATTGTATTGTAAGCTATTCTCCAAAGAACCTGAGGGTAGAACATGAAGCAATGGGTGGAAACTAATCAAGGAGAGAAGCAACCTAGAAGTAAGGAGAAAGTTCCTGACCCTGGGAACAATTAACCAGCGGAAGATCTGGCCTCTTGAAATTGTGGGTTCTCCAACACTTGAGGTTTTCAAGAAGATATTGGATAGCCATTTGTCCAGGATGGTGTAGGGCAGCGATGGCGAACCTTTTTTAGCTCGCGTGCCATAAGTGGGGGGAGTGCAGGGGGGGTCATGTGCGGGGGTGCCGCACCCATAATGCAATACGCGACCCCCAGTGCGCATGCGCGCACTACAGGCATGACCCCATTTTTACATGCTTTTTTCGCCCTCCCCAGGCTCCAGAGGCTTTATAGGAGCCTGGGGAAGGCGAAAACAGCCCCCCCCCGACGCCCTCCGGAGGCGTCAGGGAAGCCTCCGGACAGTCCCTGGAGGATCGTTTTGAGTGCTCCGAAGGCTCCAGGGACTGTCCGGAGGCTTCCCTGACGCCTCTGGAGGGCGCCCAGGGGGGCGGGGGAGGCTGTTTCCGCCCTCCCCAGGCTCCTATAAAGCCTCTGGAGCCTGGGGAGGGCGAAAAATGGCTTTTAAAAAGGGTGAACTCAGCTGACATGCGTGCCCTGACAAATGGCTTCGCGTGCCACCTGTGGCACACGTGCCATAGGTTCGCCATCACTGGTGTAGGGTCTCTTGCTTGAGCAGGGGGTTGGACTAGAAGACCTCCAAGGTCCCTCCCAACCTATGATTCTATGTTCTCCTTCAGTTGGACTTTCTGCAGCTGCTTGCAAAGTTGCGTGAAGGAAATAGCAGGCTAACTACGCCCTCTTCTGGCACTTACTCAAAACGAGATAGCTTGCTTTTTCATTGTCAGGCATTTCTAGAGAAACCGGAAGAGGTCTTTATAACAACTGTTTCCACTCGCTTCTCCTGCTTCACCTCCTTCTCCACCTCTTTCCTTTATTCCTCATAGGAGGAGGAGGAGGAGGCTTATGCTTTGATTACTTTTTAATTATTTCTTGGCTGCCTCTTTTTGCAATTCCAGGCAGCTTACAAAGAACACAGTCGCACAGCCATAAAACAAGGGGTGAAATTCAGCAGGTTCTGACAAGTTCTGCAGAACTGAATGGGGATTTTGCAGTATCCTTCCCCTGGAGTGGGGAGGGAAGGGAGATCTTGCAGTATCCTTTCCCCTGGAGTGGGGAGGGAAGGGAGATCTTGCAGTATCCTTTCCCCTGGAGTGGGGAGAGAAGGGAGATATTGTAGTATCCTTTCCCCTGGAGTGGGGCAGGAAGGGAGATGTTCAGTATCCTTCCCCTGGAGTGGGGAGGGAAGGGAGATCTTGCAGTATCCTTTCCCCTGGAGTGGGGAGAGAAGGGAGATATTGCAGTATCCTTTCCCCTGGAGTGGGGCAGGAAGGGAGATGTTCAGTATCCTTCCCCTGGAGTGGGGAGGGAAGGGAGATCTTGCAGTATCCTTCCCCTGGAGTGGGGAGGGAATGGGGATTTTGCAGGATCCTTCTCCTGCCATGCCCACCAAGCCACGCTCATAAAACTGGTAGTAAAAAAAGAAAAGTGAATTTCACCACTGCATAAAATATTTACGAACATGCTAAGCAGTTAAACACCATTAGAGATGATACTAAAAGCTACTAATAAAAACTGCAATAAAACCACGGCTACTAATGCGCTGACCTTGCTCTCTAGTTCTTCTCCAAGGAAGGACAGTTATCATTTCCCAGAAAGATATTAAAAGTTGTTCGGTCTAGCGGGGAAGGAACCAGGATAGAAACCGGGAGATGGAGAGTTCCAGTTCCAAATTAGTCATGAAAACAGTTGGGTGAATTTGAGCCAATCACCAGGAGGCTGTGAATTCTAACTCTGCCTTAGGCCTGAAAGTCAGCTGGGTGACTTTGGGCCAGGGGTGGGTTCCGGATCCCGTTGCAACCGGTACGAGCCTCCATGATGCTCCAGCTGCTCGGTGGAGTATCGCGCAGGCGCCATGTGATCCGTGCATGTGCGCGGAAGCACCGAAGAGCTCAAATACAGGTAAGGAGCTTGGGTGGGTAGGTGGGCTCTCCAGAGCACTGTACCGGAACAGTACCAGGTGCTCTGGGCAGGCACCGGTACACCCGTACCAGGGCATACCACCTGCAACCCTTTGGGTCAAACACCAGGAGAAATGAGTTCTAGATTCACCTTCTTCTTCTTCTTCTTCTTCTTCTTCTTCTTCTTCTTCTTCTTCTTCTTCTTCTTCTTCTTCTTCTTCTTCTTCTTTTCCTCCTCCCCCTCCCCCTCCCCCTTCCTCCTCCTCCTCCTCCTCTCCTCCTCCTCCTCCTCCTCCTCCTCCTCCTCCTCCTCCTCCTCCTCTTCTTCTTCTTCTTCTTCTTCTTCTTCTTCTTCTTCTTCTTCTTCGTCTTCTCCTCCTCCCCCCCTCCCCCTCCCCGTCCTCCTCCTCCTCCTCCTCCTCCTCCTCCTCCTCCTCCTCCTCCTCCTCCTCCTCCTCCTCCTCCTCCTCCTCCTCCTCCTCCTCTTCTTCTTCTTCTTCTTCTTCTTCTTCTTCTTCTTCTTTTTATTTATTAAATATGAAACTCAGCCAACAGAACAAGATGTGTAATATTAAGTATATTGTCCCTTTATCATAGCCACCTGATATAATGCCTAATGAAAATAATTCTGGTTTAAACTCTGTATGTTGTCTGGTCATTTCTTTCTAACCACCTGTGAGTTTGTATCCAAAATTTCCTTGCCTAAATATAAACTGAGATCTGAAAGAGAACACCTACAACAATAAAAAAAGAAAGGGAGAGAGGAGGAGAGAATGAAAGGAAGATGGGGGAAAGAAGAAAGAGGTAAGGAGAGGAGGATGGAAGGGAGAAGGAGAGAAGGAGAGAGGGCAAGAAGGGGAAGAGGAGGAGAGAATGAAAGGAAGACGGGGGAAAGAAGAAAGAGGTAAGGAGAGGGGGATGGAAGGGAGAAGGAGAGAGGGCAGGAAGGGGAAGAGTAGGAGTAGGAGTAGGGGAGAGGTAAGGGAAGAAGGAAGGGGAAGGAGAGGAGGAAGGAAGAAAGTAGAGAAGGGAGGGAGGGAGGAAAGAAAGGGAAAATAAGGTGGTGTCACAACAGGAGGATGGGATGGTAAATAAAGCATAAACCCAAACTGTATATTATCACCTATTAAATGAAATAATAAATGTATAATAATGACAAATGTAAAGAATAATAATAATTATGTGAATATATACATAAAATGGTATGTAAGAGAACAAAAATAAAAACTTTCTAGATAAAATTTCCTTGCCTTTATACACTCCACCCCATGTGGCAATAGGGGCAGGTGTTTGTTTACATTTCCAACAGTTTAGAGACATATTGCTAAACATTTTGGCCAATCTTGCTGTGGGAGATGCCACCTATAGTACGTTTTATAGAGGTTTTCCTTATCTTAATATGTGGTGCTGCCTTTGGTTTGTCAAAGGATAAGGTCTTGCTAATTAATACCTTCTGAGGGTTAAATATCCCTCTCGTTTGGCCCAAGCTGAAAAAAAATTATTAACGTACCTTTGGCAAAGATTAAAAGGGAATCTCTGGCGGGCAAATTATCCGTGCTGTTTCCTCAATCGTTTTCTATCAGAAGTTAATTATTGCCTCGTATCAAATGCCAGTGTGTCTCCCACGTTGGATATCAAGAAAAAGATATAAAGGAGTAAAGCTCTTGTTTCCCACATGCAACCTGTTGTGGCTGGCCAGGGGAGCTGGCAGCAGATTCGGACAGTGAGGAGGTTGGGGGGGAACCTGGGCCAGTCCTGGAGTCTGGGGAAGGCTCGGATGAGGGCTCTGCGTTGGAGGCAGAGAGGGGGCCAAGGCCGTCTGACAGTTATCAGTTGCCTTCAGAGTCAACATCAGTGAAGCAGAGGAACAGCTGGAGCCTGTTCCCAGGGTGTGCATGCGCAGAGCTGCCAGACAAAGGGAACAGCTAAAGAACAGGGATCGAATTGGGAGGAAGGCCACAGGTGGATGATGAATGGCCCCTCCCAGAGGAAATAAAAGAGGAGCGAAAGGGGAGTGGAGTTTGCAGGAGACAATTAGTTCGCTTCATTGGTTCAGGACTCTCCAAGACTCCTTGCCAAGTTTTGCAGATCTCAGCCTGGCAGCTCTCCAAGCCAGATAAGGTCTGTGACTGTAAATCCTCCCTCGAAAGACTTTGCTGGATGTGAATGAGCAAAATTCACAGCAAATTAATAAAATAGATTTTTGTTGGGACCACGAGTTTGCTTCACACTCTTGGGAAGCCTCGGTCAAAACACGAAAGGTGATGTGATGTAATTATTTTTATTATTATTCCTTCATTGTATATTTACACTAGGATTGATGGGGTGGCCTAGAGATGAAGCTCTCGCCTCACAATCAGGAGGCTGTGAGTTCAATCCTAAGTAGAGGCAGATCTTTTTCTCTTTGGGCACTTTGAGAATATATCTGCTGAACAAAACTCCGCATTGGCGACAGGAAGGGCATCTGGCCAGTAAAATACTCTGCTAGCTCCATTCAGTTGCCCAGACTCCACCCTGCAAGGGATTATGGAATCATTAAACGAAGATGATGATTGTATTTACCTTATAGATAGTCCTTGATTTACAACCATCCAATAACCATTCAAAGTTGCAATGTCACTGAAAAAAAAAGTGGAATCCTTTCTGCTGCATTTAATGTTGAATTCTGCGGCAGAGGAGATCCAAATGTTTCTCCCTCCATTTGCAGCGGAGCTGCTGCTCCCTTTTAGGCTCCCCTGGCCCCCTCCCTCCTTGGGTCTACCTTAAAGGGACAGGCTACAGCAGCTCTGCTGTGAATAGAGGGAGGAAGGTTTGCATTGGGTGGGCAGGTCGAGTGGCCAGAAGAGGTGAACGGCAACTGGGTGAGCAGGCAGGTCACCAAGGATGTTTGCCACCGGTTCGGTGAAAACCGGAAGGATTTCACCCTGGATACACGGGCAAACAATCGATGCAAACTCAAGGGAAACCGCTCCAAACTCGATTGCAGAAAATACGACTTGAGCAACAGAGTGGTCAACGCCTGGAATGCTCTACTTACAATACAATACAATACAATACAATACAATACAATGCAATGCAATGCAATGCAATGCAATGCAATGCAATGCAATGCAATGCAATACAATACAATACAATACAATACAATACAATACAATACAATACAATACAATAGCAGAGTTGGAAGGGACCTTGGAGGTCTTCTAGTCCAACCCCCTGCCTAGGCAGGAAACCCATACTGTTTTAGATAAATTGACTCCATTGTTACCTCCTCAAACCCTCCACAGCTTCAACCTTAAACTGTCTACTGTGGACCTCGCCCCATTCCTAAGAGGTCCATAAAGGGGCCGTGCATAAGCGCATCAACGTGCCTACTGTCCAGTTGCTGCTGGTCCTGTCCGTACTGGTAGTGGCTTGGAGCAGCTGTGAGTGTAGAGGTACAGTGGCCCGCCCGCATTCTAGAGCTGTATTTATGCCAAAAGGCACACTGTGCATTTGCGCACAGTGTGAGGAGCCTGCGCATGCCCCACCAAGCAGCTGGGTGTTGCCTGGGCGGTGGATTGCGCATATGTGCCACAGCGCATGTCAGGCGCATACACGGACAGACCACAATCAGCCTACCAGTAGCGATGGTAAGAGCAACCTACACTGCTCCCGTCCCTTTCCTACTATCCCCATTTATTTATACTCATTTCCTTCGTTCATGTCCATGTTCATGCTTATATCTGCTACCTTGCACATGTTTGACAAGCTAATCAAATGAAGGAAGGAATGAACGGATGAATAAATGTTCAGCTACTCGGGGTTTCCCTTACAGATTTTCTCTCTCTCACCCACCTGCACTTATCTTTGCAACTTTCCCTAACATATGGTGCTTTTATGTGCTTCTGTGTCCTCAAAGTACTGAACTTGTCAACTTAAATGCTCCCTGAAGAACTTTTAGCATGCAAACTTCCCCGATGACTGGGTTAATGGCAGGCGTTTTCTCCGTGATGGCGTTTTAAAATATTAATAACCCTGGTTCTTTTTTTTCTTTTCTTTTCTTGAAATGCTCCCTCTTGGTCTGCAACTTTCCAAAAGCAATGCTCGCGTTCAAACGTCTGTCTTAGCAGACGCTGTTGCCTCCCCCCCCCCCCAAAGAGAGGCAATGTTGCACTCCTAGGCTGCAACCACAGAAGAATCGTTTCAAGAAAACACGTCTTCGTATGCTTTATACTGCTTTTGGTAAGACCGTACTTGGAATATTGTGACCAGTTTTGGATGCCACGATATTGGGGGGTGGGGGGTGGGGAAAGGATACTGAGACTCTAGAAAGAGTTCAGAGAAAAGCAACAAGGATGATTAGGGGACTGGAGGCTAAAATATATGAAGAACAGTTGCAGGAACTGCGTAAGTCTAGTTTAATGAAGGGACACGGTGGCTCAGTGGCTAAAAGCTTGTCGATCAGACAGGTCGGCAGTTCGGCAGATCGAATCCCTAGTGCTGTGTAACGGAGTGAGCTCCCGTGACTTGTCCCAGCTTCTGCCAACCTAGCAGTTCTACAGCATATAAAAATGTAAGTAGAAAAATAGGGACCACCTTTGGTGGGAAGGGAACAGCGTTCCGTGCGCCTTCGGCATTGAGTCATGCTGGCCACATGACCACGGAGATGTCTTCGGACAGCACTGGCTCTTCGGCTTTGAAATGGAGATGAGCACTGCCCCCTAGAGTCAGGAACAACTAGCACATATGTGCAAGGGGAATCTTTACCTTTAACTTTATCCCAAGGCTTTGTGAAGACAAGTCATCTCTATCAATGCAGCGACAGGGCGACCAGGCAGCGTGGGTGAGGCCACCAGGGATTTTTGGCACTGATTCGGAGAACTAATGCCAATAATCCCTGCTGGTTCGGCCAAACCAGGCCAAACCCAGAGGATTTCACCCCTGCTGTGCGCCCTGAAAATAGAAGAATTCAGCCATAAAGCTCAACAGGTTGGGGAGAACACAGCTTCTGTAGATTGCCTGGAGGTCTTTAAGAAGAGACTGGACAACCATTTCTCTGAAATGGTCTAGGGACTCCTGCTTGAACGGGGGGCTGGACTAGAAGACCTCCAAGGTCCCTTCCAAAGTTATTCTGTTATTCTGTCTGCTGCTTTACTCCTTTAAAAAGTCAATGCAGTCCTAAGATGCATTAACAGAGGGATTCAATCAAGATCAAGAGGGACTAATACAACTCTATGAAGCCCTAGTAAGAGCACTCCTAGAATATTGCATCCAGTTTCGGTCACCACACTATAACAAAGATGTTGAGACTCTAGAAAGAGTGCAGAGAAGAGCAACCAAGGCGATTAGGGGATTGGAAGCCAAAACATACGATGAATAGAAACCAGACCTGGCTAGTCTAGTGAAGAGAAGGACCAGGGGAGATAGGATAGCAGTCTTCCAATATTTGAGGGGCTGCCACAGAGAGGAGGGGAGTCAAGCTATTTTCCAAAGCACCCGAAGGCCAGACAAGGAAGAATGGATGGAAACTGAAGGAGAGATTCAACCTGGAAATAAGGAGAAATTTCCTGATAGGGAGAACAATCAACCCATGGAACAGAAGTTGCCTTCAGAAGTTGTGGGAGCTTCATCCCTGGAAGCTTTCAAGAAAAGACCGGATTGCCATCTGTCAGAAATGGTATAGGGTCTCCTGCTTGGGTGGGTGGGGTGTGGACTAGATGACCTACAAGATCCCTTCCATCTCTGTTAATCTGTTATTATCTGTCTTTAAGAAGAGACTGGACAACCATTTGTCTGAAATGGTGCAGGGACTCCTGCTTGAGCAGGGGGTTGGACTAGAAGACCTCCGAGGTCCCTCTCAACACTGCAATTTGGTTATTCCATCTGCTGCTTTACTCTTTGTGACCCCTTCCATTCTCAAGTGCAAAAAAATAGATATCGGTTTTATTCTTGGGAAGTTCAGGCAAGGAAGCAATTCTTCCTTTTTCATCACTTCCAACTTCTGAACTCACGATGGCAATGCTGCATCAGAAGACCCGGCCTCTGCAGGCTCAATCAGACCAATTCCTCCTCCTCCCCCTCCCCATTTTCCCTTAACAGACTCAGACAATGCCGGAAGGGGGGGGGATTCTTAAAATCTCTGCCCCCCATCTCTGCTCTACTCTGTACAGCTAAATCCTTCCACTTGGCCTGGGTTGTTCTTCCAGTTTGAAACAGGGTGGAAAAAAACTGATTTAATCTACAGCAGATAATTAATTGAGCGGTTTTGTCTCCCTCCCACTCCCCAAATTTTTCAACGTACCCAGGTGGGTGAATATTTACTTTGTTTGGACTCTAGAGGGCAGCAAAATCCCACATATTCAACATGCCTTTACTTGTTTGCAGAGATGTCTCTCCCTCCCTCCCTCTCTCTCCCTCTCTCTCTCCCTCTCTCTCCTCCCCCCTCTCTCTGTGCGCCTACAGACAATCTTCATACAGCAGTTAAGATATTTCCCCAAATTAGGGGATTGGGTTGCTTTCTGGAGTCACAGAATGCATGAAGTCACCAAACGGAGTTTGCATAATGGGTAACTCAAAGCTAACTATTTTTTGGCATGTGAGGTCTTTGGTACTCTTGGTTGTTGTTGTTTTTTGCAGAATTTTCAAGATCCAACAAGGGAACCTCATCCGTGCTAAGAAGATTTCTAACACAAGGCTTCTAGCACTGATGATGTTACCTAGTTGGGTCAGGAAATGCCTGCAAGAAAACAACCAAGCTCAGAGACCACCAAGGACCCCACAATTGTTCCTCTCCTCCTTTTCTCCTCCTCCTCCTCCTTCTCCTCCTCCTTTCCGCAACCCCCCTCCCTTCTAGCATTGATGATGTTACCTAGTTGGGTCAGGAAATGCCTGCAAGAAAACAACCAAGCTCAGAGACCACCAATGACCTCACAATTGTTCTCTTCCTCTTCTCTTTTTTCCTCCTCCTCCTCTCCTACTTCTCCTCCCCCTTTTCTCCTCCTCCTCCTCCTCTTTTCATCTTCTTCCTCCTCCTCCTCCTTTCTGCAACCCCCCCTCCCTTCTAGCATTGATGATGTTACCTAGTTGGGTCAGGAAATGTCTGCAAGAAAACAACCAAGCTCAGAGACCACCAAGGACCCCACAATTGTTCTCCTCCTCCTCTTCTCCATAAACTCCACTCCTTTGTAACACTGATGATGTTACTTAGTTAGGAATGAAATAACTGCAAGGAAATAACTAAGCTCAGAGAGCACCAAGGACTCCATCCTCCTCCTCCTCCTCCTCCTCCTCCTCCTCCTCCTCCTCCTCCTCCTCCTCCTCCTCCTCCTCCTCCTCCTCCTCCTCCTCCTCCTCCCCCCCTTCTCCCACTGATGATGTTACCCAGTTGGATAATGAAACATCTCCAAGAAAACTACCAAACCCAGAGAGCACCAAGGACCCCACAGTTCTCCTCCTCCTTCCAACCCTCCTCCCTTCTAGCACTGATGATGTTTCTTAGTTGGGTCATGAAATGTCTACAAAAAAACAACCAAGGTCAGAGAGCACTAAGGAACCCACAGTTCTCCTCCTCCTCCTCCTCCTCCTCCTCCTCCTCCTCCTCCTCCTCCTCCTCCTCCTCCTCCTCCTCCTCCTCCTCCCAAACCCCACTCCCTTCTAGCACTGATGATGTTCCCTGGTTGGGTCATAAAATGTCTTCAAGAAAACAAGTTTTAAAAAAGGACCAAGGACCCCACAGTTCCACTCCAAGCTACAAAGATTCTCTTCTAGCGGTAAGTTTGGCATATTCCAAAAACGACTCTGTTGGGGTTTTCATGGACCTGGTTAAACCTGTTGGGGAGAAGACAGCCAAAGGAAGGAGCTGGGGAAGGAGGGAGTCCAAAAAGTCAAGATGGCAGTCAGAACGGTGTCACTGAAGCCCCTCCCTCTTTTCACACAGGCCAGCCATGATCAAAGGAGCAAAGTTTTGTTCATACAATCACAGCCATCGCCTGGAAATTTTTGGGGTGGGGACTCCTGATCCCCCCTGGAGACCTCTAGCTGGGTACGATGGCCAAGAGGACATTGAGATGAAGTTTGATTGAGGGACCCCTTTCTATTTTTAGCTTTTCTGTTTTAATGTAGATTCAGTGAACCAGTGAAGGCAGGAGGATCTTACCTGCCTGGCTCTAAGGTGCCAAGAAGTTCAGGGTGTGGTCCTTTCAATTGGCTGCATTTCATCTTTTGCCACCATTGTCTCGTGGTGACTCCCCCCCATCCCCCACAGTCTCCAGGAGAAAACTGGGATGGCATCTCCAGCTGAGTCCAGAGTGGGAGTGAGGGTCATCAGCTGAGAATCATTAGCAAATTGATGGTGTTGCATCCAGACCATCCCCGGATGCTCTCGGCTGGGCTTCATAGAACTATGAAACAATAATGAATAACAGAATAACCGAGTTGGAAGGGACCTAGGAGGTCTTCTAGGTGATTGGGGGTTTACAGCTCCTTCCTTCCTTCCTTCCTTCCTTCCTTCCTTCCTTCCTTCCTTCCTTCCTTCCTTCCTTCCTTCCTTCTCTCTATTCTCCTTTCCCTTTCCACTTCCTCTTTTCTCTCTTTCTCCTTCCTTCCTTCCTTCCTTCCTTCCTTCCTTCCTTCTCTCCCCCTTCTCTCTAGTTTCCTTTCCCTTTCCCCTTCTTTTCTCCTTCCTTCCTTCATTCTCTTTTCCCTTTCCCCTTCCTCTTTTCTCTCTTTCCCCTTCCTCTCCCCCTTCTCTCTAGTCTCCTTTTCCTTTCCCCTTCCTCTTTTATCTCTTTCTTCTTCTTTCCTTCCTTCTTTCCTTCCTTTCTTCTCTCCCCCTTCTCTCTATTCTCCTTTCCCCTTCTTCTTTTCTCCTTCCTTCCTTCCTTCCTTCCTTCCTTTATTCTCTTTTCCCTTTCCCCTTCCTCTTTTCTCTCTTTCTCCTTCCTTCCCTCCCTCCCTCCTTCCTTCCTTCCGTCTCTCCCCTTCTCTCTATTCTCCTTTTCCTTTCCACCTTCTCTTTTTTCTCTTTCTCCTTCCTTCCTTCTCTCCCTCCTTCTCTCTATCCTCCTTTCCCTTTCCCCTTCCTCTTTTATCTTTCTCCTCCCTCCCTCCCTTCTTCCCTCTGTTTCTCCTTTCCCCTCTCTTTCTCCGTTCCCTTTCCTTCCGTTTTTCTCCTTCCTTTTTCCCACCTCCCTTTCTCCATATCTCCTTTCCCTTCATTCTCTTCTTTCTCTTCATCCATCCATTGATCCACCCACCCATTTATCTGAAAGCAATACATGCCCAGAAGTGATCCCAGAAGTTACAAAGTGAGGTCTGACCAATAGAGTCACTCAGTTGCTTTCCTCCTGTGATGGGCTGCGGCCAATTACAATTCTGAGATTCTTTTTTTCCTCTTTCTCTCATCCCTCATCCCTATCTCTCCCATCCTATATACAGTATATACTGATTATATGGCTCTATAATCCAAAGAGACATAAGTTCTCAATTAATATGATGGCCACAGCAGAAGGTTAAGGCTCTTTTTTTTAAAAAAAAAGAAAGCTGCACAATTTTCTGGTGAGTAGCTTTGCAAGAGATGCCTGATAATTAAGCAGGGAGGTAGGGAAGGGGGCTAACCTCAAGAGGCGAGAAAGGGAAATAAATACGATCAGGCTGGATTAAGAGACTCATCTGGAGTTATTGAAACAATGTGCAGTTTATGCTTGGCAGTGACTTTGCGGAAAGAGAGAATAATAGCTTTTTTTCCCCAACTCCTGGATGTCATCTAGGAGGCTAACAAAGCGGACGTCAGATTTTGATGCCATCAATGTTTTCAATGCCAAGTCTCTACGAGAAAGGCTGGACTTAAAGGAGATGACTAAGTTTCTATTTGTTTATTTTATTTCGTCAAAAATGCATAAGATAACAGATATAAGTATAAACATGATTATGAATACAGGAAATGAATACGAAGAAGTGGAGACAGTAGGGCAGGGACGGTAGGCACATTGATGTGCTTATGCATGCCCCTTACAGACCTCTTAGGAATGGGGTGAGGTCAACATTAGACAGTCTAAGGTTAAAGTTTTGGGGGGCTTGGGGAAGAAACCACAGAGTCAGGTAGGGCATTCCAGGCATTGACCACTCTGTTGCTGAAGTCGTATTTTCTGCAATCGAGTTTGGAGCGGTTTACCTTGAGTTTGCATCTATTGTGTGCTCATCTACTGTTGTGGTTGAAGCTGAAGTAGTCATTGACAGGTAGGACATTGTAGCGGATAATTTTGTGTACTGAGCTTAGGTCGGATCGAAGACGGCAAAGTCCTAAGTTGTCTAAGCTTGTTTTCTCTGAAGTTTCAAACTCTCTTCCCTGCTCATCCCCCCCCCCATGAGACAAAGGACCGCTCTTATTTAAAAAAGGAACTTTAACCTCACCAAGACATTGGGCCATCTGTTCTCACTGCTTTGAGGTAACCAGCTTTTATGACTTTGTTGCAGATGGTACGAAACAGGTAAGTGAAGAAGCCAGGATCCAAATGTGCCTTTCTTGGCTTCTTTTCATCGAGTCTTAGGGAATGCAATATATCTTCCTCTGTTGAGGAATATATCTACAAAATATCTATACAATATAACTATACAACTCAATACAATACAATAGTAGAGTTGGAAGGGACCTTGGAGGTCTTCTAGTCCAACCCCCTGCCTAGGCAGGAAACCCTATACCGTTTCAGACAAATAGCTATCCAACATCTTCTTAAAGACTTCCAGTGTTGGGGCATTCACAATTTCTGGAGGCAAGCTGTTCCACTGATTAATTGTTCTGTCAGGAAATTCCTCCACAGTTCTAAGTTGCTTCTCTCCTTGATTAGTTTCCACCCATTGCTTCTTGTTCTACCCTCAACTCTGTTGGCCCCAAGTTGTTTTCTTGCGGATGTTTCACGATCCAACTAGGTAACATCATCAGTGCAAGAAGAAAGTGGGGTGTGAGGAGGAGAAGGAGGAGAGGAAGGAGGAAGGAATTAAGAAGATGTAGGAGGAAGAGAAGAAGAAGAATTGTGAGGTCCTTGATGCTCTCTGAGCTTGGATGTTTTCTTGCAGGCATTTCATGACCCAACTAGGTAACATCATCAGAGCTTCCAGGGAGTGGAGGAGGAGGAGGAGGACTGCGAGGTGCTTGGTATTCTTTGAGCTTGGTTCTAACTCTGTTATTCTGTATTCTGTTCTGTATTCTGTAAACACATATGGTTCCTCATGGGTGATATCGAGTGTTGGGATTCAATTTTTTTTTACTATTGGTCCTGTGGGTGTGGCTTGGAAGGCGTGGAATGGATTGGTGGGTGTGGCATGGTGGGTGTGGCATGGCTTGGAGGGAGTGGCTTGGAGGGTATGGCAGGGGAAGGATACTGCAAAATCCCCATTTCCTCCCGATCAGCTGGGACTTGGAAGGCAGAGAATAGGTGGGGGGCGCGGCCAGCCAGAGGTGGTATTTACCGGTTCTCCGAACTACTCAAAATTTCCCCTACTGGTTCTCCAGAACTGGTCAGAACCTGCTGAATACCATCTCTGGTGAGATCTCAGGAACAATTCAGCATCATCCTATCTCAACAAGCTTCGATTCCAAGTTGAGAGAGTTGTGCATCCTACTTTGAAAATTTGCCTTCAGAAATTGTGAGGGCTTCATCACAGGAGGTTTTGAAGAAGACATTGGACAACCATAGGGTCTCCTGCTTGAGCGGGAGGGTTGGACTAGAAGACCTCCAATCCCCCTTCCAACTTTGGTATTCTGTTATTCTGTGGTGGACAGACCAACACTGGAGGTTTTGAAGAAGACATTGGACAACCAGTTGTCTGAAATGGCACACGGTCTCCTGCTTGAGTAGGGGGGTTGGACTTGAAGACTTGAAGTTCCTTCCCCAACCCTATGATTCTATGTTTCTAAGAAGCTGGAAGGAAGCCCACCAAGGTGAGGATTGCAATGTATGTCAAAATGAGCTTGGATACCTTGTGTTTTTGGCATGGCATCACATATCAGAATCAGTGATTTGAAACAGCCCATCCCTTTGAAAACCCGAATAATTCATTTTGGAATGAAACCCCTTATGTGACATCGCCCCCCCCCCTGCATTTGGGCTTGTGAACCTGGGTTTTAGCAAATGAGAGCTTCTTGTAGGCAGCAGGGGCCTCTGTTGATTCTCACCCCTTCTGGGTGAGATCAAAGCGATCGCTTCTGATTGATTTTCCAGCCACGTGAAAGGATCAACCAAGCATTTCAACCCAAGTCTTCTCATCCTTGGCCAAACCTTGGGTTCTGTCTATCTAGGAAAACATTGGTGGTCTCCTTCTTCTCCAAAATCTTCAGTGGGTGAGCTCTGTTCACCAGGTGCATGAAACACACACACACACACACAGAGAGAGAGAGAGAGAGAGAGAGAGAGAGAGAGAGAGAGAGAGAGAGAGAGAAACCTTTTGCCAACGGCATGTTCTTCAAAGCCCCGATTGCCTTCAGTTTGCCCCCCCCCCTCCCTCTCTTGCCAGCAGGGAATTGGATTTTCATCTTTGTGGATTGAAAAGGTCAAGGATAACATGTTAACATTTAATATGCATTGCAGGAAGGGGAAAAAGAGAAAGAGGGAGGGAGGGAGAGACAGACAGATAGACAGACAGATTATAGATAGATGGGGGAGAGATATGATAGATAGGTAGGTAGGTAGTCAGGCAGGCAGGCAGGCAGACAGATAGAAGATAGAGATATAGAAATAGGTAGATAGTGATAGGGAGATGATAGATAGATAGATAGATAGATAGATAGATAGATGATAGATAGATAATGATAGAGATATAGAGATAGATAGATAGATAGATAGATAGATAGATAGATAGATAATGATAGAGATATAGAGATAGGTAGATAGTATAGAGATGACAGATGATAGAGAAAAATAGAGATTTAAAGATAGATAGAGAAAGAAGATAGAGATAGGTATAGTAGGTAGTGATAGAGAGATTACATACACATACACATACACATAGATAGATAGATAGATAGATAGATAGATAGATAGATAGATAGATAGATGATAGATAGATAGATAGATAGATAGATGATAGATAGATAGATATAGTGTCATAACCCCTGGTATGCCCAAATATGCTTCCCTTTTTCTGTCTTTCGGCTCACCCTAGGAGCCATCCAGGCAGAAAGCCATTTTTTTATGTTGCCTTTGTTACATTTGTGTTGCATTTGTGCTGATAAATAAATAAATTAATGAAAATAAATAAATGATGTGACACCACACAGCATAAACTGTGTGTCGCCACAGGTTTAGTCCTGCTAGAATCACGATGACACGTCCTGGAGTAAAATGGCTCCCTGTATTTATTTATTTTTAAATCTCTCCCCCCCCCCCCCCGCTTCTTTCTACATGTTTGCTTCGGGATTTACAGTCGAGCTTAATAGCCGGATGATCTGATGGTGTTTATTTAATCCCATGTCACCTGTGCCTTTCCCCTTGAAATGATATTTCTGGATTTGCCGTAGCCTTTTAAATTCCTTTTTGAATTCTCTGTACGGTTGTTACTCATTTACCTTGCGAGTTAATCTGAGACGCTACGGAGTAAGAAAAGAGGTGTCATTTTGCAAGCGGGGCAGTGGTGGGTACGACCGGTATGCCCTGGTACGGGCAAACCGGTGCCTGCTGGGAGCACCAGGTACCGTTCCAGTACGGTGCTGCGGAGGGCCCAACCGCCCACCCACCCCCTGACCTGTATTTGAGCCAGTGTTGGGTTCCGGATCTTGTTGCAACCAGTATGTTGCAACGGGGCCGGGCATCCATGTGTAGAGTACATGCATGCGTACTTACTGCTTGCGACACATCTGTGACGCTCCAGCTGCTCGACGGAACATTGCGCAGGCACTGTACACTCCATGCATGGAAGACCCGAAGAGCTCAAATACCGGTAAGGAGCATGGGCGAGCGGGTGGGCCCTCCGGAGCACTGCACCTGAACGGTACCTGGTGCTCCAGGCAGGCAACGGTATGACCGTACTGGGGCGTACCGGTCATAACCCACCACTGATTTGAGCCGACCGGGGCTTTCGCGCACATGCACGGAGCGTACGGCGCCTACATGACACTCCACTGAGCAGATGGAGCATTGCAGGTGGTAAATACACATACACTTTCTGCATGCATGCTCCGTGCATGCACGTGGTGGACGCCGGGCCCCGTTGCAGTGTACCAGTTGCAACGGGATCCGGAAACCACCACCGAACCAGGGCTAAAATAACATGGGGTGTCCAATGGGGGTTTAGATCTGGCGTGTGGTGCCTCTGCCTGCCAAAATGGACCTCAGGGATATGTGCCCCCACCCCTGTTTTCAGCTGCGGGAGACTCTTGCGGCCGGAAATGGGGTGTGGGGTAGAAGTGGATTCCTACCGATTCGGACTGGTTTGGCTGAACCGGTAGTGATTTTCTGGCCTGGATCACCAGAACCGTCAGCGACCCAGACCTGCCACGCCTCCAAACAGGTTTCCCGGTTGGCGCGGAGGTTTTTTAAAATTTTTAAATGTTCTGCACAGACCTATTTATGGGCAACTGCGCATGTGTGTGGAGTGCAAAATTGCACGCACCCCAAACCAGCAATAATGCCAGCAGCGACCCCCTCCTGGTGTGCGGGGCACATGCGCAGCCCACCCGAGCTCCGTTTCCGGTGGCAGAGGGCTATCAAAACAAACTACAAACAAAGCAAAAGGAGAAATGTTTCCCCTTTTGCATTTGAGCATGCAAGAAGGGACAGGAAAGGAGAAAGAGAAAGAAGAGAAAGAGGAAAGACGAAGGAAAAGAAGGAGAAAGGGGAAGGAAGAAGAGAGGAGAGGGAAGAAGGGAGGAAAAAGAAGAAAAAAGGAAGGAACGAAGGGAGGGAGAGAGAGAGGGAAGGAAGGAAGAAGGAAGGAAGGAGATTATAATGAGAGTGAGGGAGGGTCTCAGGGAAGTGCTACCTTAGCACTTGGCCACCACAGGCACCCCCCCAACACAAGGGATGTCCAGTGGCCACCCCCCCCTACTCCATCGAGGTCAAACACAACCCTGATGTAGCCCTCAGTGAAATCGAGTTTGACACCCCTGGTATAGGGCTTCGTGCTTGAGCAGGGGGTTGGACTAGAAGACCTTCATGGTCCCTTCCAATTCTATTAGTCTATGTTCTAAATATGAGCCAGCATATTATGGCTGTCAGCTTAGTTGACTCCCAGCTGCTCGCTCCTCAACAGCATAAATCTTGCTTCCTGCAATCAACGTGCGAGGAGATGTTGCCTGGAGTCCATGTGGACCATCTCATGATCTCTCTTTAATCCAGAGAGATTTTGCTAGTGTGGCTCTAGCCTTGGGCTGCCAATCATGCACACTATGACCACACCCACCATGGCCACTCCCACCATGGCCACGCCCCCAGCCCTCCGAGATCAAACACAACCCTGGTGCGGCCCTCAATGAAATCAAGTTGGAGACCCCTGTTCTACCAGGTTCCTTATGCTGGGAAGACACGATTCAGAGGGTTTTTTTGGGGGGTGGGTGGGATATGCAGGTGGTCCTCATTTTACGACCACTCATTATAACAACTGAAGTTGCAACGGGATGGAAAAAAGTGACTTGCAAATGACTGGAAAATACATTGATCCCCTATTCTTCGTGTCGCTCCCTCAAAGAGTGTGCAAAAGGATTGTTTCTTTATATAGCCTCTCATTCATAATAGACAATATACTGATCAGTAAGACGGGATAACAAATGCTAACCAATTTTTTAAAGCTCCATCAAGCTTCAGATTTCGGGAAAAGCCTTTTGTTTTAAAAACGACGAAAATGAAACCAGGATATTCTTTTTGCCGCCCGAACGGTACAGTCCTTTTAAGAGCGGTTTGATTCCGCTGGCTGCAAACGGCTTGATACGAGGCCCTTTCTCGCTTTCGGTGGGGGAAAAGCAAGATTTATAATTATTAGAATCTCTAGTTGCTGCTAGATTCAATATGCAGAGGCCCGGGGAAAACAATGGGTGAAAGGGAGTTTTAATAAGCACTCAGTGTGCCTGTAATTAAATCTCAGGTTGTGTTTGGAAAACAAGAATCTCATTTAGTGGCCCTCTGAACATCTGTGTCATTTTCTGCTGGGCAATTAGGAAGCTGTCTGTGAAGTGATCAACAAATACAGGTGTTGAAGTGCAAGAGAGCTGCTTGACGGAGAGACAAAAGTGTGTCGCATCCAGGTGTGGAAAGTTGTTTAAGCTTAAAAGCTCCAAAAGACGTAAAACCCAGGGTCCAGGGATGGGATTGAAAAGTTTTAGCGACTGCTTCTCTGCCCAATTGCTGGGTGGGTGTGGCCATGGGGGCATGGCCTAGTAGGCTTCCTGCAACATGGCTGGCGGGGGGATGTATTCGCCCTCCCTAGGCTCCGGATGCTAGAAACGGGCCTGTTTTTGGACTTCCGGTACTTCTGGTAGGTCCATTTTTCACCCTCCTGGAGCCTCTATGTGGGCCCTGCATTTGCCTGGCATCAAAAACGGGCTGCATAGAGACTCCTGGGGGGTGGGGGGTGGGATGGGTCAGCCAGTCCTTGCAACTACCAGTTCGGCAAACCAGATTAAAATCAACATCCAGTTTGCCCGAACTGGTCGCAACCTGCTGAATCTCAGCCCTGGTCCTATCTAACAAAATGAAATTCAGTCATGTAGAGCAAAGTCAGGTTTTACAATTGGGCAAGAAAAACCCAAATGTTCAGCTACGGATGATAAAACAAGGTGTGGAGACTCTGGAAAGAGTGCAGAGAAGAGCAACCAGGATGATGAGGGGACTGGAGGCTGAAACGTACGATGAACGGTTGCAGGAACTGAGCATGGCTAGTCTAGGGAAGAGAAGGACCAGGCGAGACAGGATAGCAGTCTTCCTATATTTGAGGGGCTGCCCCAGAGAGGAAGGGGGTCAAGCTGTTTTCCAAAGCACCTGAAGGCCAGACAAGGAATAATGAATGGAAACCGATCAAGGAGAGATTCAACCTGGAAATAAGGAGGAATCTTCTGACAGGGAAAATTATCAACCCATGGAACAGAAGTTGCCTTTGGAAGTTGTGGGAGTTTCATCCCTGGAGGCTTTCAAGAAGAGACAGGACTGCCCTCTGTCAGAAATGGTGCAGGGTATCCTGCTTGGGCGGGGGGGGGGGGTTGACTAAACCGCGAGAGGGATCTTGGGAATCCTAGTGGACAATGACTTAAATATGAGCCAGCAGAATGCGGCTGCAGCCAAAAAAGCCGATGCAATCCTAGGTTGCCACAAAAAGTGCTTTTTTCCCCCCAAGAGGCAACTGGACTTTCTGGTTTCTCTTTGAAGGTGTTTCACTTCTCATCCAAGGAGCTTCTTCAGTTCTGGCTGGGTGGTGGGGAATGGAAGGATTGATACTCCTTGCAGACAACTGGTCATTTGCATCCTTTTTTAGAGAGTCCTTGAGGCCACTTGGAGGTTGGAAGGAGGGCAGAAGGCAGTTTAGGAAAGTCCACACCTCTTAAAATGGCCAAGGTGGGAAATAATGGATGTAGTCATTGTGATGGCAGAAGGTTAGAAATCAAGAGACCATGAGCTCTAGACTAATCCCACCGTGGGCACAAATCGAGCTGGGCCATTTTGGGCCAGTCACTGCTTCTCAGCCCTAGGAAAGAGGCAAGGGCAAAACATTTGGTGAAAAATCTTGCCATGAAAACTGGGAGGATTATTCCAGGCGGTTGATTCTAAAAGTGGGTTCTCTCTCTCTCTTTCTATCTCACTCTCTCTTTCTCTCTCTCTCTCCACCTCTTTTTATCTCTCTCTTTCTCTCTCTCCATCTCTCTCTTTCTTTCTCTCTCCCCATCTCTCTTTCTCTCTCTCTCTCTTTCTCTCTCTCTCCCCGTTTCTATCTCTCTCTCTCTCTCTCTCCATCTCTCTCTCTTTCTCTCTCTCTCTTTCTCTCTCTCTCTCCATCTCTCTCTCTTTCTCTTTCTCTCTTTCTCTCTCTCTCCCCATCTCTCTCTCTTTCTCTCTCTCTCCCCATCTCTCTCTCTTTCTCTCTCTTTCTTTCTCTCTCCCCATCTCTCTCTCTTTCTCTCTCTCTCCCCATCTCTCTTTTTCTCTCTCTCTTTCTCTCTCTCCATCTCTTTCTCTCTCTTTCTCTTTCTCTCCATCTCTTTCTCTCTCTCTTTCTTTCTCTCCCTCTCTCTCTCTCTCTTTCTTTCTCTCCCTCTCTCTCTCTCAATCTCTTTCTCTCTCTTTCTTTCTCTCTTCAATTTAGGACTCTTTTAAAGAAGCCTGCATGTCCTCATTCCAGGGAAAGTAATTTACTTGTTTTTACCTGGCTTTTTTTTTTTCACCGTTTCCATGGATTCGTTGGTGCTGCAGATTGCGCTAAGAGAATTGTGTTTCGGGAATATCAATGAGCCGCGAGATGTACAGTTTTCCCCTTCTCAAGCTGAAGGCAAGGACAGCATTTCTTCTTCTTCTCATCATCCCTTGCAATCGGCAAGAACAAAAAGTGACGCCATGCGAAGGGAGCAGATGTTTGGAAGCCAACGTGGGAAAAATAAGGCATCCGTGCGTTCGGCCTGAGGTTAATCGAATCCGCAAATGGCAGGGATCCTACTATCGCAGGAAAGGAAGTTGCAGGAAGAAAAGGAGATTGAATTGAACGGTGGGCTGTGGGATTTGAAGCGTGGCGCTCCAAGAGCTGGAAAGGAAGCTTAGAGGTCATCCAGACCGACTTCTGATTCAGCGGTGGATCTACCTGAATCACTTACCTGAAGAAAAAGACTCTTGGTTCTATAAACAGAGGCACAGAATCAAAATCACGTGATGTAGAAGTACCGCTTTATAAATCCTTAGTAAGGCCACACCTGGAATCCTGCGTCCAGTTTTGGTCACCACATTACAAAAAAGATGTTGAGACTCTGGAAAGAGTGCAGGGAAGAAGAACAAACATGCCTCTTGAGAGAGCATCTTTGGGACAGCTGTGACCTGGGTGACTGAGAATCTCCATAGATAAAATGATTAAGGGTTGAGATTCAGGTTAATGTCAGGCTTCCAAATAGCATCCAAAATTAAATCAGAGTCCGAGGCAAAGGATTCCTCAAAGTTCCAATTTATGAAGAGATCCATGTTGGCACATCTGGGAAAACCTGAATCTGAAGGCTTCCCGGTTTTCCCCCCCTCCCAGTTGAAAGTTCAAGATCTTGCCCCCCCACGGATGTTAATCTTCTGGGAGGGAAACATGATCAGAATCAATGCAGTCCAGGAGGCGGAGGCCTTCATTAAAAAGAATTTTCCACTCTCAGAGGAGGAACAGAGTGGGAGTAGTGAAAGAGACAGTAAAACACAAGACAGTAAGATCCAAGACGGGAAGGAGGGGAGCACTGAGGATCTCTCTGGCGACAGGGAGGAAGAAGCAATATCGAAAAGGCTCAGATCTCAAAAATAAAATTATTTGGAACAATAGCAGTTAGTGATATATTAGAAAACGACAAAGAGAAACATGTAGGAACACAAGACTAACAATATAGAGTAAGATTTGGTTTACTGTTTTCTTCTATAAATTTCTTGTACAATATTATATAAATGAGTACCGTGCTGGGATCTTTACCAGCAGTATGAAAGCTGCCAAAAAATTTTGTATACCTATTTACCCTTCCCTATATATTTGAAAACCAATAAAACTTTGTTTAAAAAAAAAGATCTTGCCCCCCACATCCACAAGTCCATCCCATGGTCCAATCTTCCACTGCCATGCTGGCAGCTTCCACCCATCCAGTTCGGGTCAGGTGCAGAGGTGCAAAGACAAAGGATGACCTTGTCTTTCTAGAAAGAACTTTGTTATGGCTACATCGCATCTAACCCTATACAATCTCCCCTCCCATTTTCCCACCATAGAAAATGCCTACTAGAATGGAAAGAGCAGCAGGCCAAAGATCCAAAAGAAAAGAGGGCTGCAGGCCCAGACAAGTGCGCCAGTGGTGGGATTCAAATTTTTTTGCTACTGGTTCGGTGGGCGTGGCTAGGTGGGGGGGGCATGAGCCTGAGTGGGCATGGCCAACATGACATCACTCATGCCCATGCCCACTCAGTCACATGCCCCCCCTAGCCACACCCACAGGAAAAGGTAGGAAATTTATAGGATTTTTCCCTATTTACCCCTGCCCTCCCTTCGCTAGTCACCCCCGTTTCCCCGCTTCCTCCCCCACCACTGCCTCTTTGGTTGCTTATCTTCCATGGGAGCTGGCCTAGTTTGGAAGGCAAGCTGACCGGAGTTTTCGGCGGCCCCAACTGAGAAGCGGCTGGCTGGCAAAGAAGCCTCCCAGCCACCACCTCTTTACATACCGGCTCTCAAAGAGGCCAGTGGCTGGCCGCAGGCCGCTGAAAAATCCTCTGGTTGGTGAAAAAGCAGCTGCTGTCACCACCATCTTCTTCATGATGCACGAAGAAGATGGCGGTGATGGAAGCTGCTTTTTTGCCAACCGGAGAACTTATTAGCGGCCTATGGCCAGCCGCCAGCCTCTTTGAGAGCCAATATGCAAATAGGCGGCACAAGGAAGCTGTGACAGGACAGGCAGGGTGAGAAACTGGACACAGGGGGACCGGTTCGGGGGCATGGCCAGCCACCCATCACTACCAGTTTGCCGAACTGGGCAAAATTTCTGCCACTGGTTCAGGCGAACCGGTGCGAACTGGCTGAATACCACCTCTGGAGGGCATGCTCCCATTTGAGAACCAGTAAGGAAGGTAAGTGAATACCACCTGTGCATCCATGGTAGTTTCTCCACTCAGTACATTTCCACTGCAAAGCAGATTCATTTTTTTTCTTTCAATATTCAATTTTGAAGCCCATTCCCTTAATCCTATCCTATAACATATGTTGGTTTCTTTTCATTTTATTTCCTAAACCTTCTCTGTCTCTTCCTTGCTCATCGCAGAAGGAGGATGGGTCAATAATTTCTTTTCTTTTTTTTTTTAAAAAAAGAAGCCACTTAAGAGAGATGCAAAGCGGCTAATCCTTCGCTTAGCAAGGGAATGGAATAGGCCCCTCTGTGGATTTCCAGCTTGGCTTTGCTACGAAGGTCTGTCTTTTCAAGGCCAAAAGATCACGGTTTTTTCCCCTCTCAATTTTTATACAAAAGTCTCAAGGCTTTTCTGAAATTGCCCAGTGTAGAAATGGAATCAAATATGGTCAGAAAATAATCCTTCGGCATGCCTTCAGGCCAGGCCAGACATCACAGGTTCGTATTCTGGAGTGGAAAATGAAAATTGCCTTGGCTTTCCATTGAAAATGTCATGGAGACAATTGTCTCTCTCGGCATCCAACAATTAGCATCTTTTATTCAAGTTGTTCCCGAGCAGCCCTGTTCCTAGGGGGTGGGGGAGGAAGAGGACCAGGGGAGAAGGGAATTGACCATGTTAGGTGGCAATCTGGGGTGGAAGAGATGTGTGGAAGGTCCCTGGACATGAACAGAAGGGGGTTGCTACTCGTTTGCACTGGTTCAGGCGAACCAGTAGTGGAAATTGGGACTGGGTCCCCGAACTGGCAGGGATGGCAAGCTCGTCACGCCCCCAAACCAGTTCCCCAGTCGCCGCAGCATGCGTTTTTGACATTTTAAATGTTTTGTGCATGGGCAGACCTATTTACAGGCAACTGTGCAGGCGCAAATTGCACGCATCAGGTGCGTGCGTGAGCAAAGCAAGCAAGCACACCCGAATTGTGCGCGCACTGAACTGGCAGTAACACCAGCAGAAACCCATCCCTGGACATGAAGAAACTCCCTTTAAAGAAGAGGAAGTTGCAGAATATATGAAGGACTCCTTCTCCAGTTTCCCCCTCCTTCCTCCTCTCCGCTCCTTCCTCTTCCTCTCCCTTCCTCCTTTTGCTTACTTCCACTCTGCCATTCTTTCCCCTCCCCTCCTCATCCCACCTCTCTTCTCCTCCAGCCTTCCCACCCTCTTTCTCCCTTTCTCCTTCCTACCCCCTCTCCTCTTTCTTTTCCTTCTTTCCACCCTTCCATTCTCCTTCCTTTCTTCTTCCATTCTCCCACCCTTCCCTCTCTGTTCGTATACCTCCCCCACTTTTCCTCATACTACCCCTTCCCTAATTTTCCTTCCTTCCTTCCTTCCTCCCTCCCTTCCTCTCTGTTCGTATACCTCCCCAACTTTTCCTCCTCCTACCTCCTTCCCTAATCTTCCTTCCGCCCTCCCACTCAATTTTCTTCCTTCATGTGTACCCACTCTACTTCCTTCCTTCCCTCCCCCTCCTCTTTCCTTCCTTCCTGTCTACCCACTCTCCTTCCTTCCTTCCTTCCTTCCTTCCTTCCTTCCTTCCTTCCTTCCTTCCCTAACCCCTCCCTTCCCACCCCTTTCTCCCTCTCTTCCTCTGACCCTCCCTCCCTCCCTCCCTCCCTCCCTCCGTCCTTTGGCAAACAACAGAAGGCAGTGAGGTAATCATTACAGCTAGCATTTCTGGCCTCTTTCCTATGCAACGGAGAACCTTTTCTGCTGCTGAAAAATTGATGGGAATTCACACCAGTGTTATTTGCTGCTTTGCTGCCAGTTTTCGACCCTGCTGTCTTGTGGCCTCTGCAGTCTGCCTGCAACTCACTATCTAGAAATTTCCCATCCTTGCTTGACGTGAACCAAACTGCAGCTGGGTGCAGTGGTAGCTCCCCTCCCTCCCCCGCTCCTCCGATTTCTGCACTGCTCTTCACAACTTTAGGACTGCACAGAGAATGCGTGCATGGAATGCGCCAAGACACACAGATGAGATAAAACGAGCAGGCATATGTAGCAACAACCAGATCTGTACGCTTTATTTTATATTCTCTGTAACGGGTAAGAAATTGTACAAAAGTCAGCTTCAGAGAGCCACTAACCTCAGAAATAATTCAAGAGACAGGAACGGCTGATTTTGTTTAGAATCCTGGGGGCTAAGAGAATCATAGGAAGGGACCTAGGAGGTCTTCTAGTCCACCCCCCTGCTCTAGTACCATCTTATACCATTCTGGACAAATGGCTGTCCAATCTCTTCTTAAAGACTTCCAGTGTTGGGAGCATTCACAGCTTCTGGAGGCAAGTAGTTCCACTGGTTAATTGTTCTCACTGTCAGGGAATTTCTTCTTAGTTCCAGGTTGCTTCTTTCCTTGATTAGTTTCCATCCATTGCTTCTTGTCCTGCCTACAGGTGCTTTGGAGAATAGCTTGACCCTCCCCTCTTCTTTGGAGCAGCCCCTCAAGTATTGGAAGACTACTATGACATTGTAGGCACCCACCCCTCTCCTAGGAAAATGAGATATTAAAAGGGCAGAATATTTCTCCTAAAAGGGAGGCAGAAACTCACACACAGACACCCTTTGTCAATGGACCATTAAGGCCTGAGTCAGTCTATTCTACATAACAGAGATCTACCTCCTTCAGGCAGAGCCATAGTAGGAATTGCCCAAAGCCCTCTACCCATCTTACCATAGGGCACCTGGGAAGATTACATCACCCAGCAAAGTTCAACCAAGCCTAGGACTCAGGGCAGCTTACAGAGTTGCCCCTGCATGACCCCATGGGAGTCTGACAACCAATCAGAACACAAGCTCAAATTCAAAAGCCTAGAGAGGGTATAAAACCCAAGGACTCTCAGCATCTCTTCTCCTTTTTGCCCAGGATCTCAAACCATGATCTTGTCCATCATTAAAAACCATCTTTCCAAGCAACTTCCATGAATCCAATGTCTCCCCCCACCCCCTTGGAACTGAACCCAGATCGACATTTCTTCCAACGAAGTCACCCCTAGTGCTTCTCTTCATTACAATAAAGGTAAAGGTTCCCCTCGCACGTATGTGCTAGTCGTTCCCGACTCTAGGGGGCGGTGCTCATCTCCGTTTCAAAGCCGAAGAGCCTGCGCTGTCCAAAAACGTCTCCGTGGTCACGTGGATTCAACACGGAAGGCGCACGGAATGCTGTTTCCTTCCCACCAAAGGTGGTCCCTATTTTACCACTTGCATTTTTTACGTGCTTTCGAACTGCTAGGTTGACAGAAGCTGGGACAAGGAACAGGAGTTCACTCCGTTATGTAGCACTAGGGATTCGAACTCCCGAACTGTCGACCTTTTTAATCGATAAGCTCGGAGTCTTAGCCGCTGAGCCACCGCGTCCCGCGTTATTACAGTAGACGTACCCAATTCCTGCACCCGTTCTTCATATGTTTCAGCCTGCTGTCCTCATGTAGACCCCCCATTTCCATGGACGAGAGATTAAAACCAGCCCTCTCCTCCTGCCCTTCCCCACCTCTCTGGCTGTTTTGTTTGCTTTCCTCATTAGAAACAAACACCCTTCTGCTCCAGACCATCCTCTCTTTGGCCGAAAACTTTCTTGTTCCGATGACCTTAATGGACTCATTAGTTTTAATTAGCTTGACCACCTGGTTTAGAGGTGATGTACTCCAAAGATACCAGGAGACCTACAATCCATAAACAGAGACTAATTGAAGCTATTAAAGATATGGCCCGGGGCTGTTCTTTGAGAGCTTTGCATTCAAACTCCTGGCCAGTGCCAGGAGGGACCATCCATTTAGATTAAGGGGAGGGAGGGAGGGAGGGAGGGGAGGTTGGATCTTCGCAGGTTGGAGGGAAGCTGGCCGGCGGCCATTTTGACCGATTTGCTGAGGTTGAAGGTAGGTGGGGCAATTATTTGGATCATGGATCCCCTAAAGATGTTTTGGGGAGGGGGAAATTTAAAAAAAATCCTCTCTGCAACTCTTCAAAGCAGCCGTTTCTTTGCTCAGTATTGCTAGCCATGATCCAAGGGGATGTCGGCTTTTGAAAAGGGGCAGATAGCTACCTGATCCTGGGAAAAGACACAGCTGCCTTTAAGAGTCCTGAATGTGTCTGTCTGGCTTTCATCTAGCTATTATCTATTTAGCATCCATCTACTATCTATTTATCTGTCTGCCTGTTTATCTCTCTCGCTCTCCCTCTAAGCTATATCTATCTATCTATCTATCTATCTATCTATCTATCTATCTATCTATCTATCTATCTATCTATCATCTATATATCTATCTATCTATCATCTATCTATCTATCTATCTATCTATCTATCTATCTATCTATCTATCATATCTATCATCTATCTATCTATCTATCTATCTATCTATCTATCTATCTATCTATCTATCTATCTATCTATCTATCTATCTATCATCCATCATCTATCTATCTAATATATCTATCTGCCTGCCTGCCTATTAGCTCTATCTATCTATCTATCTATCTATCTATCTATCTATCTATCTATCTATCTATCTATCTATCTATCTATCTACCTACCTACCTACCTACCTACCTACCTACCTACCTACCTACCTACCTATCTATCTATCTATCTATCATCTATCTATTATCTATCTATTATCTATCTATATCATATATCTATCTGCCTGCCTGCCTGCCTGCCTATTAGCTCTATCTATCTATCTATCTATCTATCTATCTATCTATCTATCTATCTATCTATCTATCTATCTATCTATCTATCTCTATCTCTATCTATCTCTATCTATCTATCTATCTATCTATCTATCATCTATCATCTATTTATTATCTATCTATGTCATATATCTATCTGCCTGCCTGCCTGCCTATTAGCTCTATCTATCTATCTATCTATCTATCTATCTATCTATCTATCTATCTATCTATCTATCTATCATCTATCTATCTATCATCTATCTATCTATCTATCTTCTATCTATCTATCTATCTATCTATCTATCTATCTATCTATCTATCTATCTATCTATCATCTATCTATCTATCTATCTATCTATCATCTATCTGTATCATCTATCATCTGTCTATTAGCTATCATTTATCTCTACCTTCTGTCTGTCTATGTCTATCTATTAGTTATCATCTCTCTCTCTCTCTCTCTTTTTTTTTTCTGGAAAAGATGCAGCTGCTTTAAAGAGTTACAGACATAAAATTCTGAGAAAAGATTGGGCTGCTTTAGAACAAGTGCTCCATTTGCAACCACCTCAAAATGCTTTTGTGGACTTTTTGAATCAAATCCGAATACCGCCCATCCCCATTGGATATTATAGGCTGTATCTTGCTCTGAAGTAATACAAGCAGTATTTATAGGCTCAATAACCCAAATTGGGGGGTGAAATTTAGCAGGTTCTGTCAGGTTCTGGAGAACCGGTAGCAAAAATTTTGAGTAGTTCGGAGAACCACAAATGCCACCTCTGGCTGTGGGGTGGGATGGGGTGGGAATGGAGATTTTGCAGTATCCTTTCCCTGCCACGCCCACCAAGACACGCCCATAGAACCGGCAGTAAAAAAAAATTGAATTTCACCACTGCCCCAAATGTAGCTGACCCACCTCTCATTTGCATATTATATTTCCTAGTGCTGAGCCCTGTGAAAGAAATTCTACATTTCCCCCATTCATTTACTAATAATTCAATAAATTGGCCTGCACAACATTTGCTATACTCCTCACTGAAATTCCTGGATGCTGCATTTCATACATGTATGCAAATCTCTCCCTCCTCATTCCTTCCTTCCTTCCTTCCTTCCTTCCTTCCTTCCTTCCTTCCTTCCTTCCTTCCTTCCTTCCTCCTCCTTCTCCCTTCTTTCTCTTCCTGTCCTTATTTCTTTTTCTCTTCCTTCTTTCCACCTTCCCCATTCTTTCTCCTCCTTCTTTTCCTCTTCCTCCCCCCTCTTCCTCTTCTCTTTATCCTCTTTCTTCCTTCTCCCTTCGTTCTCTTCCTGAACTTCCTTCTCTTTCTCTTCCTTCTTTCCACCTTCCCCATTCTTTCTCCTCCTCCTCCTCCTCCTCCTCCTCCTCCTCCTCCTCCTCCTCCTCCTCCTCCTCCTCCTCCTCCTCCTCCTTTTCCTCTTCCTTCTCCCCCTCTTCCTCTTCCCTTTATCCTCTTCCTTCCTTCTCCCTTCGTTCTCTTCCTGAACCTCTTTCTCTTCCTTCTTTCCACCTTCCCCATTCTTTCTCCTCCTCCTCCTCCTCCTTTTCCTCCTCCCAACTGAAGCTTTTTATAAAAATATAACATCAAGCTTAACTTGATGGCAATGCAGCTGCTGGCTCTTTTTCCCTCTTCCCCCAAATGCCTAAAATCAGGGCATATGTTCACACAAAAACCTGCTCACTGAGCCACATTATCAGCTCTTTGCTTCCCATTCTTCGCAGCTCTGTGACCTGGTATGTGCCCTAATGCCCAATTAGCACAACAGCTACCGAGTTAGCAAATAGGCAAGAGCCTTCAATCTTGCCTATTTTGGGGGGGTATTGTTCTTTCTTCCATCCTGCCCAGCTTTTGACCCCAAGTTCTCACGGCTGCAGCTCAAAGCCGAAACTAAAGTTCTGAGTGGCTCAAAGAAGCAACATCACTTTCCAGGGGAAAAAACAAAACCCTGTGATGTCTCTCTGATGGAAGCATATAAATCATGATTATCGTATGACAGTTTAGCCATATGGAAAGAGGATAAAGCGGAGGGCACAGACAGAGCGTCTACTCCAACTGGATAGGTACACTAATTTCTTCATGGAGGGAGGGAGGGAGTCCCATTAGTAGTTCAGGATTATTATAATATATTTTTTTTGAAATGATGTTATTCATATTTTATTTTTTCCGTCTGGTGGGTCACCAGATCAATCATTTTTGCATCCCAGGCCCCCACCTAATGCAAGCAGGTCCATATTGACCAAGGAAGCAAAACGACTTTGTTCCTTGGATTGAGTTTGGCTCACTCTATCACATCTCTTACATTTATGCTCTTCTTCCTTCAGCACCACCCCTGGCGCCCCAAGATCACAACCATGAAAGGGGTTTCCACAAAGAAAAGGGTGTGTATGTGTGTGTGTGTGTGTGTGTGTGGATCAATCTATTCTCCAAAGCATCACTGCAAGCTTTCAAGAAGAGATTGGACATGGATTCTATTGGCTACAACAGCCAATAGAATACATGTTCTTGCTCTTGTTCTCTCATTTCAAATGTCAATTTACTCATTTCAGCACATTCCACTATTTATTTTGTAAATAACTTCCTCCTGCATTGGTATTTTCTCATTTTTCCAATTTTTAGCAAATACAATTCTAGCTGCCGTTAACACATTTACAATCAAATATTTCAATTCTCTGTTGTATGTTTCCGGTATAATTTCCAATAGAAAAATTAGAGAAGAAGAAGATAAACAATTTTATAAGACATGGGATTTATTTTATCAATGGTTAGATAAAAAAACATGGAAATGAAAGATACTAGAGAATGTCACCAATACAAAAATAATAGAATGACATTGAATATAATATAAATATATTATTATTATTATTATTATTATTATTATTATTATTATTATTATTATTATTATTATTATTATTATTATTATTGCATCAACAGAATTGTATCACAGCGGCCAGTTGTTTCACCGGATTTGGCATTAATTACTAGTCGGGCCCCACCCAGGGGCCTAGGACGTCGTAACGTATTTTCGTAATATGTGTGCAGATCCAAGCAGTGCAGCTTTTTGCATTTGACTGATGGTGATTTTGTCAAGTTTTAACTGTTTTAAATGTAATTCCAGTGCTTTTGGAATAGCACCCAGTGTGCCGATTATTATTATTATTATTATTATTATTATTATTATTATTATTATTATTATTATTATTATTATTATTATTATTATTATATAGATGGAAGATGATGGAATGCATTGTTATAATATAAATGATCCCAATATTTAGTATAGTTAGTTGAAAGTGAAGGAATAAATAGTGATAGTCAAACAAATAAGATACAGTGATAATAATGTAGATACATATATTGGATTTGATAATATGTGATTTCATATAAATTGTAAGTGATGACAATGGAAAGGATGCACAAAAACCTTGTACCCAATCGACACGTTGTGTGTGATAAATTATGGTTTTATGTTTTATGTCTTGTTGTTTATGTGTCAGCATTCCAAATACCATATAGAAATAAATCAAAGTCCAAGGCAGAATCATCCTTAAAGTTCCGATTTAATAATACAGGCATGTTGGCATCGTACTGTGGAATTTCAACTCTGATTTACATCCTAGGAGTTCACCCAGTTGAAAGTTCATGATCCATCCCCCCCACCCACCCATAATCAATCACATGCCCCAATCCTTTTTCTTCCACGCTGGCATCTCCACCCAGCTTCTTCCGGTCGAATGTCGAGGTGCTGAGACAAAAGATGACCTTGGCTGCTAGGAAAAATTGACAACAACACATTCCACAATTCTACTCCTTTCGATTCCCCCCCTCCCAATGACTACACTAATAAAACATCATAGGGAATTATAAGACAGTGTGGAAGGCCAAAGATTCTTAAAGGAACCTCTGCAGGCCTGACATTATGCTTGTCTAAAAAATAAAAATTTTCTACAAAAAAAGAGAGAGAAAAGAATACATGTTCTTGCACAGGAACAGGAAGCTCAGCTGCCCAGGACCTCAAACCCATGTGGTCCTGTTGATCAATAAACCATCTTTCCAATCAGCCACCGTGTTTCAAGTGTCTTTCTCCCCACTTGGAACTGAGCCAGATGGATGTTTCATCCAACAATTGCATGGTTGCCTCAAATCTAGAAGGCCAGTAACATCTGTCTTTGCTTCAACGTGCTACACTCTATAAATCAAAGGTGTGTGTGTGTGTGTGTGTGTGTGTAAGGCAGGAGGAAGAAGGACTATATGTAAGGGTGAATACAGGTAAGTCCTCAATTTACAATTATAACTGGGCCAACGTTTCCCCTGTCAATTGAGTCATCTTTTGTGACCTTCCGACCCGCAAAAGCAACGGGGAAGCCAGGTGCACTTACTAACTTAACAACCGCCATGATTCACTTAACAACGGTGTCTTGCTTAGCAACAGAAATTTGGGGCCCGGTGGTAGTTGCAAGTCGGGACTTCCTGTATTCTAGAACAAAGGTTTCTCCAACTTGGCAACTTTAAGCCATGCCCCGTTTTACGCCCGTTTTGCCATGGTTGTTAAACGATTCACTGCGGTGGTTAAGTGACTCATGCAATCGTTAGGCCAAGCTGACTTCCGCCGTTGACTTTGCTTGTCAGAAGACAAAGGTGTAAACAGAGGCATAGAATCGAAAGTATTAGTGCCGCTTTATAAAACCCTACTAAGACCACTCCTAGACTACTACAATCAAGTTTGGTCACTGTACTACAAAAATGATGTTGAGACTTTGGAAAAAGTTCAGAGAAGAACAATGCAGATAGATCTGAAGACTAAAACATATGAAGAATGGCTGCAAGATTTGGGTTTGGCTAGTCTAAAGAAAAGAAGAATTAGGGGTGACATGATAGCAGCCTTCCAATATTTGAGGGGCTGCCCCAAAGAAGAGGGAGTCAAGTTATTCTCCTAAGCCCCTGAGGGCAGGACAAGAAGCAATGGGTGGAAACTAATCAAGGAGAGAAGCAACTGAGAACTAAGGAGAAACTTCCTAACAGTGAAGACAATTAACCAGTGGAACAGCTTGCTACCCCAAATCCTGGACGCTCCATCCCTGGATGTTTTGAAGAAGAGTCTAGACAGTCACTTATCTCAAATGGTATGGTTTCTCCTGCTTGAGCAGGGGCTGGACTAGAAGACCTCCAGGGTCCCTTCCAGCTCATTCATTCTATTCTAAGATTGTCTAAGTGACAATCCCGGGATGTGCAACCATCGTAAACGCCTGCCACTTGACAAGCACCCAAAATTTCAACACATGACGGCGAGGATGTTGCAACTGTCGTAAGTGTGAAAAAGTCACTTTTTTTCAGTGCTGTCACAGCCATTAAATGAATGGTTGCAAGTCGAGGAGTACCCATAGGGAGCTACAGTTTGATTTTTCTAGGCCACTGCTGTTCCCTCTGCCTGGCCTCGGCGCCTCGTCTTCCGAGGGGCAAACCCCCGCAATCAATTTAGACAGCCACGAGTCATGCATTTCCAACAGTAGCTAAGGTGCCATTCATTTGCCGGTGATTGTGATTGATTGAGTTCTCTCGCATGCTTTGTGAGCTCTCTGAATGCAAATCCGCTTCGTGCCAAAGCGAAGCAAGGAACCCTCCAAACTGAGGTCCGATGAGGAAAGAATTTGAAGGCGCAAGCAGGGAGACGTGATGGATGGCGGGGAGGGAGAACCTGCAGACCAGGTAGCAGTAGCAAGCAATAGGACTTAGACTTATATTCACAGCACTTTTACAGCCCTCTCTAAGGAGTTTACAGAGTCAGCAAATTGTTCCCAACAATTTTGGGTCCTCATCTGACCCACCTCCGAAGAATGGAAGGCTGAGTCAACCTTGAGCCTGGTGAGATTTGAACTGCCAAATTGCAGGCAGCCGGCAGTCAGCAGAAAGTAGCCTGCAGTACTGCACTCCAACCACTGCGCCACTGTAGGAAGACACATTCTAGTTATCAGAATTTCAGAGGTGAGATGATAGCAGTATTCCAGTATCTGAGAGGCTGCCATAAATAAGAGGGGTCAACCTAGAAAATGAAGGAAGGAAGGAAGGAAGGAAGGAAGGAAGGAAGGAAGGAAGGAAGGAAGGAAGGAAGAAAGAAAGAAAGAGAATGAATGAATGAATGAAAGAAACAAAGAGGCTGCCACAAAGAAAAGGGGTCAACCTAAACATGGAAGGAAGGATGGAATGATTGAAGGAAGGAAGGAAGGAAGGATGGAAGGATTGAAGGAAGGAAGGAAGGAAGGAAGGAAGGAAGGAAGAAAGAGGCTGTCACAAAGAGAAGGGGTCAACTTAGAAAAGGAAAGAAGGAAGGATTGAAGGATTGAAGGAAGGAAGAAAGAAAGAGAAAGAAAGAGGCTGCCACAAAGAAGAGGGGTCAACCTAGAAATGGAAGGAAGGGAGGAAGGAAGGAAGAAAGACTGCCATAAAGAAGAGGGGTCAACCTAGAAATGGAAGGATGGAAGGAAGGAAGGAAGGAAGAAAGAAAGAAAGAAAGAAAGAAAGAAAGAAAGAAAGAAAGAGGCTGTCACAAAGAGAAGGGGTCAACCTAGAAAAGGAAGGAAGGATGGAAGGATTGAAGGAAGGAAGAAAGAGAGAAAGAAAGAAAGAAAGAGAAAGAGGCTGCCACAAAGAAGAGGGGTCAACCTAGAAATGGAAGGAAGGATGGAAGGATTGAAAGATGGATGGATGGATGGATGGATGGATGGAAGGAAGGAAGGAAGGAAGGAAGGAAGGAAGGAAGGAAGGAAGGAAGGAAAAGGCTGCCACCAAGAAGAGGGAGTTAAATTATTCTCCAAAGCACCAGAAGGCCAGACAAGAAACCAAGAATGGAAACGAATCAAGCAGAGAAGCAGCCTGGAATTAAGGAGAAACCTTGACGGTCTCAAAGTTGACTCATCCTTCCATCCTTCTGAGGTCGATAAAATGAGGACCCAGATGGTTTGGGTCAATATACTGACCGTATAAACTGCCCAGAGAGGGAGGTAAAGCACTAGGGGCCAGTATATAAACCTAGGTGGTACCGTTATCAATTTCAAGTAGATGACAGGGAGTCTCGACATACAACAGTTCATTTAGTGACTGTTCAAAGTTACAAGGACACGGAAAAAAGTGACTTACGACCATTTTTCACGCAACCGTTTTTCATCCTTACAACTTGCATCCCCATGGTTGCATGATCAAAATTCTGATGCTTGACAACTGCAAGAGGATATCAACCGTTGGCTTCCAAGATTTTTTTAAAACAATTAATTCCAGATGAAGGACATCTCCAAATCCCTGGATAAATTCTGCTGATGACCTGCTGAACAACCCCATTGATTTACCACCATAACTGCGGGTTCCATTAGGGTCGTAAGTCGAGGACTCCCCATACTGCTAGAAGCAGCAGAGTTTCCCCCCGTTCTATCCAGTTGAAGCCCTTCGGGCAAATTCAAGCTATAATATTTCTCCTCATCAAAAGTATCTCAGCTTCTGATGTTTCTACCGGTTAGATGAAAGGCACGGAGAACTGGGTAATTACAGCTGGTTGCTTCTGTGTCACCCTAACCTACCGACAATGTCACAGACAGAGTCACCGGCTTATACAGCTATGTCTAGCTTTTATTTCAAGGTTTGTTTGTAGGCAGAGAGAAAGATAAAGAACTTTCTATCTGTTTTTCGAGACCCTCAAAACTGGAGTAAGTTGAGCTAAAAGGGCTGCTGATTATGGTGAGAAAATAATTGAAACAACCAAGTTGGAAGGGACCTTGGAGGTCTTCTAGTCCAACCCCCTGCTCAACCAGGAGAGCCTTACAGAATAATAGGGTTGGAAGGGACCTTGGAGGTCTTCTAGTCCAATCCCCTGCTCAAGCAGGAGAGCCTTACAGAATAATAGGGTTGGAAGGGACCTTGGAGGTCTTCTAGTCTAACCACCTGCTCAAGCAGGAGAGCCTTGCAGAATAATAGGGTTGGAAGGGACCTTGGAGGTCTTCTAGTCCAACCCCCTGCTCAACCAGGAGAGCCTTACAGAATAATAGGGTTGGAAGGGACCTTGGAGGTCTTCTAGTCCAACCCCCTGCTCAAGCAGGAGAGCCTTACAGAATAATAGGGTTGGAAGGGACCTTGGAGGTCTTCCAGTCCAACCCCCTGCTCAAGCAGGAGAGCCTTGCAGAATAATAGGGTTGGAAGGGACCTTGGAGGTCTTCTAGTCTAACCACCTGCTCAAGCAGGAGAGCATTACAGAATAATAGAGTTGGAAGGGACCTTGGAGGTCTTCTAGTCCAACCCCCTGCTCAAGCAGGAGAGCCTTACAGAATAATAGGGTTGGAAGGGACCTTGGAGGTCTTCTAGTCCAACCCCCTGCTCAAGCAGGAGAGCCTTGCAGAATAATAGGGTTGGAAGGGACCTTGGAGGTCTTCTAGTCCAACCCCCTGCTCAAGCAGGAGAGCCTTACAGAATAATAGGGTTGGAAGGGACCTTGGAGGTCTTCTAGTCCAACCCCCTGCTCAAGCAGGAGAGCCTTACAGAATAATAGTTCATCAATACATCATAACTACAACTGTATTTATGAAAGTTGCACTGTCCAGGATCATCATGTACTGTAATTGCCACTTGTAACCTTCCCAGCCAGTTGTCAAAATGAAATAAAATAAAATAAAATAAATAATCAGAAACTTCTTTGTCTTTCTTTCTAAGTTTTTTCTCTCACTTTTGTCTTTTCCTTCCTTTTATATTAAGTTTTGTTGGTTTTTAATCTTCTTTTAAAAACTTTGATTACAGGGAGAGTCACAGGATCTGTTTCCCAGCTGTTCTTGCTGGGAAGATGGTGCTGATAATATTCGGTCTGAATCTACCTCCCGGGGAACATAAATACATTATACTTGATTGTTTTTTGGGTCGACATCGTTCGACGTGCTAACTTCTCCTTTCTCTATTGCTCTTTTCTTACACGTAATCAGTCCAAGGAGTCGGGAACCAGTAACTCTGTTCATTGTTCTACTAATCGGCCGTATTCCTCTTCACTAAAGCTATTACAACTCCTCTGAATTCTTCTTAAAATGGTCTAACAGAACAGAACAACAGAGTTGGAAGGGACCTTGGAGGTCTTCTAGTCCAACCCTCTACTCAAGCAGGAAACCCTATACCATTTGGTTGCCACGATGTAGAAAAGATGTGGAGACTCTAGAAAGAGTGCAGAGAAGAGCAACAAAGAGGATTAGGAGACTGGAGACTAAAACATATGAAGAACGGTTGCAGGAACTGGGTATGTCTAGTTTAATAGAAAGAAGGACTAGGGGAGACATGATAGCAGTCTTCCAATATCTCAGGGGTTGCCACAAAGAAGAGGGAGTCAAACTATTCTCCCAGGCACCTGAGGGCAGAACAAGAAGCAATGGGTGGAAACTAATCAAGGAGAGAAGCAACTTAGAACTGAGTTCAACCAGTGGAACAGCTTGCCTCCAGAAGTTGTGAATGCCCCAACACTGGAAGCCTTTAAGAAGATGTTGGATAGCCATTTGTCTGAAACGATATAGGGTTTCCTGCCTAGGCAGGGGGTTGGACTAGAAGACCTCCAAGGTCCCTTCCAACTCTGTTATTCTATATTCTAACTCTGTTATTCTGTTAAATGGCTCACTGGAGGAAAGCAAATTAAAGACCATCCTGGAGAGGCAGATCACACAATGCTTCACACTACAACATTGTGCAGTGAGAAAACCAGAGCAGCAGTTGCTCACCTTAACTTCAGTTATATATATTGACAATGATCTGAGAGCGGTTACTAGCTTGCCTATGGCTAAGAAGGGAGGGGGGTGTTTGTTCCCTTGAACAACTAGGAGTCATTCCAATTATATATATGTATACTGTCAATGTCTGAAATTAGCCATCCTACAGAATGAGCATTCTCCTCAGGGTGATTAACAGTTCTTGCAATCAGATCTGACCAATGCAGAATCAAGTAAACCTGCTATTTTTCATGATTTGCAAATTATACTTCTGTTGACACAGCTCGTCTTATTGGCATCCACATCTTGCTGCTGCTGACTCAGAGTCCCTTTGTAATGAACCGCTATTTCAATCAAACTCACAAATTGGTCAATCAAGGAGCCTAGAATTAGAGCCAATCTCTTGCTCGATGAAGAAGTCCAACTGATCAAGGCCTTGCTGGAACCACTCAAGGAGAAGCTACCAATTCTCCAGGTTTTAGGCTGCACTGATAGAGGGATAGAATCAAGATCACATGACAGGTGGGGCACCCCCTTTTTTAATGCCATGGTAAAGACCACACTTGGAATATTGCATCCACTTTTGGTTGCCACAATATGAAAAAGATGTGGAGACTCTGTGCAGAGAAGAGCAACCAAGATGATTAGGGGACTGGAGGCTAAAACACACGAAGAACGGGTGCAGGAATTGGATATGTCTAGTTTAATGAAAAGAAGAACTAGGGGTGACATGATAGCAATGTTTCAATATTTGAGGGGCTGCCACAAAGAAGAGGGAGTCAAGCTATTCTTCAAAGCACCTGAAATCAGGACAAGAAGCAATGGGTGGAAACTAATCAAGGAGAGAAGCAACTTGGAACTGAGGAGAAATTACCTGACAGAACAATTAACCAGTGGAACGATTTGCCTCCAGAAGTTGTGAATGCCCCAACATTGGAGGTCTTTAAGAAGAGGTTGGATAGCCATTTGTCTGGAACTGTATAGGGTTTCCTGCCTAAGCAGGGGGTTGGACTAGAAGACCTCCAAGGTCCCTTCCAACTCTGTTATTCTGTTCTGTTCCATTCTTTGGTCCCCAGATGTAATGGTATGTGAGAATGACGTTGAGGGATGAGGGAAAGAGATGCTGCCTAGGGAACAATCAGATAAGAGATGGGGTAGCCCAGAACTGCATAACAGATAGAGAAAGTGACTCAGAAAAGATCCTTCCTAAGTTCTCAAGACTGTAAAAAATGACAGTAGTAGATCTGGACTTTGAGAATTGCAAGGTTCTTTTAATTCAGCTTTAAAGTAGAATTAGCTCATCTGATTATGTTTACCTGAAATATCAAACAAAAGCTTGCATTAGGAAAAACGTCTCAATGCAGCTCAGATCCATCTTCCTCTGCCTTAAGATCATTTTTCTCTGTCCTGAATTCCAGGCTATCAAAGGCAAAAATCTTGATCTCCTACACTGTACCTTTTAGATATTTGAAAAATGATATTATTTCCATCTTAATTATCCTTTTTCAAAGGTAAACATATCCCGATTCCTTAGTTTTTGCTTGCAGGATGCAGCTTCCAGTCCTCTAATCATCTGTCAGTGGCTTTCTTGAAATCGAATCTTTCTTAAAATGTGGTTTGATTGTCCTTCTGAAAAATAATATTCTTAATGAGCATAAATTGCTAGCGGCAGAGGGAAGGATGAAACGAGGGAGAAGGGTGGGTGGGTGAGAAAGTTGTGATTAGATAACAGCTATTGTGGTGTGAGTCCCACCAATCTACCTGTCAAGATAAGGAATTCAAGAAGTATCTTTTGTTGAAGAGCAGTTCATTCTTAGGGCCATTTATAAAGAAGACAAAGAAACTTATCTTTAGCAGAAAAGATAATTATGCTGAAGTAAGTTATAAGCAGGCAGACCTTATAAAGCATTATGGATGAGCACAGGCACCGACTAAATTATTCAAGATTACTCTCTCTTGGATGATGGAAGAATGTGGATGGGTCCATAGACATCACAATGGAAAGGACTGGTTTTTTTTTAATAAAAAGGGAATTTATGTCATAGATAGTGAAACCCGAACTTGTAGCCACTAGTGGTGGCAGTGTCCATCAATTGGGGGAGAAAGGTCTATCAAATCCATGGGGATTTGGCTACCAGTGGCATTTCCTCTTGATGGACATTCATCACCCCATAAATCACAGGAAACTGTTGGATTCTGTTAATGGAAAATTCCAAGCTAACTTAAGGACATTTATCTTCACAGGAAATTAGAAAATATAAACAAGCATCTGTCTTCACTGGACTGAGATAAGAAGAAATTCAAGACTTTCCCCCCTCTCTAGACAGCAGAAAACATCAAAGAATATGGAATACAGAATAATAGAGATGGAGGGGACCTTAGAGGTCTTCTAGTCCAACCCCCTGCTTAGGCAGGAAACCCTACACCACTTCAGACAAATGGTTATCCAACATCTTCTTTAAAACGTCCAGTGTTGGAGCATTTACAACTTCTGGAGGTAAGTTGTTCCACTGATTGTTTTCACTATCAGGAAATTTCTCCTTAATCTAAGTTGCTTCTCTCCTTGATGAGTTTCCATCCATTGCTTCTTGTTCTACACTCAAGTGCTTTGGAGAATAGCTTGACTCCCTCTTCTTTGTGGCAACCCCTGAGATCTTGGAACGCTGCTATCATGTCTCCCCTAGTCCTTCTTTCTCTTAAGCTAAACATACCCAGTTCCTGCAACCGTTCTTCATATGTTTTAGTCTCCAGTCCCCTAATCCTCTTTGTTGCTCTTCTCTGCACTCTTTCTAGAGTCTCCACATCTTTTTTTCATCTTGGCGACCAAAACTGGATGCAGTATTCCAAGTGTGGCCTTTCCAAGTCCTTATAAAGTGGCATTAAAACTTCACAAGGTGAAGTGCCAACAAAAGGTGCCAACAAAAGTGTGTATAGTCAAGGCTATGGTTTTCCCAGTTGCAATGGATGGCTGTGAAGGTTGGACCATAAGAAAGGCTGAGCACCAAAGAATGCAGGCCTTTGAACTCTGGTCCTTGAGAAGAGTCCCTTGGACTGCAAGATGATCAAACTGTTCAGTCCTAAAGGAGATCAATCCTGACTACTCTTTAGTAGGCCAGATCCTGAAGATGAAACTCAAATACTTTGGGCACCTAATGAGAAGGAAGGACTCCCTGGAGAAGAGCCTCATGCTGGGCACAATTGAGGGCAAGAGAAGAAGGGGACGGCAGAGAATGAGGTGGCTGGAGGGAGTCACCAAAACAGTAGGTGTGAGTTTAAATGGACTCCAGAGGACAGAGAGGACAGGAAGGTCTGGAGGAATGTTGTCCATGGGGTCATGATGGGTCGGACATAACTTTGCAACTAACAACAACAATAAATTTAGGGTTGAGAGACTGGCTCATTGACCCAGAGATGTCACACAACAGCTAACTACAAATTTGCACTGGACTTGTATGGTGGAAATAGTAGGCATGGATTCAGAGCCTAAGGATGGATGAGAACATGGGTCTTCCCACTGCTAGGTCAGCATCTCCACTTCTCCTCTTGGACCGAGACTCAGATGCTGCCCCCAAGTCCTCCAGGGATCTCCCATGGCTGCGGGAAAGACTGGCATCTGAGTTCCCTTGGACCTTCTCCAGTCCTTCATCATTGCACCATGCAGGTTCTTATAATCAGGAAATGGATTTTTTAATTGACTTCCACATGGATGTTCCCTGGGGCAGATGGTTAATTAACACGGGGGAATTTGTAGAACGGTGGTGGACCATCTTTGCAGATCTTACGAGATCTTGAAGGGGGATACGTGAAGGAATTAAATCACCAGCCCAAAGTCATTCCAAACAACGCCATTCCTTGCATCTCAGTTACACCGGAGAGAGTTTGCAAGTATCCACTGAGGAAATAAGCCTATTAAAACAGAATCGTTGCTGGGACTTCAGACTGTCAAGCGATCCAAAATATAATATTATGCAGAATGCATAATGTCCTCACAAACGTTAAATTTTTATCATTGGCCGAGAAGAGGAATGGGGACAACTGCAAGGGCTTGAAGAAAACAAGATGGCAGCTCCAGTCACATGATGAAAGCCACACCCACTTTACTACATGTATTGTTCCCACGGTCCTGAAAGATCTTTTATTTCTACTGCTACCAGAGTCAATAGAAGTACTCCTCAACTTAGAACACTAATTTCGCTTAGTGACCATTCAAGTTACGATGGCACTGAAAAAAGTGACTTATGACCGTTTTTCACATTTACGACGGTTAGGGATGTAACCCTAGGCTTGGCTTGGCAATGTATATAAGCTATGATTACTTTACTGTTACTTTAAATGCTTAAGAGATGTAATTGGTTTGTTACCTCATGCAGCTATAAGAGGGAGCCGGAATGGCTGTTAGCTCTCTGTTTTGTTAGATGCTGATCGTGGATACTGTTTGATACTGCTCGTGAGTTACTGAGTCTTGCTACTGTTAGCTACTTTGTGGGTTAAACTGAGAATATTGAGAACTGACTGACTGAACTGTGTATGACTTGGACTGTTAACCGGATTCTGAATACTTCTATATTTCTACATAGTAAACTACTATATTTTTATACTATTCAGGGTCTCTGTATGCTGGTTTGTGAGTCTTATTCCATATCACTCTCATTACACTTCTCTGCATACTCGCTCTCCCAACGGGGAGCTTAATTGCTTAACAACGACCATCCCCACGGTCACATGATCAAAATTCAGATGCTTGGCAACTGGTTCATATGTATGACCGTTGTGATCTCCTTTTGCAATCTTCTGACAAGCAGAGTCAAGAGGGAAGCAGACTCACTTAGCAAGCATGATTCACTTAACAACTGTGGCAAGGACGCTTGTAAAATGAGGCAAAGGGCCTTTAACAAGTGTCTCACTTAGCAACAGAAATTCTGGCTCAACTGTGGCCACAAGTTGAGGACTACCTGTAGTAACTTTGAGCTGAGTTCGTAATCTTGAAACCAAATGTTGAGGTGTCCATTTGAACTCTGTTGATACCAATCTCACCACTTCACGTTCTTTGGATGAGGTAGTCCTCAACTTACGTTGCTTAGCTACAGTTCAAAGTTACGATGGACTTATCTTCAGGTTACTTAAGATCTGAATTTGAAGTGTGAAAAATGGTAATAAGTCACTTTTTTCAATGCCATTGTAACTGCAAACGGTGACTAAACCAACTGTTGTAAATAACGGAGTAGCTATAACTCAGTCTGGATGCTACATGTGAGAGAAAGAGGGCGAAGACAGTCTCTCCTGAATAATTTCCAGGGTATGTTGTAGATTAGGGGTCCCCAACCTTTCAGACCTCAGGGACCACTACATTCATAATTTAAAATCCCATGGATCACTACTATGATCTGCCTAATGACTGGCTCGGTGGGTATGGCTAGGTGGTCATGTGACTGGGTGGGCTCAATGTCACTCACATCAAGGGGTGCCTCACTGGCCTCTACTCACCCCTCCCCTCCCAGCCACTCCTCGCCTGCCCGCCCGGGCTCCTTAGGGCCCCAACAGGAAGCAGTTGTTGGAGCTAAGCAGCCACCATGAGAAAGAGTTGGGAAAAGAGCTCAGTTCAAATTGGATCTGACCGAGAAGGAGGCTCAGCAGAAGCACCTCAATGAGGACTAGGAACATGGGCTTTCCAAGCAGAGGGAAGACCTGTGGGAGTGCAAGGCCAGGTGCCGGGGCCTGGAGGCTCAGCGGGCTGAGATGGTCAGCCAATTCCAGGCCATGATGCAGTCCCACTGGAACGAGGCCTTCCGGCTCTTCTCCACCAGCGGCTCTTCCCTCCAGCCTTCACCCAAAGCCCCAGGAGGCTGAAGCAGACCCCAAGTTAGAATTTCTGCCCCCCTCTGACCCGCACAAAAAGACCCCGGAGGGAGAGATTCTCTGCAGCAACACAAGCGTTCATTGCAAGTATCCGTCCCAGGGGGCGTAGTTTGAGGACCCCTGATTTAGTGCAATATAAAAAATGCAAATGAATTTTCTGTGGACCACCAAAATTTTCCCACGGTTGTCCACGGACCATTGGTGACCGCTGTTGTAGATGCAGATTGTACAGTAGTCCTTGACTTATGAACCAGTCATTTAATGCGATGGAATGTAGAGAGGCCATGAGAGATACCATGTGTGAGAGAAAGAGGATGGAGACGGAGTCTCCCTAAGAGCTCCCGGCTTATAGCGCAGATATGAATAATAGAGTGCTCCGTCTGACAAGATTTTTATCTATAGGTGCGAAACAATAAAGAACTCCAGAAGTTTGTATTATGAAAGATTAAATAAAGAAAGAGATGTTGGAAGAGATGTCACTTTTGGTTTTTCGGTTGGCGAGGAGGATCAGAAGCAGCCGAAATCCCCCCTTTTCCAGGCTGCCTGCAAGTGGCTGTACACAAATGAATTCTGATTCAACAATGCCAGCTCACCCACCCAGGCACGATTCCCCAGGCTAATCAATATACAGCATCGCTGCAGTTTTGATCTCCATCAAAGCTTCTCTCCTTGGGTGTTGCGAAGCCGGGCAAGATCAAAATCCCCTCCAGATCAATAACAGGAACATTGTATTCCGACCCTCCTGCTTTTTGCTGCTGGAATGAGAGGGATGAGAAGATGATTAACAAAGAAACTAAAGACAACCGCACCCCTCAAGGATGCCCGTAAGAAGAAGAAGGGGGGGAATCACACAGGGGCTGTTTGTAGAATTTGGAAGGATGGTCCTTTGAAATGGCAAAACTGGGTTGGCGGCGCTAGGTCACTTCTGAATGCACAATAGCGTGCACAGCAGTGGCGGGTTCCTCTCCCCGTCGCTACCGGTACGTTGCACATGGGGCCGCATGTCCTTATCCTGCTCACTCTACCGCCCCTGCGACACTCAGCTGCTTGTTGGAGGTCGCATAGGTGCCACATGCTGTGCATCCATGCGCAATTGGCCCGTTGCTTTAAAAACAGCTATGGAACGCAGGTGGGCGGGTGGGCCAAACAAGCCACCGTACTGGTACGGTGGCCGCTGCTCCTGACTACTATAGGTCCGCCCGTACTGGGCCGTACCGGCTGAAACCCACCACTGGTGCGGGGAAAAGATCCCGGGGAGAATGGATGCTTCAGTGGCTAAGCCGCTGAGTTGTTAATCAGAAAGTTTGGCAGTCCCTAGAATCCCTAGTGCCGCGTAACAGAGTGAGCTCCCGTTACTTGTCCCAGATTCTGTCAACCTAGCAGTTTGAAAGCACGTAAAATGCAAGTAGAAAAATAGGAACCACCTTTGGTGGGAAGGTAACAGAGTTCCGTGCGCCTTCAGCGTTTAGTCATGCCGGCCACATAACCACGGAGACGTCTTCGGACAGCGCTGGCTCTTTGGCTTTGAAACGCAGATGAGCACCGCCCTCTAGAGTCAGGAACGACTAGCACTTACGTGTGAGGGGAACCTTTACCTTTACCTAATCTTGCAAACTAAGGAAACCATTTTTATTCTACGTACAGAACTTAAAATAAGATAAATTCTCTACCTCAAGGCTTTTTCACATTCAAAATTACCCATTGACCTAATTTTTATGGATGCGTTTCTCTTTTTAGTGGACGCTGCTGGTCATAGCAGGAAGGAGCTATTAAAACGAATGGGCCATTTATAGATCATACAGAGATATCAAAATATATTTGTCTGCAGCTTTGAAAAATAGAGGTAGCTATCCAGGTTGGTAACTTTCATTATGTTACCCAGCAGTTGTCTTCTTTCAAAAGATCCATTTGCTGAAATGTTGGGAAAGAAGAACCTTATTTTGTGACTCTCTAATGACAACATGTGACTGAACACAGGGCATGCTTCCTTCCTTCCTAATGCTGCTCCTCAGAGTGATCCCAAGTCAATTAGCATAGAAATGCTCATTTTTACAATCAGATGTTTGGCTGGGGAAACGTTTCGACTTCGTTGCACGCACAAGATCTTCAAGAACGGAAAACCTGCAGGATTTCAAGACCTGAAGAACAGGAAAAAATGTTGAGAAGTTTTCTTTTTATGAACAAAGCAGAAGATGGTTGCAATCAGGGTTAGCTCCACCACGAAGGTTGAGTAGGTGAATATGCTGGAGCAGCAGAGAAAAGTAATATGTTGGAGCTCAATATGATTTAAAGACAGAACTTTGAAGTATCTACTTTAATTAGCCATAGCACTTAGACTTATACACTGCTTCACAATGTTTTACAGCCCCCTCTGAGTGATTTACAGAGTCAGCATATTGCCCCCCAACAATCTGGGTTCTCATTTTATCCATCTTGGAAGGATGGAAGGCTGAGTCAACCTTGAGCTGGTGAGAATCAAACTGCTGGCTTGTCGGCAGAGTTAGCCTACAATACTGCATTTTAACCACTGTGCCACCAGGCCCTTCCTTCAATCTTTCCTTCCTTCCTTCCTTCCTTCCTTCCTTCCTTCCTTCCTTCCTTCCTTCCTTCCTTCTTTCCTTCCTTCCTTCCCTCCCTCCTTCCTTCCCAAGCCATAGCACTTAGACTTATATACTGCTTTACAGCCCTCTGTAAGCAGTTTACAGAGTCGGTACATTGCTCCCAACAATCTAGCTCCTCATTTTACCCACCTCGGAAGGATGGAAGGCTGAGTCAACCTTGAGCCGGTCAGGATCGAACTCCTGTGTATGAACAATGGAGAAATTTCCTGACAGTTAGAACAATTAATCAATGGAACAACTTGCCTCCAGAGGTTGTGGATGCTCCTTCACTGGAGCTTTTCAAGAAAACCCCGGGCAGTCATTTGTCCAGAATGGTATAAGGATTCCTGCCTTGGGCAAGGGGTTGGATTAGATGACCTCCAAGGTCCCTTCCGGCCCTATGATTCTCACATCTAGAATGTGGAAGAATAATATATTGAAACTCTGTTCCTAAATTAAAAGGTAGAAGATCTAGAACAAGGGTGTCAAACTCAAGGCCTGGGGTCCAGATTTGGCCCACAGGGTGCTTAGATTTGGCCCGCAATACCCCTCCCAGCGAAAACTGAGCTCACGAGCGGCCCTCCTGAGCTCCGTTTTCACTGGCAGGGGCTTGCAAGAGGCCGTTGAAGCTGAAAACGGATCTCGGAAGTCCTTTTTGCTGGCAGAGTGCTCGGGCCACCACAGGTTTCCCCAACACAAGTGATGTTGCGCTGTCCATGGCCACTCTGTCCATGACCCCCTGTTCCCCAAGCTCAAACACAGCCCTGATGTGGCCTACCAGCGGCCAGCAGAGCTGGAAGCAGATTCGGACAGTGAGGAGGTTGGGGAGGAACCTGGGCCAGTCCTGGAGTCTGGGGAAAGCTCTGATGAGGGCTCTGTGTCGGAGGCAGAGAGGGGGCCAGGGCCGTCTGACAGTTATCAGCTGCCTTCAGAGTCAGACATCAGTGAGGCAGAAAAACAGCTGGAGCCTGTTCCCAGTGTGCCCATGCGCAGAGTTGCGAGACGAAGGGAACAGCTAAAGAACAGGGGTCGACTTGGGAGTAAGGCCACAGGTGGATGATGATTGGCCCCTCCCAGAGGAAATAAAAGAAGAGCAAAAGGGGAGTGGAGTTTGCAGGAGACAATTAATTCACTTAATTGGATCGTGATTCTCTGAGATTCCTTGCCAAGTTTTGCAGAGATCAGCCCGTCAGCTCTCCAAGCCAGATAAGGTCTGTGACTGTAAATCCTCCCTTGAAAGTCTTTGCTGGATGTAAATGAGTAGAATTCACAGTCAATTAATAAAATGATCTAGAATCTCATGTTAGAAACCAATCGCTTCAAAGAATCGTGGAGGCAGACTGAGAAAGCTGGACGTGGTTTTATAGCTGTCTGGTGTGTCTTCCCTCAGATGTTTTCTAACCGTGATTTTCTCATCTTTCTCCGCACACTACATTTCCAATGAGTTCATTCAAAAGGGGAGGAAAAGCAGAGGCAATTTTCACCGGCAGCCTGTTACTTGAAGAGAGCTGAATGACAGAGGAGGCAAGCTTATGATTTGGATTTCACGCATGAATTATTGTTGACCAGCAGCTCGTTGTGTTAAATAATCAGAGCCAAGTAAAATCTGGAAGCAAAGTCACCCTTATTTGTGCGAAGTGAGTAATCCGAGCCGGTGTAAAATATTTAATGCCAAATCAAAGCGGGCTGAGAGGCACTTACACAGATCACGTCGGCTGCTTAAGAAGAGCCTGTTGCAACAATTTGGAATATTTGGAGCTTCTCTAAAGATTGCAAGGGATTACGATCGTATTTAAGAATATTTCAGAGGGTGGGCTTTGTATCTGCTGGATTTTATTCACAATATATTTCTGGACTAGACAGCCTGGTACTCTCCATATGCATGTGGGAATGTGCAAACAATAGTTGATAATTAACCATGCAGGCCAGGGATTATGGAGTTGAATTCCAAGCCTTCCAGCTCTACTTTACCTTCCAGTAAAGTAGAATTATAGCTGACAGTCTGGGTTTGAGACTCTTGTGGTTTGCTGGCGGCATGCGGAGTTGGCAGTAGAGTCAAACAGTGAGGAGGTTGGGGAGAAACATGGGCCAGTCCTGGAGTCTGGGGAAGGCTCTGATGAGGGCTCTGTGTCGGAGGCAGAGATGGGGCCAGTTATCAGCTGCCTTCAGAGTCAGACGTCAGTGAGGCAGACGAACAGCTGGAGCCTGTTCCCAGTGTGCGCATATGCAGAGCTGCCAGACTAAGGGAACAGCTAAAGAACAGGGGTCAACTTGGGAGTAAGGCCACAGAGGGATGATGAACGGCCCCTCCCAGAGGAAATAAAAGGAGCGAAGGGGAGTGGAGTTTGCAGGAGACCATTAGTTCGCTTCATTGGTTCATGACTCTCTAAGACTCCTGGCCAAGTTCTGCAGATCTCAGCCTTGCAGCTCTCCAAGCCAGATGAGGCTTGGGGAGCCTGTGACTGTAAATCCTCTGGGGAAGGCTTGGATGAGGGCTCTGCATCGGAGGCAGAGAGGGGGCCAGGGTCATCTGGGAGTTATGTGCTGCCTCCAGAGCCTCCAGCGTCGGACATCAGCGAGGAAGAGGAACAGGGGGAGCCTGTTCCCAGTGCGCGTATGCACAGAGCTGCTAGAAGGCAAGAACAATTAAGACAAAAGGGACAACTCAGGAGTAAGGCTTGGATTGGTCCCTCCCATAAGATATAAAGGAGGAGCAAAGGCGCTTTGCAGGAAGCAACTTTGTTCGTTCTGCTCAGTTTAAATTCTGAAACTCCGTTTTGACTCTGTGCTCCGTGTGGCCTTGCAAAGCTAATAGGCAATTAGGTCTTTGGCAGCGTTTCAAACTGCCTTGCACATCAACTGAATTTCTGCTTCCAAGTGTGGTCGTAAGTCAAGGACCCCCCCATACCTGGATGATATTCCAAGCATCATCTTTGCAGATTTGACAGACAGGGATGGAGAGGGAGGGGAGTGATGCTGTTTTGCATTCCACTCCATATACAGGGAACGGAATGCAAAACAAAAAACAAAAAAATTTGCTTCCACAGCTCTGCACACAATCCAGCACATTGTGATTATGAGAGGCTGGCCTATTATTTTCCCTGTGTCTCTCATCACCATCTTTTGTAAATGAATCCCAGGGTAGCCTGTCACATTTCCCCCCTCCAACTATTGTACCGGTATCTTGCACAATACCTGGTCTTTGGTTGCTTCTGGCCAGATGTTGATTATGAGGAATTTTGACTCAGCTGCCTTTCTCATTTCCGCCATTCCTTGTGTTTGTTTATTTGTCGTCTTACTGTGAGCTGCAAAACGAGTCTCTGCTCAGCAACTGACTCATATTTATGACAGTTGCAATGTCCTGGGGTGTCTGTGTGTCATGTGATCTCCTTTGGTGACCTTCTGACAAGATGGGGAAGCCAGATTCACTTAACAACTGTACGACGAACTGAACAAATGCAGTGATTCACTTAACACAGGGGTGTCCAAACTTGGGAACTTTAAGACTTGTGGACTTCAACTCCCAGAATTCCCCAGCCAGCTGGCTGGGGAATTCTGGGAGTTGAAGTCCACAAGTCTTAAAGTTCCCAAGTTTGGACACCCCTGACTTAACAGCTGTGGCAAGAAAGGTTGTAAAATGGGGCAAAATGCGCCTAGCAAATATCTTGCTCAGCCACAGATATGTTGGGCTCAAGTGTCATAAGTCGAGGATTATCTGCTCTTTCGGGAGTCATCTTGCAGGCCAACATTCAAAAGCATCAATGCCCTTTCTATCACGTTTCTTTTCTTTTTTTTAAGTATTTTATTTTTTATTCTCTTACATACAATTATAGGTATACATTCATGTAGTTATTCTTCTTCTTTACATTTGTCATTCTTATACACTTGTTATTCCATTTAGAAGGTTATAATATACAGTTTGGGTTGCTTTATTTACCATCCCATCTGCCTGTTTCCCTTTCTTTTCTCCCTCCTTTCTCTACTTCCTTCCTTCCTCCTCTCCTTCCCCTTCCTTCTTCCCTTACCTCCCCCTACTACTACTCTACCTCTTCCCCTTCCTACCCTCTCTCCTTCTCTTTCTCTCCCTTCCACCCTCCTCTCCTTACCTCTTTCTTCCTTCCCTCCTCTTCCTCTCATCTGCTCCTCTCTCCCTTTCTTCTGCTGTTATAGGTGTCTCTTTCAAATCCCATTTCTATCATGCTTCTTGAAGAGGTAAGACAGAGAAAGAAATAACATTTAGTGAGCCCCTGAGTGCAATTCTACTATTTCCTCATCAATAGTCTGAAAGTAGCTTGCCATCGTTTCTTCCATGATGTTTCCAGAGATTTTACCTTTGTGGTACTCACTGCAATACCAGAGTTTTCTGGTGATTTCTCAGCCAGGAACAAATGAGGTCCCTGCTTAGCTGCTTAGCAGTTTTGAGGTTGGTCAAGGTCAACTCAATCCTATCATTCAGCTGGTCAAGTAAACTATTTATTTGTTAATCATTGGATGTATATTTTCCCTTTCGTTCAAGGCAGGATTTATGTTCTTCTTAGGTTCCTCTCAGTAGCCAAAAAACTCTAATCTGATGCACAAGCATAACTCACATGGACAGCACTTAGAATAAATGCAAAGAAATAAATTAGACCAGTTGGGATTTGACCAGCATCACAATGGTTTGGAATACGGTGCTGGCTGCAGTGATATCTGTCGCATTTTTAAAAAGCCTTTAGATCAGTGGTGAAATTCAATTTTTTTTACTAACGGTTTAATAATGGGAAACGATATTGCATAATCTCTATTCCCTCCCCACTCCAGGGGAAGGATACTGTAAAATCTCCATTCCCTCCCCACTCCAGGGGAAGGATACTGCAAAATCTCCATTCCCTCCCCATTCCAGGGGAAGGATACTGCAAAATATCCATTCCCACCCCACTCCAGGGGAAGGATACTGCAAAGTCTCCATTCCCTCTGCACTCCAGGGGAAGGAAACTGCAAAATCTCCATTCCCACCCCACTCCAGGGGAAGGATACTGCAAAATCTTTATTCCCTCCCCACTCCAGGGGAAGGAAACTGCAAAATCACCATTCCCAACCACTCCTGGGGGAAGGAAACTGCAAAATCTCCATTCCCAACCCACTCCTGGGGAAGGATATTTCAAAATCCCCATTCCCACCCCACTCTAGGGGAACGATACTGCAAAATCCCCATTCCCTCCCCACTCCAGGGGAAGGATACTGCAAAATCTCCATTCCCAACCCACTCCAGGGGAAGGATATTGCAAAAGCTCCATTCCCTCCCCACTCCAGGGGAACGATACTGCAAAATCCCCATTCCCTCCCCACTCCAGGGGAAGGATACTGCAAAATCTTCATCCCCTCCCCACTCCAGGGGAAGGAAACTGCAAAATCACCATTCCCACCCACTCCTGGGGGAAGGAAACTCCAAAATCTCCATTCCCACCCCACTCTGGGGCCAGCCAGAGGTGGTATTTGCCGGTTCTATGAACCATTCAAAATTTCTGCTACCGATTCTCCAGAACTTGTCCGAACCGGCTGAATTTCAGCCCTGCTTTAGATTAATTCCTCTCTTCTTATATAGCCCGCATATTTATCAGGCTGTTTAAAAACTGTATATAGCCCCATCAATTTCCTTCAATTGACCTGCTCCGAATTAGACCCGGGAACTCAACGAAGGAGATGCTCTTAAGACTTTGAACTGGTCTCTTTTGTCGCATTACCTGGGGCTTTGGTTCCCTCCAGCTAGAATGCGGCATGTTTACAGATGAATCAGAGGTCTCGCATCCAAGGTGCTAATTCTATCTCTAGCAAGGGATGTTTTCTAACTGCCGTGGCTTAAAGTTGATACGGGGAAAGAAATTACGCAGCCTCGGGTGGCGGCAGCGGGAGGCCGAGAGAGCAACCAGCTGCTTAGAATTCAGCACCACGGACAGCGCCGGGAAAGAGCGTGCGCCGCCGCTGAGCCGTGGCTGGCGCTTAGCTCCGCACGGCGCCTGCAGATCGCTTCGTAGGAGACACTGTAGTACATGAAGTCCTCTTCCAAAGGCGGCCGTGAGAGGGGAAGAGGACGTGCGGGGTTTGCCATGTTCACTCAGGCCCCAGTACACGGCGCTAGCTACGGTTAGGATCGGGATCGTCCCCAGCGATTGGCAGGAGCCACAGGCGGGGCAGGCGAGCTCAAGTACCCAGGATCAAAGGCATTTGCACGGTGACACATATGAGCCCTGCCCATAAACATAGACTATTGTTATTCTTGCTGGCATTGATATTATTGCAGTGTAATAGATTACGATCCATAGATAGATAGATAGATAGATAGATAGATAGATAGATAGATAGATAGATAGATAGATAGATAGATAGATAGATGATAGATAGATAGACAGACAGATAGATGATAGATAGATGATAGATAGATGATAGATAGATAGATGATAGATAGATAGATAGATAGATAGATAGATAGATAGATAGATAGATAGATAGATATAGATAGATAGATAGATGATAGATAGATAGACAGACAGATAGATGATAGATAGATAGATAGATGATAGATGATAGATGATAGATAGATAGATAGATAGATAGATAGATAGATAGATGTTAGATAGATAGATGATAGATAGATGATAGATAGATAGATAGATAGATAGATAGATAGATGATAGGGGGAGGGAGAGAGAGAGAGAGAGAGAGAGAGAGAGAGAGAGAGAGAGAGAGAGAGAGAGATGGCTCACTGGTTAGATAGCCAGTTATCTATCTATCTATCTATCTATCTATCTATCTATCTGTCTATCTATCTATCTTCTACCTACCTACTACCCATCATCCATCCATCCATCCATCCATCCATCCATCATCTATCATCTATCATCTATCATCAATCATCTATCATCTATCATCTATCATCTATCATCTATCACTTATCACTTATCACCTATCACCTATCACCTATCACATACCTACCTACCTACCTACCTACCTACCTACTTACCTACCCATCATCCATCCATCCATCCATCCATCCATCCACTAATAAAGATGGTCTAAAATGTACCTATATATGTTTCTTTGTCTGTCTGTCTGTCTGTCTGTCTGTCTGTCTGTCTGTCTAGCTAATCTACCTATCTGCCTAGCTAGCTATATCTATCTGTTTGTCTGTCTGCAAGCAAGCAAGCCACCAAGGGGCCCCTTCTATCTATCTATCTATCTATCTATCTATCTATCTATCTATCTATCTATCTATCTATCATCTATCTATCTATCTATCATCTATCTATCTATCTATCTATCTATCTATCTATCTATCTATCTATCAGCTGACTAACTACATTGTTATCCCATGTTTATAAATGTATAAGTAACTCAAATCAGCAAACATACCTAATACTCCTTCCTCTACTATTTCCCCCGCCCTGTGAGGTGGATTGGGCTGAGAGCGACTGGTCCAAAGTGACCCAGCCAGCTCTCATGGCCGAGGTAGGACTAGAACTTACTGTTCTCCTGGTGATCGGCCCAAGATCACCCAGCCAGCTTTCATGCCTAAGGAGGGACTAGAACTCACTATCTCCTGGTGATCGTCCCCAAGTCACCCAACCAGCTTTCATGCCTAAGGAGGGACTAGAACTCACTATCTCCTGGTGATCATCCCCAAGTCACCCAGCCAGCTTTCATGCCTAAGGAGTCACCCCTTCCTGGTTTCCAAGCCAGCACCTTAAACACTACATTAAACTGGGGCCCCCAAACACACACACACACACACACACACACACACACACACACACACAGTTTTTAGCCTGATGCCTCAACCACCACGCCAAACCTTCTCCCCGCAAATGGTTACCGATCTGTAATTTCTCTGTGACAGAAGCCGAAAGAAATCTGTACACAATGGAAGAGGAGCCGCTTCGAGGGGGCTTAATTGGAATGCCGTTTAAACAGCAATGAAATCAAGAGATTGTTGTTCTCCGAGGCCTACTGCTAGCTTTTGGAGTGCCTCTACTTCTGCGGATGCCAAAATCGGTCTCTCGGACCTGGAAAGAAAATTGGCCATGGCCAATGATGGGAAGAGAACAAGAGAGAGAGAGAGAGAAATGCTTTGTTTATTCATTCTGTTCCTCGACCGCTATAAAACAAACTCCCAGAAGTTCACAAGAGCCATCTCTAGCCTGGGAAGGATAAAACGCACAATGGTAAAGAGATCAGAAGGTCACCTGGTAAAAGATTGGTACGGCCAACATTAAAAACATTGCATGGAAAATAATAATAATAATAACAAGGCCCTAATTCCAGCCTTAAATACCTCAACTATCTATCCCAGAAGGTCTACAGAAAAAGGTTCGAGGAGTGGTAAAGCCAGGAGTTATCACCGCTCATCTGCCAGCTCACCATCAAACATGCCCATAATAACAACGCCATCAGTCCAAATCAATTTATGGGCTGTTCATTTTACACAGTAAAAGCCATCTGGTTTCAAATAGGCTGAAAATGGGTTTTTATGGCTTGCTAAGAGAAAAGAGTGGGGACGCGGTAGCTCAGTGGCTAAGACACGAGCTTGTCGATCAGAAAGGTCGGCAATTTGGCAGTTCGAATCCCTAGCGCCGCGTAACGGAGTGAGCTCCCGTGACTTTTCCCAGCTTCCGCCAACCCAGCCATTCGAAAGCATGTAAAAAAATGCAAGTAGAAAAACAGGAACCACCTTTGGTGGGAAGGGAACAGTGTTCTGTGCGCCTTCGGCGTTTAGTCATGCCGGCCACATGACCACGGTGACGTCTTCAGACAGAGCTGGGTCTTTGGCTTTGAAACAGAGATGAGCGCTGCCCCCTAGAGTTGGGAACAACTAGCACATATGTGCGAAGGGAACATTTACTTTTGCCTAAGAGAAAAAACCAGCTGTGAGCTCAAATCAAAGGCAGTAGGCTAGGATAAAGCTATCACCAAATGCCAATCATGGCTGTTAGATTGCTGAAACATAATGGTAAATGTTTCCTACTGATCCCAAATACTGCTCATTCTTGACTTATGACCACAACTGATTCCCAACATTTCTGTTGCTAAGTTAAGTGAGTTTTGCCCCATTTTATGACTTTGCTTGCCACCAAAGTGGTTGTGAATCATGGCAGTTTAAATTAGATACACAACTGTTAAATTAATCCGGTTTCCTTATTGACTTTTGTCAGAGTGTGCACAGCAGCCAGCAGAGCTGGTGACAGACTCGGACAGTGAGGAGTTGGGGAGGAAGATGGGCCAGTCCTGGAGTCTGGGGAAGGCTCTGATGAGGGCTCTGTGTCAAGGGCAGAGATGGGGCCAGGGCCGTAAGACAGTTATCAGCTGCCTTCGGAGTCAGACATCAGTGAGGCAGAAGAACATCTGGAGCCTGTTCCCGGTGTGCGCATGTGCAGAGCTGGCAGGAGAAGAGAACAGCTAAGGAACAAGGGCCAACTCAGGAGTAAAGGCACAGGTGGACGGTGAATGACCCCTCCCATAGGGAATAAAGAGGAGTGAAAGGGGAGTGGAGTTTGCAGGAGACCATTAGTTCGCTTAATTAGTGTGAAGATTTGTTCATGACTCTCAGAGACTCCTTGCCAAGTATTTTCTGGGACAGTGTTGCGTTTGGAACAGTGGTGGGATTCAAACATTTTTAGTACCTGTTCTGTGGGCGTGGCTTGGTGGGCATGGCATGGCTTGGTGGTCATGGCATGGGAAGCATACTGCAAAATCCCCGTTTCCTCCCAATCAGCTGGGACTCGGGAGGCAGAGAATAGATGCGAGCGGGACCAGTCAAAGGTGGTATTTACCAGTTCTCCAAACTGCTCACATTTCCACTACTGATTCTCCAGAAATGGTCAGAACCTGCTGAATACCACCTCTGGTTTGGAAGTTATTGGCTTGGCAACTCTCCAAGCCTGATAAGGTCTGTGGTTGTAAATTCCCCCTTGAAAGACTGTTTGCTGGGACTTTGCTGGATGTGAATGAGAGGAATTCACATGAGCTTAATAAAAAAAGCGGTTTTGTTGGGACAAGGCGTCTGCTTCGTGATTTGTTGAAGCCTAGGTCAGAACAGTAACAGAGATAAGAACTTACGTTAAGTTTGTTGAGTTTTCTTCTTCCTTCGGGCACCTCTTAATCCCTTTGATTCATGATGCAATCATAGGTGGAGGAGCATTCAATGTGTTATCTTAGATAAGTTGATTGACGTTGGCTTTTGGGATCGGTGGGTTTATTTATACCAGAAGAATAAAGTAGCTTGTTTTTGTGGGGTGCAGCTGGTGTTTTCTACCCTCCATCCTTCTCCTGCTTTAACATGCCTCTGATCCAGCTGTGAGGCTAGGCATCAAATGTAATTTTGATTGATCTGAGTTATTAGTTTCCTTGAGGTACAGGTGTTGCTAAGAAGGAGCTATACCTGATCTCCTGGCCTACAACAGAAAACCAAAAGCAAAAGAAAACCCCAATAAGAGGGGCCTTTCCATGGAGCCAGATGTGGGGCAGGAGTGAAGCAGCGTGGGAATTCAGAAACGCACTGATGAATTGTTTTTGCATAGAGTGATTGATTAGATCTAATCTGGCTTAAGAGAAGGGGAGTAACAGAGGAGGAGAAGGACCTCTTTGCTCTTATTGATAGCAGATCCTTTAAAAAAAATGTTGCTGTGATAATGCCATAATGGCATACAAGGACTGAGTCACTCAACATGTGAGACAGGGGGCGGGGTGGAATTGAGAGCTGATAAATGCAATAGATAAACAGACAGACAGACAGACAGACAGAAAGACAGATAGATAGATATACAGATTAGATAGATAGATAGATAGATAGATAGATAGATAGATAGATAGATAGATGATAGATAGAGACAGACACACAAACTCACACTCACAGGGAGAGATAGACAGAGAGTGAAACAGACAGACAGACAGACATAGATAGATAGATAGATAGATAGATAGATAGATAGATAGATAGATAGACAGACAGAAAATAGATAGAGAGAGAGACATACATACATACATACATACATACATACACAGACAGACAGACAGACAGACAGACGATAGATATACAGAAATAGATAGATAGATAGATAGATAGATAGATAGATAGATGATAGATGATAGATGATGGATGGATGGATGGATGATAGGTTGTATCTAGAGATAGATAAATAGATAGACAAACACAGACAGACATAGATAGATATACAGATATAGATAGATAGATAGATAGATAGATAGATAGACAGATGAGAAAGATGATAGAGATATATAATAGATGAGATATAGATGATAGAGATAGATAGATAGATAGTTTGAGTAGCAGATCATTTTTACCTTGGGAGATCTTAGCCATGGATGCTGGAGAAGTATCAGGAATTAAAGTCCAACACTGCCCAAATTAAACTTGGATAATGTCATTCTGGTTATTGTTGCCATTATTAGTATTTAACAGGATGAGAAAATCCAATTATTTTTCATATTACTTGTCTCTATTGCGGGAAATCTGAAGTGGGCCTTCGTTTCAGATTCAGTGAGTGTGCTGTCAACAATGGTTGGGATCCAGCCGGTTCTCACCGGTTCACCGAACCAGTTGTGGCAAGGACAGGCTGGCCCTGCCCACTCCGCCCTGCCCTCCCAGGAGTCTCCATGCGGCCTGTTCATCATACAAGGGAAGTGCAGGGCCTGTATGGAGGCTCTGGGAGGGCAGAAAATGGGCCTGTTTCCATCCTCCAGAGGGCCTCTGAACCCAGGGAGAGCCATTTTCACCCTCCTGGAGGTTTGGGGAAAGCCTCTGGAGCCTGGGGAGGGCAAAAATGCCCCCCTCCCATCATGGTGCAGAAGGCTAAGTAGGCCACACCCACCATGGCCACACCCACCAGCAACCAGGCAGAGATCCGGCTGCTAACATTTTTCAATCCCACCCCTGGCGTCAACGCAATCGGCGGCTGATATTTAATATTTTCACCCAACAACCAAACCATCATTTCCTTCTTTCCTTATTCTTCTTCTAGCCATCACCCCAATTTTGCCTTTCTTCTCACCAACGAGATCCCCGTTGTTTAAACCGACTCTCGAACGAAGTGAACGCAAATGGGTCATTCATCCTCCAAGCACAATTAGGAACCTCCAAAGTTTCCCCCTCTTTTGGGGGGGGGTCACCATTCAATGAAGAGAGAACAGAGGCTTCTCCTCGACCGAGATATTTCACTTTTTCTCCCCTCCCAAGAGGGCCTGGCTCTATTCTTTGAGCTAGGGGGGGGCGTTGCAGAGAAAAGTGGAAATAAATCCAATATATTCTTCAATGTATGCTACCTCTTCCTGCAGAGAAGCACATGAATTGGTATAGTACCTACGTATAAAAGAGCCCGACCAGAGGAGGTATTTTTTAATATATATTTTTTGAGCCGGCAAATCAGAAATTGTATTCACGGAATAGCATGTCTCTTTCCTTCTCAGCATTCTTTCGATCCAAAGCACTGCATTTTTTTGAAAATGCCAAAAGATAGATGAATAAATCAATTTGAACACAAACACAGGCACGCACCCCCAACAAGAAAGGTGTTCTCTGAAATACTGTCAAGCCAAAGGAAGAACAGCGGGCAAAAGCGAGAGAATCTTGACTGAAATGAATTGCGGGAAGACTCAGGCCTCATGAAAAGAAAAACGCCGTTTTTTAAACAAAGCTCGCCGCTCGCCCAGCTATTCCCCGAAGGATGGCTTGTGCCTAATTGTCCTTTGAGGGGGGTTAGCTCTCCTCTCTAACCGGATGATGCTAAGATGATCTTCTCCACCTTCTTTCAATGGAAGTCTTGCCATGTGCACTGTATTGTTGGGGTACAGAAGTGGCCTTTTTGTGACGGCCTGACGGCTGACGGCCCCTCCAGCAGCCGAATCGGAGGAGAATGTGTGGGAGTGAAGGTCAGCATCAAGGCAACTGAGAGCTCCGAGAGAGAGAGAGAGAGAGAGAGGGGGGGGGAGAGGGAGGGGCGGAGCCTAGGCCGTCTGTCAGCCCTCAGATGGCGAGTCAACAGCCCCCAGGAAGGAAGAGGAGGAACAGCTGCAGTGGTGGGTTCCGGATCCCATTGCAACCATACTGGCATGAATGTGTGCAGCGCGCGCATGCATCTTACCATCCAGCGACACCTCTGTGAGTCTCTGCGACCCTCCAGCTGCTCGGCGGAGCGTCGCACAGGCGCTGTACGCACCATACACGAGCGCGGAAGTGCTGAAGAGTTTAAAGACATGTAAGGAGTGCGGGCAGGCGGGTGGGCCCTCCGGAGCACCGTACTGGAATGGTACCCGGTGCTCCGGGCAGGCTCCCGTATGCCCGTACAGGGGCGTACTGTCTGCAACCCACCACTGAACAGCTGGGTCCAGTGCCTGACACATGGATGTGTAGAAGGCAGAGGAGAGGAGAGCAGTGGAAATCTATGGGCCGATCCTTCAGGGAAGCATCCAGAAGGCGAAAAACAGCTGAAAATCAGCTGGCCAATGTGCACATGCTGACAGGGCAACACCTTGTGTGCCCTCAGAAATGGTTCCGGATGCCACCTGTGGCACACATGCCATAGGTTCGCCAACACGGTGCTATCCTATATGCACTGCTCTGCTCTGCTCTGCTACCCTACGCTATCCTACCCTACCCTACCATACGCTATGCTATGCTATGCTATGCTACGCTACCCTGTCCTACCATACCCTACCCTACCATACGCTATGCTACCGTGCCCTACCCTATGCTACCCTATGCTATGCTACACTATGCTGCCCTACCCTACCCTATGCTACCCTAAGCTACCCTGCTCTACCCTACGTTACCCTACGCTACACTACCCTATGCTACCCTACCCTACCATATGCTATGCTATGCCACGCTACACTACCATACCATACGCTATGCTATGCTACGCTACCCTGTCCTACCCTACCCTACGCTACCCTACGCTACCCTGCTCTATCCTACATTACCCTATGCTATGCTATCCTGCCCTACCATACGCAACACTACCCTATGCTACCCTACCCTACCATATGCTATGCTATGCTGTCCCGCCCTCCCCTCCCCTATGCTACCCTACTCTACCCTACACTACGCTACCCTACACTACGCTACCCTACTCTGCCCTACCCTACCTTACCCTCCGATCCTATCCTATATTATCCTATCCTACATCCTATCCCATCCCATTCCATCCTATCCTACATCCTATCCTACATCCTATCCTATCCTATCCTATCCTACATCCTATCCTATCCTATGCGTTCCTATTCACTTTCTCTCTCTCTTATGTTTGGCATCCCTTTCTGGAGAGGAACCGTGGAAGAGGACAAGGGGCCAGGGTTGTGAAGTTTCCAAATGCATTTAATTGACCACTATGGGACGCAGACGGCTTGGCCTGGTGAGCTCTTGCCCTGATCCTGACTCCAGACTCTTCTGAGTCTACGCATTTCCCTCTTGGAACCCCAGGTGGGAAGGTGGGGCCAGAAGGCTAAGCCGAGGTGAGCGACCTTGTGACAATCAAGGGCATCTTTTCTCCCAAGGGTGGGAGGAGGCATCCTAGTGGGTTAATGACCAGGAGCATCTCCAGACTGAAAAACTGAACACCTTCTCTTATCTTGTCTGTTCTGATTCTGCTTTCTCTCCCTTTTTCCTTTCTCCAAATACTTTCTGTCTCCCCTTCCCTCCTTCTTCTTGCCCAGCAGAAAATAGAGACATCCTTCTTGGTAGATAATTTTAGAGAAGTTGGATTGAGGTGAAGGCTGAATGCAATTAAGCTGAAGGTTGCAGGCAGCTCCAGGGCTGTTTATCTTCCCAGGTAATGCTCCAGGTGACTTCAGGGACGTCTCTATACAATTGGTTTCTTCTTCCTCTTCCTCCTCCTCCTCTTCCTCCCCCTCCTCCTCTTCTTCTTTTCTTCTCCTCCTCCTCCTCCTCCTCCTCCTCCTCTTCTTCTTCTTCCTCTTCCTCCTCCTCCTCCTTCTCCTCCTCTTCTTTCTCCTCATTTTCCTCCTCCCCTCCCCCTCATCTTCCTCTCTTCTTCTTTTCTTCTTCTTCTTCTTCTTCTCCTCCTCCTCCTCTTCCTCCACTCTTCCTCTTCCTCCACTCTTCCTCCTCCTCCTCCTCCACTCTTCTTCATCTCCTCCTCCTCCACTCTTTCGCCTCCTCCTCCTCTTCTTTTCTTCTCCTCCTCCTCATCCGCCTCTTGTGCTCATTCCAGTTTCAAACCCCATTCAGTTTTTGCTTTTTTTAAATCTACTGAAATCTGACATTGTACAACAGACCGGTATAATGCCTGTTAGATATAGATAAATAGAGTTGGAAGGGACCTTGTAGGTCATCTAGTCCAATCCTCTGCCCAAGCAGAAGACCCTATACCATTTCTGACAGATGGCAGTCCAGTCTCTTCTTGAAAGCCTCCAGTGATGAAACTCCTACAACTTCTGAAGGCAACTTCAGTTCCACGGGTTGATGTTCTCACTGTCAGAAAATTTCTCCTCATTTCCAGATTGAATCTCTGCTTGCTCAGTTTCCATCCATTGTTCCTCGCCTGGCCTTCAGGTGCTTTGGAAAATAGCTTGACTCCTCTCTGTGGCAGCCCCTCAAATATTGGAAGATGCTATCCTGTCTCCCCTTCTCTTCACTAAACTAGCCATGCCCAGTTCCTGCAAGGGTTCATTGTATGTTTTAGCCTCCAGTCCCCTAATCCTCTTGGTTGCTCTTCTCTGCACTCTTTCCAGAGTCTCAACATCTTTTTCATAGTGTGGTGACCAAAACTGGATGCAGTATTCTAGGTGTGGTCTTACTAAGGCTTTATAGAGTGGTAATGCCTGTCTTAATTTTAAAGATGGCCTCATCTCTCTTGTGGCCATTTGCCTCCGAAATCATGCTTCTGCTGACGCTGCCTCCGTTCTCCTTATTCGGGAGTAACTCTGCTCATTAATCTAAGTGAACAGTCATTTTTTTTCCTTCTCCCCCAAACCAAATTCATCTGTCAAAAGCTTCAGATCTTCTCATCCATCAAACACGCTTGTGTCCAACCTCTGGGTGTGCAATGTATGTAGACTTAAGTGTATATGCAGTCGGACAGACACATCTAAGGTTTTAAAGATTTTCAGCGGATAACTTTGATTTTATTTAAAAGTTAACATTCCACGGAGCTAGAATTGGGGAGCCCAGAATGCATGCCCAAAAGCTGGTCATTTCACCATTTTTTTTGGCAGTTACGAGGGTGTGTAGCTGTGCAGAATTATAGCATCCAGCTATCCTGAATATCCGTTTGTTAGATAAGAGCCAACCTATCCTTTGGGAGTTTGATGCAGGTGGAAAATTTGGCCTGCTAACTAGTTTGATTAGTCTGCATTATATCTTGACTGCAACTCCCCAAATCTTAAATTGCATAACTGATCAATCTGAATCAGTTAAACACGCACGCACGCACGCGCACACACACGCACACACAGTATTTTTACAACATGGTGGCCACTAAATATCATAAACCCCAGTTCCCAGAATTCCCTCGAATTCCTGCTAGTTATAACTTAACACAGTGTTTCTCAACAATGGCAACTTTAAAACCGGGGGGGGGGACGGACTCCATCTCCCAGAATTCCCCATCCAGAATTGCTTTGAGATGGGTGGACTTCAATTCCCAGAATTCTCCATCCTGCATGCTTTAAGATTAGTGGACTTCAATTCCCAGAATTCTCCATCCAGAATTGCTTTGTGATGGGTGGACTTCAACTCCCAGAAATCCCCATCCTGCATGCTTTAAGATGAGTGGACTTCAACTCCCAGAATTCCCCATCCTGCATGCTTTAAGATGAATGGACTTCAACTCCCAGAATTCCCCAGTCAGCAAGCTTTGAGATGGATGGGTTTTAACTCCCAGAATTCCCCAGCCAGCAAGATTTAAAATGATGGACTCCAACTCCCAGAATTCCCCAGTCCCAGTTGCTTTAGGATGGGTGAACTGGGGAATTCTGGGAGTTGAAGTCCGTCCATCTGAAAACTGCTAAGATTGAGAAATGCTATACTAGCTATCCCGCTATCTGTGTGTGTATGCCCGAATCGGGGTCTGGGTATATTTTACATTTCCTTTCAAGAACAAACACCGCATGTTTAGACATCTTTCCTCAAGTCCTTTTGATTTTTGGCAAGACGGCGAAGGAGACGATATGATTTATTTCTCAAAGAAAGAGCCAGAAAACTTAAGCTGTTTTTTCCTTTGTCCTTTGAGATGGCGATAAGATGACTCGCGCATTTGATTTGAATGGGGCATTTATTCAGATAAGAATATATTTAAAAAAAAAAAAAAGGCAAGAAAACTGCTGAAGATTTCATGGATCTTAGGCGAGAAAGGAGAACGGTTGAAGGTTATTAATCCGGAAATGCCTGGCGGCCCAAGATGGGTGAGAAATTACATATTCTGTCATTTTTACTTATTGAAGAGCAATTTCTTTGGCGTGTGCAAAAAAAAAGCAAAAAAACAAAAAACCAGGAGCGAGGGGCACAAAAAGAATGGGACTCAGCTCGTAGCTCTTATTAGATTTCACAACCTTGCGATATTAAAATGCCAAGCTGGTGTAGGAGCAATTTTGTCTCAGTTTTATCCAGCAGATTGGTCTCTTTTTTTCTTTTTTTAATTTTCATAGCACGGCCGCAGCATTATGCACCTGATCAAAAAAAAAACCCCACAATAACATTAAAATCCTGGAGTTGCTGAGAACACCAACAGGATGCAAAACCAAAAATACAGATATAGACTGGGTGAGACCAGGCTTAATAGCAGTGATGGCGAGAGGGATCTTGGAGTCTTAGTGGACAAGCAGCTAAATAGGAGCCAGCCGTGTGCAACGGCAGACAAAAAAGCCAACACAATCTTAAGTTGCATTAACAGAGGGATACAATCAAGATCAAGGGAGGGACTACTACCACTCTATAAAGCCCCAGTATGACCACACTTAGAATGCTGCATCCAGTTTTGGTCACCACACCATAAAAAATGATTTTGAGACCCTAGAAAGAGTGCAGAGAAGAGCAAACAGGATGATGAGGGGACTGGAGATTAAAAGATACGATGAACGGTTGCAGGAACTGGGCCTGGCTAGTCTAGGGAAGAGAAGGACCAGGGGAGACAAAATAGCATCTTCCAATATTTGAGGGGCTGCCACAGAGAGGAGGGGGGGGGTCAAGCTATTCTCCAAAGCACCCAAAGGCCAGACAAGGAATAATGGATGGAAACTGACCAAGGAGAGATTCAACCTGGAAATAAAGAGAAATTTTCTGACAGTAAGAACAAACAACGGCTGGAAGAGAAGTTGCCTTCGGAGGTTGTGGGAGCTTCATCCCTGGAAGAGATTGGACTGCCATCTGTCAGAAATGGTGATAGGTCTCCTGCTTGGGCAGGGGGTTGGACTATATGACCTACAAGGTCCCTTCCAACGCTGTTCATCTCTTCATCTGTTATCTCACATGATCAAAATTCAGACGCTTGGCAACTGATTCATGTTTATGATGGCCACAGTATCCCGGGGAGGTCACATGATTCCCGTGGTGTCCATCTGTCCAGCAACGTCAACAAGGAAGCCAGACTCACTTCACAACGGTGCTCCTAACTTCACAACTGCAGGGATTCAACTCAACCATCGGTGGCAAGTAAGGACGTAACACGGGACAAACTCGCTGAACAACTGTCTGACGTAGCAGCAGGAACGTTGGGCTCAATTGTGGTCCTTGGTTGAACCTCCATTCACAATACAATACAATAGTAGAGTTGGAAGGGACTTGGAGGTCTTCTAGTCCAATCCCCTGCCTAGGCAGGAAACCCTATACCTTTTCAGACAAATGGCTATCCAACATCTTCTTAAAGACTTCCAGTGTTGGGGCATTCACAACTTCTGGAGGCAATTTCTGTTCCATTGATTCATTGTTCTGTCAGGAAGTTTCTCCTCGGTTCTATGTTGCTTCTCTCCTTGATTAGTTTCCACCCATTGCTTCTTGTTCTACCCTCAGGTGCCTTGGAGAATAGTTTGACTCCTTCTTCTTTGTGGCAACCTCTGAGATATTGGAACACTGCTATCATGTCTCCCCTAGTCCTTCTTTCTCTTAAGCTGAACATACCCAGTTCCTGCAACCATTCTTCATATGTTTTAGTCTCCAGTCCCCTAATCCTCTTTCTTGCTCTTCTCTGCACTCTTTCTAGAGTCTCCACATCTTTTTTACATCGTGGCGACCAGAACTGAACATAGTATTCCAAGTGTGGCCTTACCAAGGCCTTATAAAGTGGTATTAACTCTTCACGTGATCTTGATTCTCTCCCTCTGTTGATGCAGCCTAGAAGTGTGTTGGCTTTTTTGGCATTGTTGCACATGGCTGGCTCCTATTTAAATGGTTGTCCACTAGGACTCCAAGATCCCTTTCACAGTTACTACTGTTGAGCAAAGTACCACCTACACTGTACCTGTGCATTCCATTTTTGTTGCCTAAATGTAGAACCTTACTCTTTTCACCATTGAATTTCATTTTATTAGATAGTGCCCAATGTTCAAGTTTGTCAAGATCCTTCTGTATCTTAAGCCTGTCTTCTGGAGTGTTGGCTATTCCTGCCAGCTTGGTGTCATCTGCAAATTTGATGAGTTCCCCATTTATTCCCTCATCCAAATCATTGATGAAGAGGTTGAAGAGTACCGGGCCTAAAACAGAGCCTTGGGGTACTCCACTGCATACTTCCCTCCATGTAGATGCAGTTCCATTGAGGACTAGTACTATTTGTTTTCACATGAACTTTCTTTGCTGTTGGGTTAAAGCACAAAGGTGTCCCAGGGGTGGATTCTGGGCAGCTTTACTGCTGGTTCGCTTATGCGCTGGGCGCACAAGGGCAGTTTGATTAAAATGCATGCGCGGAACTCAAAAACAAGATGGTGACGGCGGCGATTGGTTTGGGGGGCGTGGCAGACCTTGGTCGTGGCCGGTTCCAGCAACTCAGGCTGCCATCCCACTACCGGTCTGGTCAAACCCATCCAAACCCACCTCTGATCTGTCCCCAGTAATTGTCATAAATCCACCCCCTATGACCGTGATGCAAACCTATGGCTAGCGTGGCAGAAGTGGCATGCAGAGCCATGTCTCTGGGCACAGGAGCCCTCACCTGTTGCTCTTCCGGGTTCGGGTGCGCTGGACAGCTGGTCTTCACATATGTGGGAGCTCCACCTGGTGCCCATGTGCGTGCCGGGAAGATGATATTCCGGGTTCTGGTGCATGCATGCACACTGGCCAATTGTTCTTCGCCTGTACACACGTGCCAGAAATCGGATGATCAGGTGGCCAAGCAAGCATGCGAACACCAGAAACTGGAGGATCATAGAAAAGATGTGGATACTCTCAAAAGAGTGCAGAGAAGAGCAAGAAAGAGGATTAGGGGACTGGAGACTAAAACATATGAAGAACGGTTGCAGGAACTGGGTATGTCTAGTTTAATAGAAAGGAGGACTAGGGGAGACAGGATAGAAGTCTTCCAATATCTCAGGGGCTGCCACAAAGAAGAGGGAGTCAAACTATTCTCCAAGGCACCTGAGGGCAGGAGAAGAAGCAATGGGTGGAAACTAATCAAGGAGAGAAGCAACTTAGAACTGAGGAGAAACTTCCTGACAGTTAGAACAATTAATCAGTGGTACAGAAGTTGCCTCCAGAAGTTGTGAATGCCCCAACACTGGAAGTCTTTAAGAAGATGTTGGATAGCCATTTGTCTGGAACGGTATAGGGCAGTGATGGCGAACCTATGGCACGCGTGCCACAAGTGGCACACGGAGCCATTTGTCAGGGCACGCGAGGCGCTGCCCTGTCAGCTGGCCAGCATGCATGCGCGCGCTGGCCAGCTGAGTTCACCTTTTTAAAAGCTATTTTTCGCCTTTCCCAGGCTCCAGAGGCTTTATAGGAGCCTGGGGAGGGTGAAAAGAGCCTCCCCCGCCCCTCCGGAGGCCCTCCGGAGGCTTCAGGGACCGTCCGGAGGCTTCCCTGAAGCCTTCGGAGCGCTTAAAACCACCCTCTGAGCAACCCGGAAGTCCGGTTTGCTCGGAGGGTGGTTTTAAGCATTCCGAAGGCTTCAGGGAAGCCTCCGGACGGTCCCTGAAGCCTCCGGAGGGCCTCCGGAGGGGCGGGGGAGGCTCTTTTCACCCTCCCCAGGCTCCTATAAAGCCTCTGGAGCCTGGGGAGGGCAAAAAAAGCATGCAAAAATGGGAGGGTCGCACGTTGTGCACGCATGCGCACTGGGGGGGGGTCACGCGTTGCATTATGGGTGCGGCACGCCCGCACACGACCCCCCTGCGCTCCCCCCACTTGTGGCACGCGAGCCAAAAAAGGTTCGCCATCGCTGGTATAGGGTTTCCTGCCTAGGCAGGGGGTTGGACTAGAAGACCTCCAAGGTCCCTTCCAACTCTGTTGTTGTATTGTATTGTATCTTCCCGGCATGCACATGTGCACAGGGCAGCTGTGTTTCTGGTATGCGTGCTCCTGTTCGCCAACACTGCCCTATGATAAAGAAATCTTTTCCTTACAGTTACATTTGCAAGAGACGTTTGAAACCCATTTATACATCGTTGACAATTTATCAGGCGTCAAGTACCAACAATACATCATTTTGTCAAAATCCTCTTTCAGGTTATAATTCAATGTACATTTCAGCCCTTTTCATCCAGAAATTTTCCCGTTGCTCAAGAATTATATTATAACCCAAGTTTCCCCCCCCCCATCGAATCTTGCAGGGTTTGACATATTCATTTTCCAGGTTCAACTTCAACATTTTATAAACCTTGACAATAACGTGTTCATCGTTAGCACACAATATGGTTTCAAATTCATATTTTGTGAGAGAGTCAATTGTTCTGTAATGTGTTTTTTGATTACGGCCTCAAACCTCACATTAAAAAAAAAAGAGGAGGGGACCCATTTAACACCAGAAAGACATGGATTGCGCATCAACTTATGCAGCCCTCAAATCTTTTTTCCCCAAATGACTCAGTCTCTATTACTGGGGGTTAATTTGCAATATAATCGGATTTCAGCTTTGCAGGTAGACTTTGGAAAAGCGATGACATCATCCTGCCAATCAAAAGCAGGTGAGTCCATTCCATTGTCTTCCCCATAGCCACCTATGGTTGTGAAAGTTACAGAATAAGAGAGCTGGAAGGGACCTCGGAGGTCTTCTAGTCCAACCCCACTGTGTTGGGACCCCTGCCAGGGGGCAGCATATAATCAGTTTCATGTTTTATATCCCAACTAGTAACATTTTCTGTTCACTTCAGCAGTGATGACATTACCTAGTTGGGTCTTGAAATGTCTGCAAGAAAACCACCAAACTCAAAGACTACCAAGGACCCCACAATCCTCCTCTCCTCTTCTTCCTCCTCTCTCCACAAACCCCATTTCCTTCCAACACTGATGATGTTCCCTAGTTGGGTCATGAAACGTCTTCAAGAAAACAACGAAGCTCTGGTTTCAGTATGGACAGTTACGGGCTAGATGGAAAAAAGACCAGAAAATTGGTATCATACAAAATGAGGATAATTTGGTAAAACAAATTAGGAACCAGAGTCAAATGCATATAAAAAGGTTGTATAATACACTGATAGAAATAGACTCGGAAACAGAGTTAGTTAAAGATTGCATGATAAAATGGGCACAAAACTTTGAAGAACCAATATTGATGGAAACATGGGAAAAGATTTGGATAAGAAATGTAAAATTTACGCAAGCTCAAAACTTGAGAGAGAATTTTTATAAGCTGTTCTATAGATGGCACTTAGATCCCAAAAAGTTAGCTTGTATGTATCCAAATTTACAATCTAAATGTTGGAGATGTGATTGTGTTGACGCTACGTATTATCATGTATGGTGTACTTGTAAAAAAGTTAAAGCATTTTGGATAAAAAATATGGTGGATTATTCAAAACATTCTTAAAAAGAGGATAAAGTTCACTCCCCAGCTGTTCTTGTTAGGTATAATTACAAATTGTACAGCTATAGAGACTAATTTGATTTTGAACTTAATAACGGCAGCAAGATTGTTGGTGGCGCAGTACTGGAAGAAGGAAGAATTGCCTACTATTCAAGAATGGACGTTAAAAGTAGTAAACTTAGCAGAGATGGCCAAAATCTCAGCATATTTGAAGGATTATTCAGATGAGAAATACAAGCTGGAATGGCAAAGATGGATTGACTATATTCAAAATAAATATCGGACTAAGAAATTCCAATTAGCTTATGAATGAACATGGAATGTTACAATTTATCTAAAGTTAGTTTAATAAAAGGGGAGTTAAAGTACAAGAGGAGGTAGGATGCTATAGTTAGTTAACTTATGTTAGTGTATGATTGTTAAATGTTTATACTCTGTATATTGCTCTGGGAGGTTGGGGGGAGGGAGGATTGGAGGAGGGGGAGGGTTGGGGTGGAGGGAGGGAAGGGGAAATATTTGTAAAAATTATTAAATTCTTTAATAAAAAAAGAAAAAAGAAAACAACGAAGCTCAGAGACCATCAAGAACCCCACAATCTCTCTCCCCCTTCTCCTCTTCCTCCCCCTCCTTCTCCCCTCCTCCTCCTCTCCACAAACGCCATTCCCTTCCAATACTGATGATGTTCCCTAGTTGGGTCATGAAACATCTGCAAGAAAACCACCAAACTCAGAGCACACCAAGAACCCCAAAATCCCTCCTTCCTCTTCCTCCTCCTCCCCCCTCCTCCTCTGCTCAAACCCCACTCCCTTCCAATACTGATAATGTTCCCTAGTTGGGTCATGAAACGTCTGCAAGAAATCAACAAAGCTCAGAGACCATCAAGAACCCCACAATCCCACCCTCCTTCTCTTCCTCCTCCTCCTCTCCACGAACCCCATTCTGTTCCAACACTGATGATGTTCCCTAGTTGGGTCATGAAACGTCTGCAAGAAAACCACCAAGCCCACCAAGGACCCCTCATCTCAACCCTGAGGTACGAATATTCCCCTTTGACCTGCCTCCTGGCTTCCGATGAGTGCCTTTCTTTCGTGCCCATTGATTTCTACATCCCCACTGGTCACGGAGTTTCTTCTCAGCTTCGGCCATCCTTCATGCCGGCGAAGGCTTAATTATGGCATCTTGGCGCTGACAAGAGTTGTAAAACATCTCCCGCCTGGTCACCAACGACACCCTCGGATTTTAAATCTGTGAGAACGGCACGTCTGGAAGCCCATTATAACCAAATCAGGCTGTCATCAGCATATTTGCCCCGATGAAAAATAGCCTCAGAAAACAGCCCACAGGGGAGGTGAGACTCTCTCTCTCTCTCTCTCCCTGCTTAATCTTTTCTCAAGTAAACATCCTTTCAGTGATAATTTTAATAATCCTGAAATATGGACTTCCCTTCTGTTGGGACGACAAGATTCCGAAAAGACAACTTAGAGCCGTGATGGCAAACCTATGGCACGCATGCCACAGGTGGCACACGGAGCCATTTATCAGGGCACGCGAGGCATTGCCCAGTCAGCTGGCCAGCGCACATGCGCCCACTTGCCAGCTGATTTTGGCCTTCATTTGGGGCCATTTTTCACCCTCTGGAGGCTTCTGGAGTGCGAATGTTTGGGAACAGACTTCCAGTTTGCTCGTAGGGCCGGTTTTAGCCCTCGGAGCCTTCAGGAGGCTTCCCTGGAGGCTCCGGAGGGCAAAAAACGACCCTATGAGCAAACCAGAAGTCACTCCCAGGTTGCTCGTAGGATCATTTTTTGCCCTCTGGAGCGACAAACTGGAAGTGACTTCCAGTTTGCTCATAGGGTCGTTTTTTGTCCTCCGGAGCCTTCAGGGAAGCCTCCTGAAGGCCCCTGAAGGCTCCGCAGGGCTAAAACCGGCCCTATGAGCAAACCGGAAGTCTGTTCTTGAACTTCCGGTTTGCCTGTAGGACCGGTTTTTGCACTCCGGAGGCTTCAGGGAAGCTCCTGAAGTCTCCAGAGGGCCTTCGGGGGAGGGGGCAGGGGAGACTGTTTTCGCCCTCCCCAGGCTCCTATAAAGCCTCTGGAGCCTGGGGAGGGCGAAAAAAAGCATGCCAAAAATTGGGGGGTGAGCACTGGTTCTGTGCATAGCATTATGGGTGTGGCACACCCGGGCACGATCCCCTGCACTCCCAAAAAAGGTTCACCATCACTCACTTAGAGGTACATTAGAGAAGTGGTATTCAGCCAGTTCGGATTGGTTCGGGTGGACCGGTAGTGGTGACCTTAGCCATGTTTTTTTTTAAAGCTTTTATTTTATTTCGATATAAACAATCCATCCTCCAAACATCTAAACAGTGTGTCGTCTGGGTACAAATATTTTGTGCAAACAATTAAGATTTACAATCATATTCATTATTTAATCTGTTCTTCTGAGGTGGGTTGCTACCGGTTCGCACCGGTTCGGGTGAAACAGTAGTGGAAATTGTGACTCGGTCGCCGAACCAGTAGTAACGGCAGGCTCGCCACACCCCCGAACCGGTTCCACACTTGCCACGTATGTGGTTTTTTTTTGACATTTGTAATGTTCTGGGCATGCGCAGACCTATTTACAGGCAACTACGCACATGCGCTGAGCAAATTGCATGTGCATCGAAATGGGAGTAACGCTGGTAGAAATTGGTGAGGTGTTGCCCGGCTGATTTCAGCCTTCATTTTCGGCCATTTTGTGCCCTCCAGAGGCTTCCCTGAAGCCTCCGGAGGGCGAAAAACAACCCACTGCGCAAACTGGAAGTTTGGGAACAGATTTCCGGTTTGCGCATTGGGCCATTTTTCTCCCTCTGGAGGCTTCTCCAGAGGGCGACAAATAGACCTGCTGGGTCCACCGGAAAACGGGCCATTTTCGGCCTCCGGAGGGGCAGGGAAGGCCGTTTTCACCCTCCCCAGGCTCCAAGAAAGCCACGCACGCATCAAACCTTCTGATTTTGCAACACTCTCCTCTCATTTCACAGCCACCTACCTGGCCTGCTTTCTTCTCCTTTCTTCCAAGCTCCCCCGAACAACAGGAAGAGAGATTATCCAGAAAAAGTCCCATTATAAGGAGCCTCCAGTCAGTAATTAGAAAGCATATTGATTAAAACAGCAGCGAGAAAACGCTGGGGCCGCAACATCTCGAGATGGAGACTCCGATATGGAACGGATGGGAGGCAGGGAGGGATGAGACATTATATAGGGAGTCCTCAACTTCTGGCCACGATTGAGCCCAAGATTTATGGCACTAGACGAGATATTTGTCAAGTGTTTTTTTTTTGCCCCATTTAATGACTTTTACTCGCCGCCTTTGTTAAGTGAAACACGGCAATTCTTAAATGAGTCACACGGTGGCTAAGGGAATCTGGTTTTCCCCCTGGACTTTGCTTGTTAGAAGGTCGCAAAAGGGGACCGTCATAAATAGGAGTCAGTTGCCAAGCGTGCAAATTTTGATCACATGACCATGGGGATGCTGCAAGAGTTGTAAGTGTGAAAAATGGGCATGTCAGATCGATCAATCTATCTATTTTTATTAGCCTACCATCTCTCTCTCTCTCTCTCTCTCTCTCTCTCTCTCTCTCTCTCTCTCTCTCTCTCTCTCTCTCTCTCTTTCCTGCCTGCCCCCCTCTCATCTATATCTCATCTATTATCTAACATTTATCTCTATCATCTATCTATTATCTAACATTTATCTATCATTTATCTATCTGTCTGTCTGTCTGTCTGTCTGTCTCATCTATCTATCTATCTATCTATCTATCTATCTATCTATCTATCTATCTATCTCATCTATCTATCTATCTATCTATCTATCTATCTATCTATCTATCTATCTATCTATCTATCTATCTATCTCATCTATCATTTATCTCTCTCATCTGTCTATCCATCTGTCTGTCTATCTATATCTCATCTATTATCTATCATTTATCTCTATTTCTATCATCTACCTATTATCTATCATTTATCTATCTATCATCTATCATCTATCTATTATCTATCATTTCTCTCTCTCTCTCTCTCTCCCTCCCTCCCCCCCCCTCCTATCTATCTCGTTTCCTGCTCCTGAAAAAAACCATCATTCATTTCCATTTTCTACATGATTATCTGTTGAAATATTTCTGGCTTGGTGGATTCTCAACCTTTCATTATGTACTGTGGTGCAGGGAGCTCCACAGTCCATTGGGGAAAAAGGTGGAATATAAATGCCGTAATAAAGGTTTTAATTATGCAGCTCTGAAATACCTCACTTTCAACCCCCCACCCTTCCCCCACCCCTTTGCTCATGAAATAAAATACCTTTTATGATGGGGAAGGCTCAGCATGCTGCAATGTTTCTGCTAGGTCTATAAAATGTGCAAAGTGCTTTGGAGGTAACTTTGCTAATTACGCTTCCCAGCTTAGATAAATGCATTTCCTGCTTTGAAAGCTGTCACTAATTCGACTAAGAAACTTCACCCAGAGGAACCAAAGGAGAGATTGCTGGACTTACTGCGGTGGAATGCAGCCTGGTTTCCCAGGATGGAGGCGCTGCATTCCGGGGGAGGACGAGGCAACTCAACGTAGATCGTCTGTGTGAGAGAATGAGAGTGAAGACAGCTCCTCCCTAACAGTTCCCAGAGTATATTGTAGATGCAGATCATACAGGTAGTCCTTGACTTACAACCAACCAAAGGAGAGATTGCTGGACTTGCTGTGATAGAATGCAGCCTGGATTCCCAGGAGGGAGGTGCTGCATTCCCGAGGAAGCAACTCAGCCTAGATAATCTGTGTGAGAGAATGAGAGTGAAGAAAGCTCCACCCTAACAGTTCCCAATGTATATTGTAGATGCAGATCATACAGGAAATTCTTGACTTATGACCCGTCATTTAATGAGATGGAACATAGTGAGAAGGTGGATTCCCAGGATGGAGGCGCTGCATTCCGGGGGAGGATGAGGCAACTCAACCTAGATAGTCTGTGTGAGAGAATGAGAATGAAGACAGCTCCTCCCTAATAGTTCCCAGGGTATATTGTAGATGCAGATCATACAGGTAGTCCTTGACTTACAACCAACCAAAGGAGAGATTGCTAGATTTACTGTGGTGGAATGCCGCCTGGATTCCCAGGAGGGAGGAGCTGCATTCCAGAGGATTAAGAGGCAACACAGCCCAGATATTATGCGTGAGAGAAAGAGGGTGAAGATGGCTCCTCCCTTATAGTTCCCAGAGGACAGGTAGTCCTCAACATACAACCATTTGTTTAGTGACCATTTAAAATTGCAACAGCACTGAAAAAAGTGACATGACCATTTTTCACATTTACAACCGTTGCAGCATCCCTGTGGTCATGCGATCAAACCTCAGGCAGCATTTATGACGGTTGCAGTGTCCCCCGGGGTCATGCGGACAAGTTTTGTGACCTTCTGACCAGCAAAATCAACAGGAAAGCCAGAATCCCCTTGATTACTGTGTTACTAACTTAACAACTGTAATGATTCACTTAGCGACAGTGGCAAGAAAGGTCATACAACGGGGCAAAGCTCACTTAACAAGGGTTAATTGTCCCAATCAGCATCGGAAATGTGGGGCTCAATTTGTTTAGTAACTGTTCAATGTCGCAAAGGCCCTGAAAAATAACCCTTCCCCCCTCCTCCCCAAATTTATGACCTTTGTGCTCAAAATTCGGACGCTTGGCAATTGACTCGTATTTATGATGGTCGCAGCATCCTGGGTGTGTGTGATGTGATTCCTCTTTTGTGACCTTCAGACCAGCAGGAAACCACATTCCTAACGTAGCAATCGCAGGGACTCCCTTCATCATTGTGGGCAAGAGAGGTTGTAAAAATGGGGCAAAAACTCATTTCACCATCTTGCTTAGCCACAGAAATGTGGCGTTCCATTCAGAGGTAATACGCTGCCAGTTTGCACCAGTTCGGGCGAACTGGTAGTGGCGGTGTCACGAGGCTCCGCCCACCACTCACCGCTGCTCGGTGGAGGCCGCTGCTCTTGGCTACTACCTCTACGGCCATACCGGGCCATACCGCCCGCAACCCACCACTGCATTGCTGGTTCCATTGTGGTCGTAAGTCAAGGACCGCCTTTGGGTGCTTCCTGTGTAGATAGTAAGGAGCTTCCGTGGACATCCTGAGTTGCTTGACAATAAGATCAGCGGTGATATTCTAACGATTTAGACCAATATGCCTGAACCGGTAGCGAAATCGCGGGTGGCCCCGCCCATCCGCCCCGGCACTATGGTATCCCATTTAGGCCCCCCTTTTTTTAGCCAAAAGCGCAGGGACAGAAGGCTGAGTGCACACGCTCCCATTTGCAAACCGGTAGGGAAGTTAAGTGAATACCACCCCTGAGTATGATGGATGGCATATAAACTTAATACATAAATAATGCAGTATATAAGTGTGGAGCAATAAAGAAATCTACTTACGAGAATCACTTGGAGACTTTGCTGGTTTTTAGAGTCCTGATACTTAACATACATCAAAAGGTTTCAGCCAGCCCATCACGATCTCAACACACACACAAAAGACCTTTTTTAAAAAAAACACTTTGCAATTGCTAATTGATAAGGGACTCGTAATGAGTCTTGCAGGTAAGCCCCCCCACTCCATCCACCCTCTTTCCCTCCTCCACTTCATCCCAGTTTAAACCCTATATCTGTTGACCCACTGCATACATCTGATGAGCTATAGTTCCCAAAATATTGGGTTTTTATAAATAAATAAATAAACAAGCAAACAAGCAAAAATAATAAATAACAAATAACAAATAACAAATAACAAATAATAAGCAACAAGCAACAAGCAACAATAAACAATGTAATAAATAATGTAATAAATAATGTAATAAATAATAAATAGTAAACAGTAAACAATAAACAATATATAGAATGAATGAATAATAATAAATAATAATAAATGGATAGAAGAATGAATGAATGAATAATAATAATAATAAATGGATGGAAGAATGAATGAATGAATAATAATAAATAATAATAAATGGATGGAAGAATGAATGAATAATAATAAATAATAATAAATGGATGGAAGAATGAATGAATGAATAATAACAAATAATTATAAATGGATGGAAGAATGAATGAATGAATAATAATAAATAATAATAAATGGATGGAAGAATGAATGAATGAATAATAATAAATAATAATAAATGGATGGAAGAATGAATGAATGAATAATAATAAATAATAATAAATGGATGGAAGAATGAATGAATTAATTAATAAACAAACAAACAAACAAATAAGTATGTGTAGGTTTGAAGATCTGCTCCCAAACTGACTTGATTTCTGATGCTGTTTGGGCTAATACAGGGAACAGGTCGTCTTCGATGTTTTAAATTATGGGAATTGAAGTCCGCCTGTCTCAAATCAGAAGTAGTATTCAGCCGGTTCGTATCGGTTCGCCTGAACCAGTAGTGGAAATCGCAAGTTTTTAATAGGCACGTTTTTGAGGCCGGGCGCATGCACGGACAGCGCATGTGTGAGCAAAGCGCATGCGCAGAAGGCCGGTCGCAAGCGCAGAACCGGTGGTAACAAAATATGAAGCCCACCACTGTCTTAAATGTGTCTTACAAGGTTAGGAAACTCCAGCATAAATTAAATCTTGGAGATGGGAGGAGGTCATTTAAGCTCAGGAATTGAAACCAAACTGAACCCGGAAACCCTCTCCCCTCCCTCTCAGATCTATCAATTTCTTCTTTCTCCTAGTTAAGCTCCAGGTGTTGGACAGGTTATTTGCAAAACAGATTTTCGGGTTTGTTTTTCATTATCTGATCATCTCCAGTGACAACAAAGGCCTCCATTATTTTGTTTGCGAAATGAATGCCTAAGAAAACAAAGCAGTTCATCTCCAGGGCAGCTAAACATACATATTTTTTCCTCCTTTTTTTTTAAAAAAAAAATGTGGTTCATTTGAATTAGTTGCTCTTATTCATTCCTCTGTAATCCGTACTTGGAAAATGGGGTGGGTGAGAGAGGATGGGAGAGGGAGAGAGGGAGGGAAAAGGAGGGGGGTAGAGAGAAAGGAGAGGGTGAGAAGGAAAGAGAGAGAGAGAAAGGGAGGGAGAGAAAGGGGGGAGAAAAGGAGAGAGAAAGATGGAAGGAGAGACAGAGAAAGTGAGAGGGGGAGAGAAGGAGGGAGGGAGAGACAGGGGGAAGGAAAGAAAGGAGGAAGAAGAACAGGGAGGAAGAGAGAAAGTGGGAGAGAGAAAGGGGAGAGAGGTGGAAGGAGAAAGGGGAAGCGAGGGAGGGGGAGGGAGGAAGGGAGGGGGGAAAGAGGGAAGGTGGGAAGGAAAGAGAGGGAGGAAGGGAGACAAGAAGAGAGGGAGAAAGCTGGAGAGAGAAGGGAGAGGAAGGGAGAGAGTGGAAGATGGAAGAAGAGAGAGAGAGAGAGGAAGTGAGGGGAGAGAGGAAGTGAGGGGAGAAAGGAAGAGAAAGAGGGAGGGAGAAACAAGGAGAAGGGAAGTGGGAGGGAGGAAGATAGAAAGTGGGAGAGAAATGGAAGGAGAACGAGGAAGCGAGAGATGTGAGGAGAGGGAGGGAGGGAAGGAAAGGGAGGGAGGAAGAGAGAGAAGAAGGGAAGGAGAAAGCTGGAGAGAGAAGGGAGAGGGAGGGAGAGGAAGATGGAAGGAGAGAGAGAGAGTAAGTGAGATAGCGGAGAGAAGGAGAGAGAAAGGGAGGGAGAGAGGGGGAAGGAAAAGAGGGAGAAAAGGAGGGAGGGATAAACCTGGAGAAAGAAAGGGAAAGAGGGAGGGAGAGAGAAAAATGGGAGAGGGAGAGAGGGAGGGAGAGCAGGATGGAAGGAGAGAAGTGAGGGAGCAAACGAACGAGAAGAATCCTAGGGATAGGTGGCACCTTAGAGGTCTTCCACCCAACCCCTTATTAAATCCCAAAGGCAGGCTATGTCTCTGCTTCTTAACCCTTTCAGGCTTCATAACCCTTTGGCTTCATGCCTAAGGCAGGGCTAGAACTCACCATCTCCTGGTGACTGGCCCAAAATTGTCCAGTTGGTTCAAGGCAGGACTAGAATTCACCATCTCCTGCTGATTGGCCCAAAGTCATCTTGCTGGCTTTCGTGACTAAGGCAGGACTAGAATTCAATGTCTCCTAGTGATTGGCCCAAAATTGCCCAGTTGGCTTTCATGCCTAAGGCAAGACTAGAACTCTCCATTTCCTGGTTTCTAGCCTGGTGCCTTAGCCAGTAGACCAACCTTTGCATAAAAAATAATGCAGGTGGAGCAAGAGAGCCGGTTTGAACCTGTGATTAAGGAGCTGGACTAGGAGTGGGGGAAGTTGATTCTGATTTTATGAAGTGGGTGACCTTGGACTAGACCCTTTCTCTCAGCCCTGGAAAGGAGGAGGAGGAGGAAGAGGAGGACTATGGGGTCCCTGGTTTGCCTTGATTATACAGCTAGGTAACATCATCAGTGTTAGATAGGAGAAGGTTTTGCGAAGAGGACGAGGAGGAGAAGGAGAAAGAGGAGGAGGGGGGAGGAGGAGGAGGAGAAAGAGGGAGAGGGGAGGAGGAGAAGAAGAAAGAAAAGGAGAAGGAAGAGGAGGAGGAGAAAGAAAAGGAGAAGGAGAAGGAAGAGGAGGAGGAGGAGGAAGAGAAAGAAAAGGAGAAGGAAGAGGAGGAGGAGCAGGAGAAGGGGAAGGAGAAAGAAAAGGAGAAGGAGAAGGAAGAGGAGAAGGAGAAAGAAAAGGAGAAGGGGGAGAAGGAAGAGGAGGAGGAGAAGACATCAAGGGCATACCACAAAACACTGTCAAGAACATTGCAGACTTGCTAAGAATCAAGACCAACTGCACAGAAAAAAATTCATGCTTGCAAGCCTGGAAGTCCCCTTTTCAGGCCAGACCTCCTAGGACTAAACAATGAGAACGTTCTCACAATGCAATTAACCTAGTTACCAAAACATTAACCTATTTTCTGGGTTTGTGCAAGATGCCGAAGCCTAAACGAATTTCCTGAGCTGGGTAACCCTGGCATTTCCATTGGGAAGGTGGTTTCTATTTTTCATTTGTGGATCTACCAGTGGAAAAGGAAAGTTTTCCCATCTATTGCTCCACTTCTGGTGACTCCATGGACACAGCCAAGCAATTTTAACAGGATAACAGAGTTGGAAGGGACCTTGGAGGTCTTCCAGTCCAACTCCCTGCTCAAGCAGAAGATCTGATACCAGGGGTGGGATTTAAACAATTTAACAACCGGTTCTCTGGCTGGGTAGGTGTGTCCAGGTGGTCATGCGACTGGGAGGGTGTGGCCAACTCAACGTCAAAATGAAAATGGCCAAAAAACGGGTTGAAAAACAGGCGAGGGCAGCCAGTGGTGGGATTAGCCAGATCGCTGAACTGGGCAGAATTTTAACAACCGGTTTGTTCGGACCGGTCCAAACCGGCTGAATTCCACCTCTGACTAATACCGGTCAGGACGAGAGGCTATCTAATCTCTTCTTGAAAAACTCCAGTGATGGATTACCCATAACTCATTTTCTACTGATTAATTGTCCTCACTGTCGGGCACTTTCTCGTTAGTTCTGAGTTGCTTCTCTCCTTGATTAGGTTTCCACCCGTTGCTTCTTGTCCTGCCTTCAGGAGCTTTGGAGAATAGCTTGGCTCCCTCTTCTTTGGGGCAGCTGTCCTTCAGAATAGCACAAAACTGATTTGACCTGCTTCTGCTTGGGATACTTTTTCAATTTCCCAATCACAGATGAAAAACCTTCTGAGGTTCTCCTCTCCACCGACCAACCTGGCCTGCTCTTCCTTAGTTTCCAGCAGAGACAAGGTCACACAAGAGAAGCCACCTGCTAAGTTTCATTTCAGCTTAAAATATCAATTTTCTTTGGAGCCGGGTTTGACTCCTGATGATTACATGGACAGGTTCATGTTATTTTTCTTGGCAACATTTTTTTTTTTAAAAAAGAAGGTTTTGCACTGACTTTGTCCTATTATGGTTTATATCTCAGACCAGTTCTAGGATTTCATTTATTAGATTTGTCTTCCAGCTTTATTACTTTGGAAGTAACTCAAGGTGGCAAACATACACAATACACCTTCTTCCTCCTCTTTTTCCTCACAACAAGCTTGTGAGGTGGGTAGGATTAGGTGAGCTCATTAGGGACTGGCTCAAAGGCACCTGTGACTTTCATGCCTAAGGCGAGACTAGAACTCACTGTCTCCTATTGATTGGCCCAAAGTCACCCAGCTGGCTTTCAGGCCTAAGGAGGAACTAGAACTCACTGTCTCCTGGTGATTGGCCCAAAGTCACCCAGCCAGTTTTCATGCCTAAGGCAGGAGTAGAACTCACTGTCTCCTAGTGACTGGCCCAAAGTCACCTAGCTGGCTTTCATGCCTAAGGTGGGACTAGAACTCACTGTCTCCTGGTGATTGGCCCAAAGTCACCCAGCCAGTTTTCATGCCTAAGGCAGGAGTAGAACTCACTGTCTCCTAGTGACTGGCCCAAAGTCACCTAGCTGGCTTTCATGCCTAAGGTGGGACTAGAACTCACTGTCTCCTGGTGATTGGCCCAAAGTCACTCAGCTGGCTTTCATGCCTAAGGTGGAACTAGAACTCACTGTCTCCTGGTGATTGGCCCAAAGTCACCCAGCCATCTTTCATGCCTAAGGCAGGTCTAGAATTCACCATCTCCTGGTGATTGGCCATTATCCTAACTGCCTCTTTACAGTCTCATAGCCTTCTATGCTGCTCATTGTACCAGCAGGCCTTGGGACTGTAGAAGGCTGACAAAATATTGAGTTAGCTTCTGTGTAATTAACAACTTCTATTCATCCAATCTTTTTTTTTTAAATCCTTTTCAGTTCTGTTTTTTTTAAAAAAAATTTAAACGTTTTAATATTAATAACAGAGCTGATGTGGTTACTGGTTAAGCAAGCATCAGGCTAGGGACCAGGAGTCCATGAGTTCTAGTCCAGCATGAAGCCCGCTGGGTGATCTTGGGCCAGCCACTTTTCTCATCCCTATGACCGAGTCACTAGCAAACCGCTTTTGAAAAACCTTACCAAGAAAACTGCAGGGACCTCTCCAGGCAATCTCAGCATCACAAGCAACTGAATGGATGAAAAAAAATACTAATAAGATCAACGTTAGTTGGTATATATACATTTTACTTTGTGGTATACTGCACAGTTATATAAATAAACAAACGTAAATGCATTTTAAAATAAAACGTGGGTTTTTAAATTAAACAGATGTTGCATATCTATCATAAATACTGTAGATAGATAGATAGATAGATAGATAGATAGATAGATAGATAGATAGATAGATAGATGATAGAGAGCGAGAGAAAAAGAGATGCAGTAGACAGATAATAGATGATAGATAAATACAATAGATGATAGCTAGATAGCTAGATAGCTAGATAGATAGCTAGATAACTAGATAGATAGATAGATAGATAGATAGATAGATAGATAGATAGATAGATAGATAGATAGATAGATAGATAGATAGAGACAGAAATAGGTGATAGATAGAGAGAGAGAGAGAGAGGGAAAGATAGTGAGAGAAAAAGAGATGCAGTAGACAGATAATAGATGATAAATACAATAGATGATAGCTAGCTAACTAGATAGATAGATAGATAGATAGATAGATAGATAGATAGATAGTGAGAGAGAGAGAGAGAGAGAGAGAGAGAGGGAAAGATAGTGAGAGAAAAAGAGATGCAGTAGACAGATAATAGATGATAGATAAATACAATAGATGATAGCTAGATAGATAGATAGAAAGAAAGAAATAGGTGATAGATAGATAGATAGATAGATAGAGAGAAAGAAAGAAAGAAAGAAAGAAAGAAAGAAAGAAAGAAAGAAAGAAATAGGTGATAGATAGCTACAGTAGATAGATATGATACATAGACAGATGGATGGATGGATGGTAGGTAGGTAGGTAGGTAGATGGATGGATGGATGGATGGATAGACACACAGAGACAGACAGACAATATAGATAGGAGAGAGGGAGGGAGAGAGGGAGGGGGAGAGAGGCGGGAGAGAGAGAACCTATAAAGTACTTTCTAAAGGCATTCAGGGACTTGGAATATCAAGTCCCCTTATTCCTCTCTTTGCAATGTAGGTTTTTCACTCAATCACGCAGGATGACAAGTTTTCCTTAATCTTCATTTCCTTGACACATTTGTCGGCTGGAAATGCATCTGTCTGAAAGAATCAGATTCCATTTGTGGTTTTTCTCCCTCTTTATCATCAATGGCAGCTCTCCGATTAAGTGATCAGGAGGCACCTAATCATAGAAATACAGTAGACTCTACTGCAAAAGAATGTAGGAATAACTCTCTCCCTGGTGAACGTAGAGGTGCTTAGGGGCATTTGCTTGGCTTTTGTCTCTTCTCCCAAGAAAACTCAACGACCTGTCAAGATGATGATCTTGCATCGCTGGACACCTGTAATGATAGAGGTAGAGGTGGAGATGATGAAGGTAGGGATGAGATGGGGATGAGAAGCAGTTTGGTGTAGTAGTTAAAGCATCAGGCTATTACACATTGTGAAACTGGGAGTTTTAGCCCTAATTTGGACATGATGCTGGCTGAGTGATCTTGGACCAGTCACACGCTCATGGTGGAAGAGGAGGAAAGGAGGAGGAGGAGGAAGAAGCAGAAGCAGAAGCAGAAGAAGAAGAAGAAGAAGAAGAAGAAGAAGAGGTGGAGGAGGAGGAGGAGGAGGAGGAAGAAGAAGAAGAAGAAGAAGAGGAGGAGGAGGACAAAGAAGTGATAGAAAAAAACAAAAAGAGGAGGCGGAGAAGGGAGG
>NC_138553.1:4200268-4345268 GCF_964273705.1 Natrix helvetica | reverse complement strand
GTGGGAGTGGCTTGCCAGCAATGTGACCAGGTGGGAGGAGGAATGGGAGGATTCCCCACCCCACTTTTCCCTTCCCAAAAGATCGCTGAGAGGAGGAAAGGGGGGTGAGCGAGCAATGGAGTGGCTTCTGAACCGCGCAGGGGCGAGCAAGTGAGTGATAGGGGCAGGGCAGGAACTTACTTCCAGGTTCATTGTCCAATAGGTTCGCCAGAACCGGTGCGAACCGGTGGGAACCCACCACTATGTATGTATGTATGTATTTGTGTTACAACCCCTGGTATACCCAAATATGGGAGGGAACTCACTACTCCCCCTTTCTGTCTATCAACTCACTGCAGGAGACCATCCAGGCAGAAAACCATATTTTTAATGTTGCCTTTTTATGGTTCGAATCCCAGTAAGGGTATGGCTAGATGATGAGAGCTAAATAGCTTGAAATAGATCTATACTAGTCTCCCTTTAGTTATTTATCAGCACAAATACAACATATATGTCTCTCTCTCTGTGTGTGTGTTGTATTTGTGCTGATAAATAAATAAATAAATAAATAAATAAATAAATAAATGGACACAAATACAACACAAATATAACAAAGGCAACATTAAAAATATGGTTTTCTGCCTGGATGGTCTCCTGCAGTGAGCCGATAGACAGAAAGGGGGAGTAGTGAGTTCCCTCCCATATTTGGGCATACCGGGGCTTGTAACACAAATACATATGTATGTATGTATGTATGTATGTATGTATGTATGTATGTATGTATGCATGTGTATATATATATATATATATATATATACATACACACACACATACATACATACATACAAAATATATCTCTCATCTTCTCTCTCTCTGTACCTTTCATCTCTCTCCCTCTCTCCTTCCCTTACTATGTATCGATATGTCCCTATCTATCTATCTATCTATCTATCTATCTATCTATCTATCTATCTATCATCTATCTATCATCTATCTATCTTCCATACCTACCTACCTACCTACCTACCTACCTACCTACCTACCTATCTATCTATCATCTATCTATCTCATCTATCATTTATCTCTCTCATCTGTCTATCCATCTGTCTGTCTGTCTATATCTCATCTATTATCTATATTTCTATCATCTCCCTATTATCTATCTATCATCTATCTATCTATCTATCTATCTATCTATCATCTATCTATCATCTATCTATCTTCCATACCTACCTACCTACCTACCTACCTACCTACCTACCTACCTACCTATCTATCTATCATCTATCTATCTCATCTATCATTTATCTCTCTCATCTGTCTATCCATCTGTCTGTCTGTCTATATCTCATCTATTATCTATATTTCTATCATCTCCCTATTATCTATCTATCATCTATCTATCTATCTATCTATCTATCTATCTATCTATCTATCTATCTATCTATTATCTATCTATCATCTATCTATCTTCCATACCTACCTACCTACCTCCCTACCTACCTCTAACCCGCCCTCTCTTTCTCGTCTGTCCGTCTGTCTACCACCTATCTGGCTTCAATGAGACTCGGGGCAACTTACAACATTATTTTTTTAGTCTTGGGAGCCTGAGTTTCCAAGGTCCAGCTGTTTCCAAGAATCCCTTCTTCTCTGTCAAATGGGACGGCCTGGGCTTGGCCAATCCCCCTGTTCCAAAGGCCAGACTCCAAGGCAGGAGGAGCGCAGAGAAGGTGGCATCCCGGCATCCTGCCAGTCAGCCAGGTCATTCCCCGTGACAGGCAATCATGGCTTAAGTGAAGTGAAGCAAGGCGGTCTGTGCTTAGCCACAGCTGCGGGGACAGAGGGGAGGAACGGCTGCAGCCAGGCGTGGAGAGAAAGAACGGACGCACAGATCCCTTTCCCTCTCACCATTACAGCTCATCTGGGTTGCCACATTCCTCTGGTTGTTGCACGGCCAGCTGCTTGCCTGCCCCAGTCGTCAATGGGAAGAGGCTCTAGAGGTCATCTAGCATAACCCCCTCCTTGGCAGAAGAATGCCACGTGGGTCATTTCTATGCGGGCTGCTCCCTTGTTTCATGCCCAGGTAATTCCCTCTAGCATCTCACCCAATCCATCCAACCCAACATATACCAGATCGATCGATCTGTCTGTCTTTTTGTCTGTCTGTCTATCTTTCTTTCTTGCTCCTTTTCCCTTTTCTTTCTCTATGTCTTTCTTCTTTCCTCCCTCTCTCCTTCCCTCCCTCCCTTCCTTTCTTCTGTTTCTTTCCCTTCCTTTCTTTCTCTGTCTTCCTCCCTCCCTTCCTCCCTTTCTTCCTCCCCTCTTTCTTTCTTTTCTTTCTTTCTTTCTCCTTTTCCGTTTTCTTTCTCTATGTCTTTCTTCTTTCCTCCCTCTCTCCTTTCCTCCCTGCCTTCCTTCCTTTCTTCCTCCCCCTTTCTTTCTTTCTGTCTCCCTCTCTCCTTCCCCCTTCTTTCTTTCTTTTTTTCTCTGTTTCTCTTTCTTTCCCTTCCTTTCTGTCTTCCTTCCCTTCCTTCCTTCCTTCCTTCCTTTCTTCCTCTCTCCCTCCCTCTCCCTTTTTTTTCTTTCTTTCTTTCTTTTCGTTCTTTCTTTCTTTCTCTCTCTCTCTCTTTCTTTCATCCGACCTTTATTATTATAAACACCCTTCAGCTGTTTATAAAACTTTAGGAAGTTTTGGGAGTTGAAGTCTAGGCATCTTCAGGAATCAGGGTTGGAAGGAACCTCAGAGGTCTTCTAGTCCAACCCCCGGGCAAAGAGTAGCAGTCTTTAAAACATCCCAGACTAATAGTTGTCTAACTCTGTCTTGAAAACACCCCACAGTGCCCTTCAAACCAAAAGATGCCTCAAATTGCAGGAGAGGTGTCTCCCTTTGCCCCCACCCCTCCGGGCCTCCTGGAAGTCATGAAAGGCAGATTGGCAGGGGGAGGGTCCCAATGTCTGCCCCTCCCAGAGTGAAGAAAACTCAGGCGGCACTGGAGACGGTTCTGCACTAAATCAAGCCACGCAACGGGCGGATGTGGCACAACACCAAGCTGTCATTTCTCAGTTCTGCGCTTATCCCAACACCCATGGCAACTGGAAGCCTCCTTGCTCCTGTCTGTTGGAGGGGGGAGTGTCTGACTTGGTCTCTCCTTCTCTCTGTCTCTCTCTCCCTTTCTCCCACTCTGTCTCTCTCTCTCTCTCTGTGTGTCTCTCTCTCCCTCTGTCTCCCTCTCTCTCTCTCTCTCTCTCTCTCTCTGTCCGTCTCTCTCCCCCTCTCTCTCTGTCTGTCTCTTTCTGTCTCTGTCTCTCTCCCTCTGTCTCCCTCTCTTTTTCTCTGTCTCTCTCTCCCTTTCTCCCACTCTGTCTCTCTCTCCCTCTCTCTGTGTCTCTCTCTCCCTCTGTCTCCCTCTCTCTCTCTCTCTCCCCCTCTCTCTCTGTCTGTCTCTTTCTGTCTGTCTCTGTCTCTCTCCCTCTCCCTCTGTCTCCCTCTCTTTTTCTCTCTGTCTCTCTCTCCCCCTCTGTCTCTCTCTGTGTGTCTCTCTCTCCCTCTGTCCCTCTCCCTCTGTCTCCCTCTCTCTCTCTCCATCTGTCTCTCCCTCTCTCCCTCCCTCCCTCTCTGTCTGTCTCTCTCTGTCTTTCTGTCTCTCTCTGCCTCTCTCTCACTCCCTCGCTTTCTCTCTCCCTCTCTCTCCCTCTCTCTGTGTCTCTCTCTCCCTCTGTCCCTCTCCCTCTGTCTCCCCTCTCTCTCTGTCTCTCTCCCTGTCTGTCTCTCTCCCTCTCTGTCTGTCTCTCTCTCTCCATCTGTCTCTCCCTCTCTCTGCCTCTCTCTCTCTCCCTCCCTCCCTCTCTGTCTGTCTCTCTGTGTCTTTCTGTCTCTCTCTGCCTCTCCCTCCCTCCCTCACTTTCTCTCTCCCTCTCTCTCCCTCTCTCTGTGTCTCTCTCTCTCCCTCTGTCCCTCTCCCTCTGTCTCCCCCCCTCTCTCTGTCTCTCTCCCCGCCTGTCTCTCTCTCTCTCCATCTGTCTCCCCCTCTCTCTCTCTCCCTCCCTCCCTCTCTGTCTCTCCCTGTCTTTCTGTCTCTCTCTGCCTCTCCCTCCCTCGCTTTCTCTCTGTCTCTCTCTCCCTCTCTCTGTGTGTCTCTCCTCCCTCTCCCTCTCTCTGTCTGCGGTGCCTTTTCCTGAAAAGCAACACGTTTCAGCTCCTTACCTGTTTCACTGACCTCCAATTTTTTTTAATTCCCCCCCCCCAAGTTTGTAAGGGAGGTTGGAAAAGGGGGGGAGCGGATAGAAGGGGGGGGAAACGACACGTGGTGGAATGAAAGGAAGAAATTCCCGCTGCAAAAAAAGAAAAGGAAAGGGGAAAAAAGTGCTTTCTCTGCCTTTAGTTGCTAAGCAATCGGGGGCTCCCCGGAGGCTGCCAGGCGGACCCTTGGCATGCGGCGTTCCGCGTTTTCATTTGCAATTTAAATTCCCTGACAGGCAGAAGCAACCAAGCTGTTCACTTAAGAGGCGTTGGGGCGGCGGGAGGAGGGGGGGGGCGAGGGAGAGCCAAGGGCCGGGGAGGAAATAATAATTTTTTAAAAAGCTTCTGGGCTGAAACGGAGAATCTCCAGCGCCCACGGCGCTCCGTCCCTTTTCTTGGGGTGCTTAATGGGGAGATGGAGAAAGAGAAAGCCAGACTGGGAGGCAGGCGAAGGCCAAGGACTCTGTGTGTGTGTGTGTGTGTGTGTGTGTGTGTGTGTGTGTGAGAGAGAGAGAGAGAGAGAGAGGGAGGGAGGGAGGGAAGGAGGGAGGGAGGGAAGGAGGGAGAAGGGGAGGAGGGAAGGAATTAAGGAAAGAAAAAATAAGGGAGGGAGAGAGAAAGGAAATAAAGTAGGAAGAAAAGAAGAAAGAAAGAGAAAGGAAGGAAGGAAGGGTTGGAGACAGAGAGTGAGAAAGAGAAAGCGAGAGGCAAAGAAAGAAAGAAAGAAGAAAGAAAGAAAGAAAGAAAGAAAGAAAGAAAGAAAGAAAGAGAAAGAAAGAAAGAATGAATGAAAGAAAGAAAGAAAGAAAGAAAGAAAGAAAGAAAGAAAGAAGAAAGAAAGAAAGAAAGGGACACAGAGGGAGGGAGGGAAGGAAAGAGAGGGAGAGAGAGAAAGAAAGAGAAAAAGAGTGAGAGACAGAGAGAGGTGGGGGAAAGGATTGAAGTCATCAGATGCAGTCACACAACAGGCTTAACTAGATTGATATGAAGCCATTCTTCAGGTGTCTGGTTTACTGTATTAAGTGAAGCCAGCCCATTAGATTAGATTATGATTTGGGGTAAATTTTGTAATAATAAGAGAAAGAGAGAGACAGAGACAGACACAGACACAGACAGACAGACAGAGACACAAGATAGAGGGAGAAAGACAGACAGACAGACAGAGACACAGAGAGAGATACACAGAGAGAGAGAGAGACAGAAAGAAACACAGAGATAGAGAGAGAGAGACATACACACACGCAGAGAGAGAGAGAGACAGAAAGAGAGACAGAGATAGAGAGAGACACACACACAGAGACACACAGAGACAGACAGAGAGGGAGAGAGACAGACAGACATCATGGTTGACTTGACTTGATAACCAGCCTAAGAGGGTTGTGTGAATGCAGCAGGCAATTAGTTGCTTAGAAAGATGGTTTCTGGAAACAACAGCTAGCTTAAGGGGAGACAATACTTGGCCACTAATCTTGGCTGGTCCTGAATGGATGCAATGCTTGATCACTGATCCTGGCTAAACTAAAAAGATTGAATACTTGGCCACTAATCCTGGCTGATGCTAAATGGATGCAACACTCAACCACTAATCCTGGATAATCCTGAATAGATGCAATAATTGACCACTAATCTTGAACGCATGCAATACGTGGCCACTAATTCTAGGTAGGATAAATGTATATCATTCTGACAACTTCCCCCTCCCATTTCTGCACGTATTAGAAGCAGTCAGAGAAGCCACGATGCAGAAGATTGGCCCTGATGGCTAAGAATGACTGGAGGTGAGTTTGAACCCAGCTTGAAAAACTAGTTTTCCCAAAATGGGATGGCAGGTACCCACTAGGGCAAGGGGTCTCCAAACCTGGCAACTTTAAGACTTGTGGACTTCAACTCAGAGAGTTCTTTATTGTTTCACACCTATAAACAAAACCTTACCATACTGAGGACTCTACTATCTAAATCTAAATGACTGGTCATAAGTCGAGGACTACCTGTTATCTTACCCCTCTGGAATGCTGCCCCTCCCTGCTGGGCTTCCCCCTCCTCACTACGTTCCATCACATTAAATGGCCAGTTGTAAGTCAAGGACTATCTATAATGATATGTATCTACAATATACTCTGGGAACTGTTAGGGAGGAGCCGTCTTCACCCTCTTTCTCTCACATATAATATCTGAGCTGAGTTGCCTCTTCCTCCTCCAGAATGCAGCCCCTCCCTCCTGAAAATCCACCTCCTCACTATGTTCCATCTCATTAAATGATTGGTCATAAGAACTACCTGTACAATCTGCATCTACAATATACTCTGGGGACTATTAGGGAGGAGCTGTCTTCACTCTCATTCTCTCACATAGACTATCTAGGTTGAGTTGCCTCTTCCTCCTCCAAAATGCAGCCCCTGCCTCCTGGGAATCCACTCTTCACTATGTTCCATCTCATTAAATGACCAGTCATAAGTCAAGAATTACCTGTACGATAGGCATCTACAATATACTCTGGGAACTGTTAGGGAGGAGCTGTCTTCACTCACATTCTCTCACACAGATTATCTAGGCTCAGTTGCCTCTTCCTCCTCGTGAATGCAGCCCCTCCCTCCTGGGAATCCAGGCTACATTCCACCACAGTAAATCCAGCAATCTCTCCTTTGGTTGGTTGTTAAGTCATGGACTACCTGTATGTTCTGCATCTACAATATACTCTGGGAACTGTTAGGAAGGAGCTGTCTTCAGTCACATTCTCTCACACAGACTATCTACGTTGAGTTGCCTCGTCCTCCCCCGGAATGCATCCCCTCCTTGGAATCCACCTCTTCACTCCATTCCATCGTAAACACGAGGATCTTCTTCTCAAGAGACAATGGCTCTTGGACCCTGTGTCTTCCATACAGGTGTCTCAAACATCGTCATCAAGCAAGATCAAAAGTACAGGTACTCCTCGACTTATGACCCAAAATTTCTCTTGCCAAGCGAGATATTTGTTAAGTGTGTTTTGTTCCATTTTCCGCCCTTTCTCGCCACGGCTGTTAAGTGAATCACTGCAGTTGTTAAGCTAGGAGTACGGTTGTTAAGTGAATCCGGCTTCTCCATCAACTTTTGCCTGTCAGAAGATCGATAAGAGGATCCCGTAATCCCAGGTTGCTACAACCATCATAAATATGAGTCAGTTGCCCAGCGCCCAAATTATGATCACATCATCAAGGGAAAGCTGTAACGGTCATAAGTGTGAAAATCGGTCATGTCATTTTTTTCAGTGCCGTTGTAACTTCGAATGGTCAGTAAACAAATGGTTATAAGTCGAGGACTTCCTGCTTCTTGGAGGAGTCTCAAAATTTGCTGAAAACCACATCCTTGTGCGTCCTGGGTCCTCTTTCTAACATAATCAACATCTGTTTTTGGTTTCAGCAACGTTCCTTCCTTGACCATTTGCAGCTGGTGATGCCACATCTGGGGTCTCTCACCTCCCCTTCCCCATTTCTCCTGAAAACCATCAAGGGAGGCATGAAGCTGTGGCTTGAGATGGAAGTTTCTCCTCTGCTAAACATTATGCGGGTGGAATGTTCTCTAGGAACATGTGTCTGCACTCCGTAATGTGGGCTTGACGTGTTTACTATGGTCTGTTGTCAAAAGAGTCTCACTCCGTCCGTCCCCGGAGAGTTCAGGAAAAAGGCTAAGGATGCTTCCTTGATCTTGGCTAGATCTCTCGCTGGGAGAATGTGGGATCTCCTAGCTAGATCTTCTGGTTCTTCCCACAGTCTCCTTCCCTTCTCTTTCCTTTCCTTTCCCTTCCCTCCCTCCCCCTCCCCCCTTCTCTATTTCCTCCCTCTCCTATTTCTCTCCTTCCTTCCTCCCTCCCTCCTGTGACAAAACCTTTAACACCATCAAAACTCCACATCTGCTCATCCCAGCCGGGGAATTCGGGGAGTTGAAGTCCGCACATCTTAAAAGTTGCTGAGGTTAGGAAAAGTTGCTCTAATGGGCGACCGTTTCCCTTAGAGGCACAAAGTGGGTCAGATGCGACAAACTGAGATTGGAGTAGCTGATGAGTTGACGATAAGCTTCTTTGCGCCAGGTGGGAAACAGCAGTTGGCATTGTGTGTTGCTAAGTAACCATCCTCTACACTATCGCTTTGATCTCTGCAGATGCTAAATGCTTTGCTGGGCTCCCTTTTAGGTCTTAGGTTTTAAGGTGACCAAATCCCTCCTTTGAATGGAATTCCAGGTGGGCTGTGAGGTGCCGAATTGAGTCCCTTCAACTGGTTTCCATGCCTGAGTGGATTGTGATACAGGCTCACGCCGTGTGTTCTTTGAATTGTTAACTTGCTCATTGATCTGAACAAACCTAACCAGCCATTCCCAATGGTCCTTTTCTGAATTTTTCTATTGCACCTTTCAGGGATCTATAAAACTTCCCTGCAGTGCTGGCTTATTAACAGATTAACGGAATTGGAAGCAATCTTGTAGGTCATCTAGTCCAATCCCCCCCCCCCGCCCAAGCAGGAGACCCTGCACCATTTCTGACAGATGGCAGTCCAGTCTCTTCTTGAAAGCCTCCAGGGATGAAGCTCCCACCACTTCCGAAGGGTTGATTCTTCTCCCTGTCGGAAAATGTCTCCATGTTTCTAGGTTGAATCTCTCCTTGATCAGTTTTCATCCATTAGTCCTTGTCTGACCTTCAGGGGCTTTGGAAAACAGCTTGATCCCCTTCCTTTCTGTGGCAGCCCCTCAAATATTGGAATATTATGGAATAATATTGGAATATTGTTGTTAGTTGCGAAGTCATGTCCAACCCATGGACAATGTTCCTCCAGGCCTTCCTGTCCTCTACCATCCTCTGGAGTCCATTTAAGTTCATGCATACTGCTTCCATGACTCCATCCATCCACCTCCTTCTCTGCCGTCCCCGTCTTCTTCTTTTGCCCTCCATCGTTCCCAGCATGAGGCTCTTCTCCAGGGAGTCCTTCTTTCTTCTCATTAGGTGGCCAAAGGATTTGAGTTTCCTCTTCAGGATCTGGCCTTCTAAAGAGCAGCCAGGGTTGATCTCCTCTAGGACTGACCGGTTGGATCGCTTTGCAGTCCAAGGGACTCGCAGGAGTCTTTTCCAGCACCAGAGTTCAAAGGCCTCCATTCTTTGAAATATTAGAATATTAAATATTATGCAGCAGAGCCTTAAGTTTGCAATTTCTTTGCCGTTCCCTCAGGAAATGTTGGGCCAAGCATGTCTGCAGTCAAGATGTGAACTTCAGAACTTCTGCACAGAAAGGTGATCTGGTAGGCCAGATCAATGCAGGAATATCCGGAATCCTACTTTATGGGTATAAAATAGAACAAACAGAATATTAAAGGCCCATCTTGAAGTTTCTCCCTCTTTCATTTTCTACTCAACAAAATCGAAGCAAGATCATTCTAGGTTACTTTCTCATGCTAGCTGTCAACAAAGATGATTAGGGGAGGCTAAATCATACGATGAAAGACTGAGCGATCTAGGGATGTCTAGTCCAATGAAGAGAAGGGCAAGGGGTGACATGATAGCAGTCTTCCAGTACTTTAGGGGCTATCACAGAGAAAAGCAGGTTGACGTCTTCTCCAAAGCACCTGAAGCAATGGATGGAAACTAATCAAGGAGAGAAGCAACCTAGAACCAAGGAGAACTTTCTTGAAAGTTAGAACAATTAATCAGTGGAACAGCTTACCTCAAGAAGTTGCAGGTGCTCCAACACCGGAGGATTTCAAGAGGAAATTGGACAATCGTTTGCCTAACATGTCATAGGATTTCCTGCTTGAGCTGGGGGAGGGGTTAGACTAGCAGACCTCCAGGGTCCTTTCCAACTCTATTATTTCGTTATTTCATTAGTACATTATTCCATTATTCCATAATTCTGTTATTCCATTGTTCTGTTATTCAGTTATTCCACTGAGAGAAGAGATTGGAATGTCTAGAATGATATCCCTCTTGAGCAGGGGGTTGGACTAGTAGACCTCCAAAGCCCCTTCCAATTTTATTATTTTGCTATTCCAATTCTGTTATTCTGTTACTCCATTATTCTGTTATTCTGCTTTTCCACTGTTCCATTATTCCTATTCCGTTATTCCATTATTCTGTTATTCCATTATTCCATTGTTGGTGCTCCATCACTGGAGATTATCCAGAAGAGATTGGATAGCCATTTCTCTGCAACGGTATAAGTTCCTGAGCGGGGGGTTGGACTAGAAGACCTCCAAGGTCCCTTCCAACTGTATTGGTCTATGCACTCTGTTTTAAAGCTCACTCCACAGTGGCCATTGCCAGCTCCGACTAGACTGATGTTGACCTCATCATCTTCATCAGGTTTAGCTTGCCAACTTCATTTTCCTGGATGGATTCAGGTTTCCCTTTCTAGTTAGTAAAAACAGATCACTTAAACCGCAAACCGAGAAGCGTTTTCCATATTTTCTGTTTCTACATGCATTCATTTACTGGCCCATTGACTGCAGCAGTCAAAAAAACACTGGGGGGAAAATGGAATCAGCATAATAAAATGCTTACAGGGGAAGAAACACTGGGGAGGGCTCTTTAAATAAATATTCATTCTTTTGCCGGTTTCATGTTCAAGTCAAAATTCACTGCACCGTTTTTTAATTCCATTTTAGCACAACCGCAAAGGAAAGTCTAACCCAGGGGTGTCCAAAACTTGGGAACTTTAAGACTTGTGGACTTCAACTCCCAGAATTCCCCAGCCAGCTGGCTGGGGAATTCTGGGAATTGAAGTCCACAAGTCTTAAAGTTCCCAAGTTTGGACACCCCTGGTCTAACCATTACAACAAGTCCTCGATTTAACAACAGTTTGTTTAGTCCCACACAACCATGTTACTAAGTGAACAACTGTGGCAAGAAAGGTCCTAAAATGGGGCAAAACTCACTTAACAACTGCTTCACTTAGCAACAAACTATTGGACTTCATTGTGGTTGTAAATTGAGGATTACCTGTATTTAAATGTATGTGGCAACACTAAATAATTTTATTTATTCACACCTCAAATTGATATGGCTGCCCATCTCGTAAAAAATGACTGTGGGCTGCATACAACAAAACTATAAATCAGTTAACATATAAAAATATTTACTACCGGTAGTTAGAAAAATATCATGCCACAGCCAGGAATAAAAAGAGAAAGATAAAGGGATGGGAAGATAAATTTTCCTTTGATTTGAGCTCAACTCCTAGCATCCATGTCCAATGTCCATATAATTTGCTCGGCAATGATATGCATTTTTTTAAAAAAAATTCTCAGCCTAACTAACGCTATTTTCCCCCAAGTTCATAATCATAGACAGTCAGATCGTTGCAACGAGAAAGATAGACCGATATATTTGCTATACAAAGAGAAGAAGAAGATAAGAGAAAGGCAGTAAAACCTGCAGAATTATTTGACACCTCAGGGCATGATTTTTGTTAAATTTTATTTTTTCAGGCCAGATGGCATAACTACCGCGCGAGCTCTTGGAGCCCCAGAGCGAAACTTGGAAGATATAGTAGAATATAAAGTTGTGGGAGCTTTCTCACTGGAAGCTTTCAAGAAAAGAGTGGACTGCCATCTGTCAGAAATGGTAGAGAGTCTCCTGCTTGAGCAAGGGGTTGGACTAGATGACCTACAAGATCCCTTCCAACTCTGCTATTCTATTCTATTCTATTCTTTTTTTATTCCTATTCTTTTTTTATTCCTATTCTTGTTTTATTCCTATTCAATTCTGTTCTATTCTTGTTTTATTCCTATTCTATTCTGTTCTATTCTTCCTTTGTTCCTATTCTTGTTTTATTCCTATTCTGTTCTATTCTTGTTTTATTCCTATTCTATTCTGTTCTATTCTTGTTTTATTCCTATTCTTTTTTATTCTTTTCTATTCTGTTCTGTTCTATTCTTGTTTTATTTCTATTCTTTTTTATTTCTGTTCTATTCTTGTTTTATTCCTATTCTTTTTTTATTCCTATTCTATTCTGTTCTGTTCTATTCTTGTTTTATTTCTATTCTTTTTTATTCCTATTCTATTCTGTTCTGTTCTATTCTTGTTTTATTTCTATTCTTTTTTATTCCTATTCTATTCTGTTCTGTTCTATTCTTGTTTTATTCCTATTCTTTTTTTATTCCTATTCTATTCTGTTCTGTTCTATTCTTGTTTATTCCTATTCTATTCTGTTCTATTCTTGTTTTATTCCTATTCTTGTTTTATTCCTGTTCTTGTTTTATTTCTGTTCTATTCTATTCTAGCCTAGCCTATTATCACAGAGCCCTGGGAAAGAGATGGGTTAAAGTCTCGTTTAGTCTAAGAATTGAAAGGTATCTAATAGTGCCCTTTTTTAGACTAACTAATGTTATTAAAAGGCTTAAGTACTGTATTTATGAACTAGAGCTTTTGAGTACCAGAATAACGAAGTTGGAAGGACTGGGGAGCCTGTTGCACTGATTAATTAGTTCTCACTATCAGGAAATTTCTCCTTAGTTCTAGGTTGGATCTCTCTTTGCTAAGCTTCCTTCTCTTACTTCTTGATCTGCTCTCTTCCCATTTGGAGAAGAGGTTCTCTGTGGCAGTCCCTCAAATATTGGCAGATTGCTATTGTTTCTGCTTCTTTGGCTAAGTCACCGTCGGTGGATCTTCCTTCTCCGAGAACACCAGACTTGAACAAAAGTTCCAAGAAAGCCAAATCCAGCCTCTTGGACAGTGGCCCCCAACTTTTGGGTACCAAGGACCAGTTCCATAGAGAAAGGTTTTCCCATGGACCAGAGCGGGCATGGTTTTGTGTGCTTCCTGAATCCCGCAGATGGGGCGTTGCTTGTTTGCATGGGGTGGTTACTGGCATACCGCGGCCCAAGGTTGAGGACCTCTGCGCTTAGAAACTGGAAAGGCCCACCAGCAGCCAGTGGAGCTGGCAGCAGATTCGGACAGTGAGGAGGTTGGGGAGGAACATGGGCCAGTCCTGGAGTCTGGGGAAGGCTCTGATGAGGGCTCTGTGTTGGAGGCAGAGAGGGGGCCAGGGCCATCCGACAGTTATCAGCTGCCTTCAGAGTCAGACATCACTGAGGCAGAAGAACAGCTGGAGCCTGTTCCCAGTGTGCGCATGCGCAGAGTTACCAGACAAAGGGAACAGATCGACTTGGGAGTAAGGCCACAGGTGGATGATGAATGGCCCCTCCCAGAGGAAATAAAAGAGGAGCGAAAGGGGAGTGGAGTTTGCAGGAGACCATTAGATCACTTCATTGGTTTGTGACTCTCCGAGGCTCCTTGCCAAGTTTTGCAGATCTCAGCCTGGCAGCTCTCCAAGCCAGAGAAGGTCTGTGACTGTAAATCCTCCCTCGAAAGACTTTGTTGGATGTGAATGAGCAGAATTCCCAGGAAATTAATAAAAGGGTTTTTTTGTCAGGATAAGGAGCTTGCTTCAGGCTCTTGGGAAGCCTCAGTCAGAACAGAAAGCAAGGAAAATACTAGCAAGAAGAAAAAGAAGCAAAAAGAATAAACAAATCCAAATCCCTCCCAGTTTAAAATCAATCACAAGCAGTCCTCGACTTACAGCAGTTTGTTTAGTGACCGTCCAAAGTTACAACAGCCCTGAAAAAAAGTGACTTAGCACCGTTTCCCACACTTACGACCGTTACGGCATCCCTATGATCACTTGAATAAAATTCAGATGCTTGGCAATTGACTCATCTTTGTGACGGTCACAGTGTCCCAGGGGCGGGGGGGTCATGCGATCCCCTTCTGCGACCTTCGGACAAGCAAAGTCAACGGGGAAACCAGATTCACTTAACAACCTGTGACTCATTTAAGCACTGCAGGGATTCGCTTAACAAATGTGGCGAGAAAAGTGGTAAAACGGGGCAAAATTCAACGTAACCCATTTCTCACTTAGCAAGATAAATGGTGGGCTCAGTTTCTGGTCGTACGTTGAGGAGTACCCGTCTATTCAAACCCCCTTTGTTTTTCTATTTCCAGAATAGATTTTAGATGCGCAAATTATAGCCAAAAAGGAACTTACTAAGGCTGGCCTGGTATATAAAATGAATGCTTCCTCTATCGCCACCTACACGACAAACGAGAAGGGAGAAATATCTGGCAGGCGCTAACTTAATTTAGTGCATTTGCAGACCAACAATTATTCCTTTTAAAAATAGAATTTGCTGAAACAACTTCCAGTCTATTTCTCTTAGAAGCTTCTCCCCCCCACCCTCCGTAATCACTGTATAATAAGGTAATTAGTAACTTATGTCACTCCTGTAATTTTTTTTCTCCCTAGAATAATCAGGAGAGGCAAGAGAGTCTTCTCATACCCTGTGCACTTTTGGGGGGTGGGAGGAGGAGGAGAAATAAGGGGGAGGGGGAGGTACTAGAAACATACACAGACATTCCTTGGAATCGAAGGGGGGAGGAATTAAGAGCTGGCATTCTGAACTCTTTCTAAATTAGTAATGAGTGTTTTGCCTTTGCTAAGTGGCGACTGTTGGGATTCCAGTTATGTCGTCGTTGCACGATTAATTTAAGGCGGAGTAACTGGAAGGGAGAGCCACTTGGGTGTAGTAGTTCTGACCTTGGCTTCCTGATAACAGCATAAATCACACGCTTCCTCCCAAAAAAACTCTTTTTATTTAAACGGCTGTGAATGATGGTCATACACAGCCCGTAATGATTCACAACTGGTCTGTGAAGAGTCCGACAGAAGTCTGCCACAGTCTTTCAGGGGAAGGCTGATAAAGCACCCACCTTTCTCTCCCTTGAAACGCTGCCAGAGACCTAATTGGCAATTAGCTTTGCAAGGCCCCACGGAGCACAGAGTCAAAACGGAGCTTCAGAGTTTAAACCGACCAGCATGAACAAAGTTGCTTCCTGCAAATGCTCAGGTATGTTTAGCTTAAGAGAAAGAAGGACTAGGGGAGACATGATAGCATTATTCCAATATCTCAGAGGTTGCCACAAAGAAGAGGGAGTCAAACTATTCTCCAAAGCACCTGAGGGTAGAACAAGAAGCAATGGGTGGAAACTAATCAAGGAGAGAAGCAACTTAGAACTGAGGAGAAATTTCCTGACAGTGAGAACAATTAATCAGTGGAACAGCTTGCCTCCAGAAGTTGTGAATGCCCCAACACTGGAAGTCTTTAAGAAGATGTTGGATAGCTATTTGTCTGAAACGGTATAGGGTTTCCTGCCTAGGCAGGGGGTTGGACTAGAAGACCTCCAAGGTCCCTTCCAACTCTACTATTGTATTATTGTATTATGTGCCTTTGCTCCTCCTTTATGCCTTATGGGAGGGGCCAATCATCTCCAAGCCTTACTCCCGAGTCGTCCCTTTTGTCTTAACTGTTCTTGCCTTCTGGCAGCTCTGTGCATGCACACACTGGGAACAGGCTCATGCTGTTCTTCTGCCTCGCTGATGTTAGACTCCAAGGCTCCGGAGGCAGCACATCACTACCAGATGGCCGTGACCCCCTCTCTGCCTCCAACGCAGAGCGCTCGTCCGAGCCTTCCCCAGGCTACAGGACTGGCCCATGTTCCTCCCCAACCTCCTCAGTATCAGTCTCTGATGCCAGCTCTACAGGCTGCCTGGGGACCACAACAGTAGTGGGTTAAGGCACCAGGCTAGAAATCAGGACATTGTGAGTTGTAGTCCCATCTTCGGAGTGACATTCAACTGAGTGTCAATCACCTAGGAGCCTGGAACAGTGAGTTCCAGGCCCACCTTTGGCATGAAAGATGGCTGGGTGACTTTGATCCAATCACCAGGAGACGGTGAGTTCTAGTTCTGGCCTAGCCGTGAAAGTTGACTGGGTGACTTTGAGCCGATCACCAGGAGACAGTGAGTTCTAGTTCTGGCCTAGCCGTGAAAGTTGACTGGGTGACTTTGAGCCGATCACCAGGAGACGGTGAGTTCTAGTTCTGGCCTAGCCGTGAAAGTTGACTGGGTGACTTTGAGCCGATCACCAGGAGACGGTGAGTTCTAGTTCTGGCCTAGCCGTGAAAGTTGACTGGGTGACTTTGAGCCGATCACCAGGAGACGGTGAGTTCTAGTTCTGGCCTAGCCGTGAAAGTTGACTGGGTGACTTTGAGCCGATCACCAGGAGACAGTGAGTTCTAGTTCTGGCCTAGCTGTGAAAGTTGACTGGGTGACTTTGAGCCTATCACCAGGAGACCGTGAGTTCTAGTTCTGGCCTAGCCGTGAAAGTTGACTGGGTGACTTTGAGCCGATCACCAGGAGACAGTGAGTTCTAGTTCTGGCCTAGCTGTGAAAGTTGACTGGGTGACTTTGAGCCTATCACCAGGAGACCGTGAGTTCTAGTTCTGGCCTAGCCGTGAAAGTTGACTGGGTGACTTTGAGCCGATCACCAGGAGACAGTGAGTTCTAGTTCTGGCCTAGCCGTGAAAGTTGACTGGGTGACTTTGAGCCGATCACCAGGAGACGGTGAGTTCTAGTTCTGGCCTAGCTGTGAAAGTTGACTGGGTGACACAGGTGGGCTGCACATACTTTGACAACTGGTTCGCCTATAATGTGAGTGTGCCCGCCAGTGGTGGGTTGCTCTTACCGTCACTACGGGTACGCTGCTCGTGGTCTGTTCATGCAGCGCGTCTGACGTGCACTGTGCATGCATGCACACTCCACCGCCCCTGCAACACCCAGCGGTTGGTTGGAGGCTGCACAGGTACTGCACGCTGTCCGCGTGTCCACTTTTGGCCCAGTTGCTTCAAAAACAGGTATGGGGCAGGCGGGTGGGCCAAACAAGCCACCGTACTAGTATGGTGGCTGCTGTGCCCGACTACTACTGGTACAGCCATACCGGGCCGTACCGGCTGGAACCCACCGCTTGTGCGTGCATACCTGCTTTGCACATGCACGCATAGCGTGCATGCCTTCCGCCCTTGCGTGCAAACTGAAACAAGGCTTTTTTGATGCGGGCAGCTTCCTGCTAGGTCAGCCTTGGTTAGTAGAAGAGGAGCAGCATGCAAAGCAGCTGGGGTTCAGGGCGGGCCAAACAAGCCGGAAAGTGAGATATCTAGAACTGGATCGTGTCGGGGCAGGTGGGCAAAACACACCCACGAGTGAACCGGTACCGGTTCGCGTAGGAACCCTGGAATGACGGCAAATATATGTGGTATATTTGTGGTATCATTCCATGAGCTTCAACATCCACAGTAGATCTGAAAGCCTTTGTGCGTGGAGCATAATATTTCAAACGATATGTTGACTACCACTACTTAAAGAAAGGAAAATCCCCCCTCCCCCCAACTCCATCCTTTCCGTTTCCCTCGTTCGTTGTGCTTTTTGTTCAGAATTCTCTTCAAAGGTAGACAATTTGTAAAATTAATTCCGGTAATGAGGCGTATAGATAGTTTGCTACAGCTTTCAGTTCATTGCTCCCTCTGTGCTTTCTACACCCGTGTATGCATTAATACATTCATAAAGTTTATAATTTTCCCAATAGAGAGAGAAAGAGATTCCTCCTGCTATTTAGTGATTAGAATCTGAATTTTCTGTATCTTTTTCTTTCTTTCTTTTTGCTGCAAGCTAGTGGTGGCCCAGAGGGATGCGGTGGCTCAGTGGCTGAGACACGGAGCTTGTCGCTTAGAAAGATCGGCCGTTCGGCGGTTGGGATACCAAGCACCGCATAACAGAGTGAGCTCCCGTGATTTGTCCCAGCTTCTGCCAACCTAGCAGTTTGAAAGCAAGTAAAAAATGCAAGTAGGAAAATAGGAACCACCTTTGGTGGGAAGGGAACAGCGTTCTGTGCGTCTTCAGTGTTGAGTCATGCCAGCCACATGACCACGGAGATGTCTTCGGACAGCGCTGGCTCTTTGGCTTTGAAACGGAGATGAGCACCGCCCCCTAGAGTCAGGAACGACTAGCACATATGTGCGAGGGGAACCTTTAACTTTATCTAGTGCTTGCCCAAATATTTGCAATCCATGTCATGTTATCTAATAATAATACAATAGAGGAGTTGGAAGGGACCTTGGAGGTCTTCTAGTCCAACCCCCTGCCTAGGCAGGAAATCCTATACCATTTCAGACAAATGGCTATCCAACATCTTCTTAAAGACTTCCAGTGTTGGAGCATTCACAACTTCTAGAGGCAACTTCTGTTCCACTGATTAATTGTTCTAACTCTCAGGAAATTTCTCCTATGTTGCTTCTCTCCTTGATTATCTCACTAACCTTGGTGAGATACAAGAAAATACAAGAACGTTGTTATTTGTAAAACCTGAAACCAGGCAGTCCTTGACTTACGACCACAACTGACCCCAAAATTTGCATTGCTAAGCGAGACAATTCAATTTTGCCCCATTTTATGACCTTCCTTGCCAAAGTCATTAAGTGAATCATTGCAGTGCTTAAGTTAAATAACCCAGTTGTTAAGTGACTCTGGCTTCCCCTATTAACTTTGCTTGTCAGAAGGTCGCAAAAGGGGATCACGTGACACCCCCCCCCACAAGACACAGCAACCGTCATAAATACGAGTCAGCAGCTATGCGTCCGAATTTTGATCCACAAAACCGGCTGTAAGTCACTTTTTTCAGTTCCGTTGTAACTCTGGATGGTCACTAAATGAACCGTTGTAAGTCGAGGACTCCCTGTAATGGCCCAGGAGGCTGTTTGTAATAAAGCAGGTAGGCAGAGAAACTTTGTAAGCCTTTGCTGAATTGGCATGAGTCAGCTGCATGCCAAATACCGTATTTTTCGGAGTATGAGACGCACCTTCCCCCCCCTAAAAGAGGGTGAAAATTTGGGTGCATCTTATACCCTGAATGTAGCACCCACCCACCGGCCCTCACCCTTTGGCCTCTGCCTCCCAGCAATTTACCTCCTTGCAGCAAACGGAGAAATGGCAATCCCTGCAGCCTGAAACAGCTGATCACCGGGATCCCCTATACTGAAAGTGAAAGTGAAACTTGCTGTTTGCTGCAGGAGGCAAATTGCTGGGAGGCAGAGGCAGATTTTTTTTTCTTGTGATAATCAGGCTGTTTGCTGCAAGGAGGTAAGTCAACTATAAATGCCTATAGAATGTTCAAATTATTAGACTTATTTTTTAAAGACTGCTTTATTATTGTTCTAGACAACTTAACAAAATAAAGAAGCTTTTTAAATGCTTCCTCCAAAGAGGCCCAGTGCTATTGTATCTTCTTTTAAATAGCAGAGAATAACGTATACTTCCAGAAAGCCACATCAATTTTAACAGCATCTGTACAAGTATAGTCTGAAATGTAACACCACAAACAGTGCATATCGTCTGTACTGTTGGCTGTTTGTTGCAAGGAAGCAAATTGCTGGGAGGCAGAGGCAGATTTTCCCCCTTGTTTTCCTCCCCACAAGCTAGGTGAGTCTTATACTTTGGAGCGTCTTATACTCCCAAAAATATAGTAAGTTATTGTGAGATTTGTGGATCAGTGCCAATGGGATTTAGCAGAGCCTCTAAATACAGCCTCCAAATGCAATTAGTAATTAATTTTCTTTCTAGCTCAAGGTGCAATTGATTAGTGCCTTTGTTGTGAAAGTACAAATGCATTGTGTTTGTTGCAGGCTCCTCTTTGGAGAGAGGCTGTTGTGCAACAATGCTCATTTGAAAGAGACTTAACAGATTTAACAGAGCTGGAAGGGACCTTATAGGTTATGTAGTACACACACACACACACACACACACACACACACACACTCCCAAGCAGGAGAGGGGAGAGATAAGGATGGACTTGGGTCGAAGAAAGAGGAAGAGATTGAGAATCTCCCAAGGTATATCTGATAGGATGAGAAGTAAGGATTTAATCAAGCAAAATTCTATCTATTGTGTCGAAGCAAATATAACTGAATTTTAGCTGGATTGTCCTATGTCATTCTTGGACCGCACCTGACAGACAGAAAAATCCCTCCCTCCCTTTTTCTCCTTCCTTCCCTTTTCTCCTTCCTTCCCTTTTCTCCTTCCTTTCTTTTCTTTCTTTCTCATTTCCTTCTCCCCATCTTCCCCACTTCCTTCTTAAGATCCCTGTGGAGGATTGTTAGGTACTGGTGCGATTAAGCACTAGCAATGAACCCCAGGTCGAGGTTATAACAGAGCAACCCTGTAAAGTATACGCAGCGTGCGATAGATAAAGCAACTACACTGAATAATGGATAGTAAAGTAACAAAATAAACTTTACTTTTTGAAGAATATAGCAAAATCCATAAACACAGCCAAAAAGTCATACACTGAAAAAAACAGTCCAATACTACCAAGATAACTTGGATACAAGTAGCAAATAACTTACACACAGTAAGTAGTAGCAACAGTAGTAACAGTTAGACAGCAGTTATCATACATCAATCAAGAGAGAGAGAGAGAGAGAGAGCAACAACATCAGCTGCAATTTAAATGCTGTAATCTACTAATTAGCAGAGCTCCTCTCTTAAAGATACATAACATGTCTGGTGCAATATATTGTCTACCCAACTTGTTGGTTACACCCTAACAAGGATGCCCCTGGGGTTATAGGAGAGGGCAGCGCAACTAATCCGTTTATTTAGCGGCCAAATTTACCATGAAAAAATGACTTGTGACCGTTTTCCCACACTTACGACCGTTGCAACATCCCTGTGGTCACATGTTCAAAATTCAGGTGCTTGGCAACTGACTAATATTGGAGTAAGAGTAAGGTTCTACATTTAGGCAACAAAAATGGAATGCACAGGTACAGTATAGGAGGTACCTTGCTCAGTAGTAGTAACTGTGAGAGGGATCTTGGAGTCCTAGTGGACAATCATTTAAATAGGAGCCAGCCGTGTGCAGCAGCTGCCAAAAAAGCCAACACAGTTCTAGGCTGCATCAACAGAGGGAGAGAATCAAGATCACATGAAGTGTTGATGCCGCTTTATAATGCCTTGGTGAGGCCACACTTGGAATACGGCATCCAGTTCTGATCGCCACGATGTAAAAAAGATGTGGAGACTCTAGAAAGAGTGCAGAGAAGAGCAACAAAGATGATTAGGGGACTGGAAGCTAAAACATATGAAGAACGGTTGCAGGAACAGGGTATGTTCAGCTTAAGAGAAAGAAGGACTAGGGGAGACATGATAGTAGTCTTCCAATATCTCAGGGGTTGCCACAAAGAAGAGGGAGTCAAACTATTCTCCAAAGCACCTGAGGGTAGAACAAGAAGCAATGGGTGGAAACTAATCAAGGAGAGAAGCAACTTAGAACTGAGGAGAAATTTCCTGAGAGTTAGAACAATTAATCAGTGGAACAGAAGTTGCCTCCAGAAGTTGTGAATGCCCCAACACAGGAAGTCTTTAAGAAGATGTTGGATAGCTATTTATCTGAAACGGTATAGGGTTTCCTGCCTAGGCAGGGGGTTGGACTAGAAGACCTCCAAGGTCCCTTCCAACTCTACTATTGTATTGTATTGTAATATTTATGACAGTTGCAGTGTCCTGGGGGAGGGGGGGTTGTCATGTGATCTCCTGTTTGCGACCTTCTGATAAGCAAAGTCAAGGGAGAAGCCCGAGTCAATTTACAACCTTAGTTACCAACTTAACAACCGCAGTGATTCGCTTAACAACGGTGGCAAGGAAGATCGTAAAATGGGGCAAAATTCACCTAACCACCATCTCGCTTAGCAACAGGAATCTTGGGCTCCATTGTGGTTCGAAAGAGAACTATCCAGGTTTAAGAAACCAAGTTTTGATTGGGATGGTTGGTTCCGAACTACCGTATTTTTTCGGACTATAAGACGCAACGGAGTATAAGACGCACCATGATTTTGAAGAGGTACTTTAAAAAAAAAAAAAAGGTTTTTGCCCTCTGCAGGCCTCCCAAACTCTTTGCACGCCTTGTTTTTTGCAAACAGAAAAAAAGGGGCACGCAGAGCTTTGGGAGGTTTGTAGAGTACTCCTGAGGGTGGGAGTGGGGGAAACGGCCCACTTTTGGCTCATTTTTGCCCTCCCCAGCGCCCAGGAGCCCTTTGCAGGCCTCCCAAACCTTCTGCACATTCATTTTTGCAAAAGGGGTGGGGTTTTGTTAGGCCAAAAATGCTGTATTCAGTATACAAGACGCACCCAGATTTTTCACCTTCTTTTTTGAGGGGAAAAAAGTGTGTCTTATACTCCCCAAAATACGGTAATTGCAGCAGAGGTGAGTTGCTCCCGGTTTGGCCCGGTTTGGCTGAACCGGTAGTGGTATTTTGGCCTGGGTCGTAGAACTGGCAGCAACCCAGGCTGGCCACGCCCCATAACTAGTTCCCCGGTTGACGCTACTGTTGCCGGCATGTTGTTTAGAAGTTCGCACGCATGCTCACTTCACTATAACTTGTTCTGCGCATGCACAAAGAACAATTTACATTGAACTGTGCACGAGTGCGCAGTGAGCCCAGAGCACGCGCGAAGTAAACTGGTACTACAACCGGGAGCAACCCACCTCTGAATTGCAGATTTACTAGAAGGTGGAAAAGAGGAGCAAAGAACTCTTTCAAGGCTACACATATGACTGACGGATAGCTTGCCGTACTAGCTGGCTCAACGCAGACCATAAAACTGAAATTAATACGATGGCCTTTGTTTCATGTTTCAAAAAGGCAATTTTTACATATGCTTTTGCTTCCCTTATCTTGGGTAATTAATACAGCATTTAAGCGAAAAGCAGCACAAAGCAAAACAAGGGCTCTGTTTTAATTACAAGCGGAAGGAAGCGAGTGATCGCAGAGAAGAGCGAAGGCAGAAAGAGGAAGGAATGGAGAGGGGGAATGAACGGATTAACACCAGCTGGGCTGGTACATTAGTGGTCTTCATACATACCGGTAGTCCTTGACTTACAACCATTTGTTTAGTGGTTGTTCAAGGTTACAATCAGGGGTGGGATTCAAACATTTTAGCATCCAGTTCTCTGCCCGGTTGCTGGGTGGGGGTGGCCTATTCGGGCTCCTGCACCACGATGGTGGGGGGTGTTTTCGCCTTCCCCAGGCTCCAGTGGGTGTCTTTGAGCTTCCCGGGGGTTGAAAACAGCCTTCCCCGGGCTCTGGGGCCCTCCAGAGGCTAGATATGGGCCCATTTCTGGACGTCCAGAACTTTTGGAGGGGCATTTTTCACCCTCCCAGACCCTCTGTGTGGGCCCTGCACTTACCTGGCATCCATAATGGGCTGCGTGGAGACTCCTGGGAGGGGGAGGGGGGGCGAGGCCAGCCAGTCTTTGCAACTACTGGTACGGCTAACCAGATGTAAAATTAGCATCCAGTTCACCCGAACTGGTGCAAACCGGCTGAATCTCACCCCTGGTTACAACGGCACTAAAAAAGGAGACTTCGAACCAGTTTTCCAACTTACCTAGTGTTGCAGATCAAACTGCCGATGCTTGACCACTGGTTCGTATTCCTGACGGTGTCCTGGGGTCATGGGATTCGCCTTTTGTGACCTTCCAACAAGCAAATACGAGGAAGCCAGATTCGCTTAACAACTGGGTTACTCGCTTAACAATGGCATGGATTCACTTAATGGGTTTGGCAAGGAAGCTCCCAAAGCGGGGCAAAACTCACTGAACAATTGTCTTGCTAAGCAAGAGGATGAGGGGCTGCCACAAAGAAGAGGATTCCTAAGTACAAAACAGGTGCCTAGCATCTGAATCTTGATCCCACGATCGTGGGTTGGCTTATTTATTTATTTACTAGCCGATAACTCGCCGTTGCCCAGGTATATTTATTTATAGGGGGAAAATGTCCGGACCAAATGTAATTTCTACTGTTGGATTTTCTCCCTTACCAGAGGGATCCCCCCTTCTGGAGTGCTGCAAAGCCGTTACCATGACCACTGCACTGCACTGCACAGTAGAAGCCATTTTACGGCGGTACAGTAGAAGCCATTTGAAGGGTTCTATTCGCGACCTTCTGATAAGTGAAGTCCACGGGGAAGCCGGATTCACTTACCGACTTAACCACTACACTGATTCACTCAGCAGCAGTGGCAAGAAAGGTCGTAAAATGAGGTGAAGCTCTTCTCGACGTACGACCACAATTCAGTCCAAAATCTTTGTTCCTAAGTGAGACGTTTGTTAAGTGAGTCTCACTTAGGAACATAAATGTTGGACTTCATTGTGATCGTAAGGTGAGGAACAAGCTAATCCAAGAGCAACAGCTGCATTTTCACAAAAGATAAAACCAGGGGAAGGATTTATACTTAAATTCCTGCATTAAGGGAACGTTTGATGGGTGATGGCCTAGAGGTGGAGCTCTCGCCTCACCATCAGAAGGCTTGTGAGTTCGATCCTAGGTAGAGGCAGACATCTCTCTCTCTCTCTCTCAGCACACTGAGAATATAACTGCTGAACAAAACTCTTCATTGGCAACAGGAAGGGCATCTGGCCAGTAAATATTCAGCTAGATTCAGCTGCCCAGACTCCACCCCGATGCAAGGGATCATGCGGTCATTAAAAGAAGATGATTAAGGGAACTTTTGAGTTAAAGAATGAAGGCAACGACTGAGAAAATTGGCTGGTTTACATTAAAAGTTGCATAACCTCCGTATGCCGTGACTGTCAAAAGGAAAGATTTGAGCGGATAAAAAGAAAAAAACAGAAAATTCTGTCAGACTGGTGTATTTCTTGCAACGGGGGAACTGAAGATGATTTGCAGTGTGAGATTCTGAAAGCGCATTTTCATTTTAAAAAAATAAGAGCTCGCTCCCAATCTAGATGGCTTGCTTGCCTCTGATTTATCTTAACCCAATCACCAGTGGAAATATTGGCTGCGTTCATACAACTCTTTTTATGCTTAAACCCGGCTTCTGTTCATGGGGTGCAGAAAAATTCAGAAATGACCTTGAAGAATAACAGAATAACCTACTTGGACGTCTGTGGAGATTCTCGGTCCGCCAGGTCTTGGTTGTCCCAAAGGTGTTTTTTTCAAGAGGCAGCTGGACTTCTGGGTTTTTTTCTGAAGACATTTCGCTTCTCATCCAAAAGCTTCTTCAGCTCTGACTGGATGGTTCCATTCCCCACCATCCAGTCAGAGCTGAAGAAGCGTCTTTGAAGATTTTAAGAAGAGATTGGACAACCATTTGTCTGAAATGGAATAGGGCTTCCTGCCTGAGCAGGGGGCTGGACTAGAAGACCTCCAAAGTCCCTTCCAGCTCCTGTTCTGTTCTGTTCTGTTCTATTCTACTTCACTCCACTCCACTCCCTATTCTATTCTATTCTATTCTCTGTTCTCTTCTGTTCTATGCTATTCTATTCTCTATTCTATTCTCTATTCTATTCTCTATTCTATTCTCTATTCTATTCTCTATTCTATTCTCTATTCTATTCTCTATTCTATTCCGTATTCTATTCTATTCTCTGTTCTGTTCTTTGTTCTATTCTATTCTCTCATCTCTTCTCTTCCCTACTCTATTCTATTCTTTTCTATTCTATTCTATTCTCTATTCTCTTCTGTTCTATGCTATTCTATTCTCTATTCTATTCTCTATTCTATTCTCTATTCTATTCTCTATTCTATTCTCTATTCTATTCTCTATTCTATTCTCTTCTCTATTCTATTCTATTCTCTGTTCTGTTCTATTCTATTCTCTGTTCTGTTCTGTTCTTTGTTCTATTCTATTCTCTCTTCTCTTCTCTTCCCTACTCTATTCTATTCTTTTCTATTCTATTCTATTCTCTGTTCTCTTCTGTTCTATGCTATTCTATTCTCTATTCTATTCTCTATTCTATTCTATTCTCTGTTCTATTCTATTCTATTCTATTCTCTATTCTATTCTCTGTTCTGTTCTGTTCTATTCTAGTCTAGTCTCTATTCTATTCTCTTCTTTGTTCTATTCTATTCTCTCTTCTCTTCTCTTCCCTACTCTATTCTATTCTTTTCTATTCTATTCTTTTCTATTCTATTCTTTTTAGCAATATATGCTGCAGGCTGCTTCTTTCTGAGTAACAGAGCCCAACGAAAGCATCTAGAGCAGTGGGGTTTTTTTTTTAACCTTGGCAACTTGAAAATGGGTGGACTTCAACTCCCAGAATTCCCCAGCCAGCACAGATCGTGAGAATTGTGGGCCCGCTCCTAAAAATGGCGCCCTCTACTGGGACAGCAGCACCATGTGGCATCTATACAGAAAAGTGGCACGGGGGATCGAGCCCTTTGCCTTCCAAAGACAATCTTCAGAAACGGTAAGGAAATCGAGGTATGGTGGTGGGAAGGGAGGAGGCCTAAGAGCCTTGTAGTGGGGGGTGGGGGGAGATAGCCAGACAAGCCGGCTGTGGAGTTCTGGGAGTTGAAGTTCACCCATCTCCAAGCAGCCAAGCTGGAGAAAACCTTGCTAAGTTTTGGATAGTTTCAACTCGATGAAGACAACAGCGACGTTGCTTTCCATGGAAGTTGACTGGTCTCTGGTTAGTACATTTTTTAAAATATCCCAGCCATGCGAACAGCTGCGTAGGTGGATTTTTCCAAAGGCAGAGAGGTAATTAACAGAGGTGTTCGGACTTCAGCCTGAAAATGCTGTCTGAATAAATATCAGTATCTCTTCAGATGAACGGTGTGCAGAAGTATAAGGAACAATGGCCTCGGGAGCTGGGTGCCTATCTGATATGACTCTACTCTTGAAGAACCCCCCCCTTTGGATCAAGATAACCATGCTCTAAGGTGATGCGCTATGCAACCTGGAAAATGGTTTACTGGAAGCTGGAGCAGCCAGCTTCCTTTGCACAAAGCGCATCTCCCGGGGTGGTGGGTGGTGAAGGCACCTTCCAGACTTGGGACATGGCGGGAGAAACTTCACCCGGCGTGCTGCCTATGCTCTCCTCCTCTTGTTACCTGGGAGAGCGGTCGTGAAACCGTGGCAGTTTTGGGGCACCCACAACTTCCAGAGGCAAGCTGTTCCACTGGTTATCTGTTCTCACCATCAGGAAATTGCTCCTTAGTTCCAGGTCGCTTCTCTTCTTAATGAGTTTCCACCCATTGCTTCTTGTCCTCCTCTCGGGGCTTTGGAGAAGAGCTTGACTCCCTCTTCTTTGGGGCAGCCCCTCAAGTATTGGAAGGCTGCTATCATGCCACCCCTCGTCCATTTTTTCATTAGACTAGACGTACCCAATTCCTGCAACCATGGGTGGGATTCAGCCAGTTCGGACTGGTTCTGCCAAACTGGATGCAAATTTTACATCTAGTTTGCTGAACCAGTTGTTGCAAGGACTGGCTGGCCACGCCCACCCTGCCCTTCCCCTCCCAGGAGTCTCCACGCGACCCGTTCATCATGCCAGGTAAGAGCAAGGCCTGTGCGGATGCTCTGGAAGTTCGGGGAGGCTGTTTATGCCGTCCTGGGGGCTCAAGAAAAGCCTCCTGAGCCTGGGGAGGGTGAAAACGCCCCCTACCACGTTCCCCCGTGTTGCAGAAGGCTGACCAGGTCACAAACGCCATGGAACATTCCCACCCAGCAACTGGGCAGAGAACCGATTGCTCAAACTTTTCAATCCCACCCCCGCCTGCAACCCTTCTTTGCATGCTTTAGTCTCCACGCCCCTAATCCTCTTTGTTGCTCTTCTCTGCGTTCTTTTCTTTGACGTCATGGCTCATGGCAGCCATCTTGACTTCTTTGCCTCCCTCTCCCCTTACCCCCACGGATTCTCTCAAGTTTCCAAAAGGCAGGGACAGGTGACCTCAGTTTCACTGCCAGCAAAGTGGTCTCGGTAAAGCCCATCGTTAAAAGAACAAAACCAAAGGACAAAAGTCGACACGATCAAACCGGCAAGACAATAAAGCATCAAAGCGAAACCCACAAAGATGCCATCGGAATTAAGATGAGAAGGGCTGCCTAAGCTCAGAAGAGGAAAAACCAGCTTTGACTTCTTTTCGCACAAGTCAGATATGCCCGGTGGCTGCAAAAGATCAAACGATGATAACTTGGGGAGACACAAGTCCTGTAAATTAATGAGGAAAATGGGGATATTATTCTCATTAGCGAAGGAAACAACCAACGCCACACAAGGCATTTTGTTGTTTGCAACGCTAAAACCCCACGATGTTGTGTTTCGGTGAGGTTGTTGGTGAAAATTGTTTGCATGCTTCTTTTTAATTGGAAGGAAGGAAACAGAGAGAAAAGCAGGAAAACTTATTTATTATTTATATCCCACCTTTATGGTTTTTACAAATACCTTCAGGCGGCGAATGTATCCAAAACACATTCCTCTTCCTATTTTGACCCACAACAACAATCCTGTGAGATGGGCTGGGTAGAGAGAGAGGGGGGAGAGAGAGAGAGAGAGAGAGAGAGAGAGACTGGCCCAGGTGGAACTAGAAGTCACTGTCTTCTCGTGATTAGCCCAAGGTCACCCAGCCAGCTTTCATGCCTAAGCTAGGACTAGAACTCACCATCACCTGGTGATTGGCCCAAAGTCACTCACCCAGCTTTCATGCCTAAGGCAGGACTAGAACTCCCCTAGTGCCATGATAGTGAATCTATGGCACCAAGTGGCACACAGAGTCATGTCACCTGGCATGCGCGGTGCCGCCTGTTCCTCTTCCAGGTTTCTGGTACGCATGCGCAATGATCAGCTGGCCTTTGTGTGTGTGTGGCAGTGCCAGAAACCGGTCTTTCATTTTCCAGGGTGAGCAGCTGATTGGCATGTGTAGCTGGCATGCATGCGTGCGTTGAAAACCGGAAGTTCGTTTTCCAGTGCGCACATGCCCCCTGGGCAGATGAGAGCATGCGTGCACACAAAGGGCATTTGTGTGCAGTGCTCCTTTTTCGGCACTCAGTGCTAATAACGGTCCTTCATCCGGTCCTATAGTGCTTTGCCCAAAACCACTTAGCTGGCTTTCATGCCTAAGGCAGGACTAGAACTCACTGTCTCCTGGTGGTTGACCTAAAGTCATACAGCCAGCTTTCATGCCTAAGGTGGGACTACAATTCACTATCTCCTAGTAATTGATCCAAAGACGCCCAGTCAGATGTTATGCCTAAGGCAGGACTAGAACTCACTGTCTCCTGGTGGTTGACCCAAAGTCACCTAGCCAGCTCTCGTTCCCTAGGTGGGACTAGAACTCCCAATGATTGGCCCAAAATCACCCAGCCAGCTTTCAACCCTAAGGCGGGGCTAAGACTCATAGATTCCTGGTGATTCGTCCAAAGTCTCCTCGCTGCCTTTCCGGCCTAACGCAGGACTAGAACTCACCGTCTCCTGGTAATTGGCCCAAAGAGACTTGGTACTCTGCTCTGTTACCCCCAACCTTTCAGAAACCCAGCCCCGAGTGATACATTTTGCCTTTGCTTCTCCAGTACATCTTTCCTTAAGCGCATTCTTGTCTCTTCCTTGGCCCAGGAGTCGCTTGCGCGCGCGCACGGGCTCGGTTCCAGCTCAGCTACCTGCTTCCCAGGGCCACCGCCGCATTAATCAAGGGCTCTTTGATCTCTCCTCTTGAGGTTGCAGAGACCTTCCCCAATTCCAGAAGCCGAGCCGCCTGCCTCAAAGTAGCAATCAGTTTTAATCACAAGTGGGACCAAATAGATGGCTTGCCGTCAGCACGGTTGCCAGCCAGCTGGGGTGGAAGGGAGATGACAGGCTGAAATTGGGAGCTGGGAGTTATTTTGGGGAAGTGCAGCGAAGCCCCCAAATTAGAGAGCAGCGGGGAGAAGCCGAAGCAAAGGGCCTGCTTTCTTTCTTTCTTTCTTTCTTTCTTTCTTTCTTTCTTTCTTTCTTTCTTTCTTTCTTTCTTTCTCTCTCTCTCTTTCTTTCTTTCTCTTTCTTTCTCTTTCTTTCTATCTCCTCTTTTTTCTTTTTTTCTTTCTTTCTTTCTCTCTCTCTCTCTCTTTCTTTCTTTCTCTTTCTATCTCCTCTTTCTTTCTTTCTTTCTTTCTCCTGTTTCTTTCTATCTCTTTCTTTCTATCTCCTCTTTCTTTCTTTCTTTTTTCTTTCTTTCTTTCTTTCTTTCTCTCTCTCTCTTTCTTTCTTTCTCTTTCTTTCTATCTCCTCTTTCTTTTTTCTTTTTTTCTTTCTTTCTTTCTTTCTCTCTCTCTCTCTCTTTCTTTCTTTCTCTTTCTATCTCCTCTTTCTTTCTTTCTTTCTTTCTTTCTCCTGTTTCTTTCTATCTCTTTCTTTCTATCTCCTCTTTCTTTCTTTCTTTCTTTTTTCTTTCTTTCTTTCTTTCTTTCTCTCTCTCTCTTTCTTTCTTTCTCTTTCTTTCTATCTCCTCTTTCTTTTTTCTTTTTTTCTTTCTTTCTTTCTTTCTCTCTCTCTCTCTCTCTCTTTCTTTCTCTTTCTATCTCCTCTTTCTTTCTTTCTTTCTTTCTCCTGTTTCTTTCTATCTCTTTCTTTCTATCTCCTCTTTCTTTCTTTCTTTCTTTTTTCTTTCTATTTCTGTCTGTCCATCCATCCATCCATCCATCCATGACCTATTTTTTTCTGTCTGTCTTATCTCTTTCTTTCTTTCTTTCTTTCTTTCTCCTGTTCCTTTCTATCTCTTTCTTTCTCCTCGTTCTTTCGGTCTGTCTGTTTATTTAACATCTATTTCTGTCTGTCCGTCCATCCATCCATCCATCCATCTGTCCATTCATGACCTATTTCTTTCTGTCTGTCTGTCTCTCTCTCTCTTTCTTTCTATCTCCTATTTCTTTCTGTCTGTATATCATCTATTTCTGTCTGTCTGTCTCTCCTTCCTTCCTTCCTTCCTTCCTTCCTTCTTTCTCTTCCTTTCTCCCTTGTTTTTTTTTAAAAGAAGCCGCCACATGTGGCATTAACTCACCGCCTGATCTGCCTTCCTCTTCCCTGTTTTTCTGGTGCTAATAAAAGGTGCTTCAGTAATCAAAATAACTTGTCTGTTTCTCAGCCTTGGGGAGAGCCACTCAAACAGGGGGTTGCGCCTGCAGGAAAGGTCCCCAGGAGATGATGCCAAGAAGGGGGGGGGGGAAAGTTGGGGTCAAGAGCTGTAGTTTTCTCTGACACCCTGATCTCTCTCTGTCCTTTCCTTCTGTCTTTTTTCTTTTCCTTTCCTCCTTCCCTTCCCTTCCTTTCATTTCCTTGTTTCTCTCTTCCTTTCCTTTCCATTCCTATCCTTCTTTCTCCTTTTCTCTTTCTCTTTCCTTTCCTTTCTTTTTTCCTCCTTTCCTTTCCTTTCTTTTCCCCTTTCCTTTCCATTCTTTCTTTCCTTCCTTTTTCCTTTCTCTTTCCTTTCCTTTCTTTTTTCCCTCCTTTCTTTTCCCCTTTCCTTTCCTTGTTTCTCTCTTCCTTTCCTTTCTTTTCCTTTCCTTCCCCTTCCTTCTCTTTCCCTTCATTCCATGCCCATATGGATAGTCCTTGATTGATAGCAGGTCACTTAAAATGAAGGTACAATTTCATAAGCTACTTATGACCCATTTTTAGAATTAAGACGGCTGCACCCATGCCCACCCCTGCAGTCACACAATTGCGTTGTGGATGTTTGCCAACTGGCTCATCTCTGCGGCCATTTGCAACATCTCCCAATCACGTGACTGGAATTCACAACACATTTTGCTGATTTCTGACATTTACTGCACTTCCATTTCCTAACAAAATGGTTTCACTTAACAATGGTGGCATTTGCTTAAAGACCAGTGTAAACTTCAGTCGTAACTTCAAATCCGGTCACGTAATACTTCGACTTATGACCACAACTACTTATGACCATACCTCCGGAGCTCACTTTAATGCCTCAACTTATGGCCGCAGTAACTTACGATCATGCTTCCAGGCTCAATTATAGTTCTAATTTGTGGACTGGCTCAGTGGCTAAGACGCTGAGCTTGTCGATCAGAAAGATCGGGAGTTCGGCAGTTCGAATCCCCAGCGCCGCATAACAGAGTGAGCTCCCGTGACTTGTCCCAGCTTCTGCCAGCCTAGCAGTTCGAAAGCACGTAAAAATGCAAGTAGAAAAATAGGAACCATCTTTGGTGGGAAAGGAACAGCGCTCCATGCACATTTGGTCATGCCGGCCACATGACTATGGAGACGTCTTCGGACAGCGCTGGCTCTTCGGCTATGAAATGGAGATGAGCACTGCCCCATAGAATCGGGAACGACTGGCACATATGTGCGAGGGGAACCTTTACCTTTATACCTGTTGGGTTCACATGATGCATTTACCTTGCTCAGTTCCTGGTGTACTGTTTCCATTCACCCAACATGTTAAATTGCTCTGTTGTTGTGCTTGTTTTGCAGCTTGGAGTATTATGCAAATCCAGCTCATTTGAACTATGTTATTTATGGTTCGGTGTATTATTTCAAGGACCTTTGTTCTGTTTCTCAGATTTTGGATGGATGCATCTTGCTGCCCAATTTTCTTCCCTGTGTAGGATGAAAGAAAGGACAAAAAGAAATCCGTGGAAAAAGTGAACAAAACAAAACAACCTCATTGGACTTTTAAAATGCCCGTTTTAATCTTCCTGTTTTCAAAAACTGGAACCAGTTGATGCGGATAAAATGTGCAATGGTCAGCTTGACACTGAGACGGGATGAAGCTTGAAAAGAATCATTCAGCAGCTGTTTTGGGTGCATTTAGAAAGGGGGGAAAATGGCTTGGCAGAAGCCAGGATGAGATACAAAAATACAATAATACAAAGCAGAGTTGGAAGGGACCTTGGAGGTCTTCTAGTCCAACCCGCTGCCTAGGCAGGAAACCCTATACCGTTCCAGACAGATGGCTATCCAACTTCTTCTTAAAGACTTCCAGTGTTGGGGCATTCACAACTTCTGGAGGCAAGGAGTTCCACTGATTAATTCTACTCACTGCCAGGAAATTTCTCCTCAGTTCTAGGTTGCTTCTCTCCTTGATTAGTTTCCACCCATTGCTTCTTGTCCTCCCTTCAGGTGCTTTGGAGAATAGTTTGACTCCCTCTTCTTTGTGGCAACCCCTGAGATATTGGAAGACTGCTATCATGTCTCCCCTAGTCCTTCTTTTCATTAAACTAGACATACCCAGTTCCTGCAACCGTATGTTTTAGCCTCCTAATCCTCTTTGTTGCTCTTCTCTGCACTCTTTCTAGAGTCTCCACATCTTTTTTACATCGTGGCGACCAGAACTGAATGCAGTATTCCAAGTGTAGCCTTACCAAGGCATTATAAAGCGGCATCAACACTTCACGTGATCTTGATTCTATCCCTCTGTTGATGCAGCCTAGAACTGTGTTGGCTTTTTTGGCAGCTGCTGCACACGGCTGGCTCCTATTTAAATGGTTGTCCACTAGGACTCCAAGATCCCTCTCACAGTTACTACTACTACAGTTACTACTACTACATAATCAGGAATGAATCAAACCAGGTACAGCTTCAATTGTGTTGCCATCTTAACTTTTTTGACCCTAAAGTAGGGAGTCCCATGTTGGTTTGGCATGGTTATTTCCTGCTTAACCCTAACCCCAAATTTCTGTTTCAAAGCAAGACATCTACCCACCATCCACCCCCATATGTGTGTGCGTGCGTGTGCGTGTGTGTGTGTGTATCCACCCACCCATCCAACTATATCTCTCCCTCCCTCCCTTCCTCCATCCATCCATCCATTCCCCCATCCATGAACCACCTTTAATCTATTGTCTGTCTGTTTTTCTGTCCATCCATCTGTCCTTTTCTGTCTCTGTCTGTCTATCTATATATCATCATGTGTTATCTATCTATCTATCTATCTATCTATCTATCTATCTATCTATCTATCTATCTATCATGCAGTATTGCCTCCCATCCTTCCGAGGTGGGTAAAATGAGGAGCCAGATTGTTATGGGGCAACATGCTGACTCTGTGAACCGCAAAGCACTGGGAAGTGGCATATAAGTCTAAGAGCTCTTGCTAATAACACAGTCGTTATGTGAATCTGGCTTCCCCCTGACTTTGCTTGTCAGTCACTCACAAAAGGGGATCACATGACCCTGGGACACTGCAACTGTCATAAGTACATGCCAGTTGCCAAGCAGCTGAATTCTGGTCACTTGGCCCTGGGGATGCTGCAACAGTTGTAAGTGTAAGAAAAATGATCTTAAAAAGGTAAACGTACCCCTGGCACATGCATGCTAGTCGTTCCCAACTCCAGGGGGCGGTGCTCATCTACGTTTCACATCCAAAGAGCCAGCGCTGTCCAAAGACGTCTCCGTGGTCATGTGGCGGGCATGACTCAATGCCGAAGGCGCATGGAACGCTGTTCCCACCAAAGGTGGTTCCTATTTTCCTACTTGTATTTTTTACCTGCTTTCGAACTGCTAGGTTGGCAGAAGCTGGGACAAGTCACAGGAGCTCACTCCATTACGCGCCGCTCGGGATTCAAACCGCCCAACTGCCAACCTTTCTGATGGACAAGCTCAGCGTCTTAGCCACTGAGCCACCGCATCCCATAAAACGATCTTAAGCCCTTTTTTTTCCCCATGTAACTTTCAACGGTTGCTAAACGAACGGTCGGGTAAACCGCGAAGGATTCCCTGTAGGAAGGAAGACATATTTGCTACTCATTTGTGGGGGTGGTGGAGGAGGGGGAGAACCCCCACCTCTCTTCCACACACATTTATAGGAGTTTCACGTCTCTTTATTTTAGATGGCATCGTCCTGTTTCCACCTCGAAACCCAGCGGTGGTTTTACAAGCTCCAAATTTTAACAAAACCGGACAGTGGAAATGAAGCGACTCAACCGTTGCTGGCCCATTTGACAAGTCGGGGGTGGAGGGCTGCTGCCCCTAAGGCTGGTACTCAGGACCCTCTTCCAGCTGTCCGATGGCTGAGCCAGGCCTGATTCCTTTTAATCAGTCCCCGAGCTTCCTTCTGTCACAACCGCACATTCGGCGTCTTGGCTGAAAACCAAACTTTGATGCTGGTATTTTTTTCCCCCTTTTCCTGGCATGGCTGAGTTTTCCTCCCAACTTGGGCTGACAAGGACGACATGAAAGGATCTGAGAAAAAGCAGAGCAGAACCGAGGCAATTACTGTAATGTGGGTCTTCAACAGAAACTGCCATTAGAGGGGGGGAGGAAGGCCAAGCTTCTTGGAAGAAGACACCATCTACGCAATAATCCCCGCCGCCATTCCATTCCCCACCATCCTCCCATCCCCTCATCCTCCAGTCAGAGCTGAAGAAGCTTCTTGGATGAGAAGCAAAAGGTCTTCAGAGAAAAACCAGAAAGTCCAGTTGCCTCTTGAAAAAAAGCACCCTTGGGGCAACATACTTGGAAGGGACCTTGGAGGTCTTCTAGTCTAACCCCCTGCTCGAGCAGGAGACCCCACACCATTCCAAATAATTGGCTGTCCAGGCTCTTCTTGAAACCCTCCGATGTGGGAGCTCCCACAAATTCTGGAGGCAAGTTGTTCCACTGATTATGTTATGTAAAGGTCCCCCTCACACAAATGTGCTAGTCGTTCCTGACTCTAGGGGGCGGTGCTCATCTCCATCTCAAGCCAAAGAGCCAGCGCTGTCCGAAGACGTCTCCGTGGTCATGTGGCTGGCATGACTAAAAGCTGAAGGTGCACGGAACGCTGTTCCCTTCTCACCAAAGGTGGTCCCTATTTTTCTACTTGCATTTTTACGTGCTTTCGAACTGCTAGGTTGGCAGAAGCTGGGACAAGGAATGGGAGCTCCCTTCATTATGCAGTGCTAAGGATTCAAACTGTAGAAGTGCCGACCTTTCTGATCGACAAGCTCATCGTCTTAGCCACTGAGCCACGGTGTCCCTTGATGTTATGTATTGAATGTATATAGTTGTGTTAAGCCCTGCTAAAGTGAAACTCACTTTTAGATGACCCTCACTGTTAGCTCCAAATATTTTGGAGGGAAGCTTTGAACATTCATATTTGGGCAGGCTTTTTCAAGTGTTATGATTGGTTAAGGCCCTGTGGGGCCAGAGTATAAATTACAGGCATTTGCCTGCTGTTCCTCAGTTCCAGTTTTGATGCTGTTGTATCTATGCTGGTCTGCTTCTTGTCTACTGAAGCCCACTAAACAATAATCACCGTCGCCATTTGGACCGGCTTTCCGGAGGGGATTGGCAGGGGCAAATGATGGGTAGACCAGGCGGGGCCTTCTGACAACATGGAGGAAAGCCACCAAGTCCTGTTTGGCATGCTTTGCAATTTCCTCTGGAGAAGGAGAGGGGGCATAATGTGCAAAATGGAGACCCTCAGGAGTTGCCAATTTCTCCCAGAGGAGAAAATTTGGATCCAGGTCCAGTCAGATACAATGGAAGATAACTGAACACCTGAGAGCTAGATTTCAGGCTGCAGGGATACAACAAAACATCCTTTCTGTGTGTCTCATTCTCATTCTCTCTTATTCTTTCCTTCTCGCTCTTCTCTCTCTCTCTTTCTTTCTCTTTTTCTCATCCTGTCATTCTTTCTCATTCTCTCTCATTCCCTTTCTCTCAAATTCTCTCCTCTCATTTTTCTCTCTTTTTCTCATTCTCTCTCTCTCAGTCCCTCATTCTCTCTCTCATTCTTTCCTCTCCTTCTCTGTGTAATTCTCTCCCCCTCTCTCATTTTCTCTCTCATTCTGTCATTCTCTCTCCTTCTCCCTCTCCCTCATTCTCCCCTTCTCTGATTTTTCTCTCCCATTCCTAGTCCCTCATTCTCTCTCTAACTCTCTCTCGTTCTATCATTTTCTCTCTCGTTCTCTCCTCATTCTCTCTTTCTCATTCTCTCCTCTCATTTTTGCTCTCCCATTCTCTCTCAATTCTCTCATTCTCTCTATATCATTCCTTCCTCTTGTTCTAATTCTCTTTCTCTAATTTTCTCTCTTCTCTGTCTCTCTCTTATCCTCTCTCTTTCTCATTCTATCATTCTCTCTCTCTCTCTCTCTCTCACACACACACACACACAGAGGATCTTCAACAAATCTTAACTGAACTGAAGAAGGCAGTGAACACACAGCAGGGATGATATTGTCTGACTGCTAACCAAAACCATTTAAAAAAAAATAAAAAAAAATCCCCAAGACTCCTGAAAGAAGGATGCAAACGCCTCCCTCAGACATCAAGAAGCTGGAACAAAATAAAATATTTGATTCTCACTCAGTGACAAACAACGTCAAGTCCTTCCTAATTTGTCTGACCTGTGGGAGGTGGTAGAAATATCAGTGAGGGGGGTGGAGGAAACTTTTGACAGCCACCTGCCTTTCCAATTAATTGGCAGGATCTGAGTGAGAAGCTTTTAAAGCAAACTTGAAGTCCACATGCAGCTTTGTTGAATATAGAATGATAAGAGTCAGAAGAGACCTTGGAGGTTCTCTAGTCCAACCCCTCTGCTTCAGAAGAAACCATTTCAGGCAAGTGGCCATCCAGACTCTTCTTAAAAGCCTCCAGTGATGAAGCACCCACAACCTCTGGACAAGGAGAACTTTTCTGACAGTGAGAACAATTAACCAGTGGAACGACTTGCCTCAAGAAGTTGTGAGGGCTACATCATGGGAGGCTTTTAAGAAGAGACTGGACAGCCATTTGTCTGAAATGGTAGAGAGTCTCCTGCTTCAGCAGGGGGTTGGACTAGATGACCTACAAGGTCCCTTCTAACTCTTGTTATTGTGGATTCTGGATACAAAATACAGTGGTATCTCAGTATTAATTGTTAATTGATTCTGGGAGGCGTGATGAGTGCCAAACTTTTTTTTTTCTCCATAAAGAACAATGTAGTGAGTCACTGATAAGTTATGTGTTGCGTGTTGAGTACCAAACAAACGATGAGTACCGGGACAAAATTTTCACGTCAAAATGTGTTGAACATCAAATTCAAAGCATACACACACACACACACACACACACACATGGATGTGTGTGTGTGTGTGTGTGTGTGTGTGTGTGTGTGTTCCACCATAACTCTGGAACACCTCAAGCAATTTCAATCAAACTTGGCACACAGATGACTTACTCTCTGCAGACAAATACTATGGGGGTAAGACACCCCTCGGTGCGTGTGTTCTGTTAAGCTACAGCCTGTGGTGCCTTAAAATGGCTTCTACTGTACTGCCGTAAAACGGCTTCTACTGTACAGCGCAGGGCATAATGGCTTCACAGTACTCCACCAGGGGGCTCCCTCTGGTAAGAGGGAAAATCGAACATTAGAAATTACATTTCTAATTTCCCCACTATAAATAAACATCAAGTAGTGTAGAATAAATCTGAGCATCACCTCCAATACAGGCCCAGCCTGACTAAACAAATTCTAGTCGAAAGACAAGGCCTCAAAAGGACAAAAAGCAGCTTTAAAAGTCAGGTTTTGTAGCTAGGATAACATGTATGTCAATATTGGAGAGCCGATCCTACCAACATTCATCCTCCTCTTTGGTAGCATCAGGAAGAAATCCCTTTAAAAGGATGAGATTTTGCAAAGTATGAGAAAGTGCAAGAAGGGTTACTGAATCGCTGAGTCATCTTCCCATCCCTCTGAAGCAATTAGGAAGTGCCAGGTTTAATTTGATTTGATGCCCGGAATCCACTCGAAGGGATGATTCGATCTAATCTCCTTTGAATCAAATCAGCCATTCAAAGCTTCGCCCAGCTAAAATAAAATGCATTGATAAAACAGGCATTGCCTGCCAAACTCAGCCGGAAAAAAAGAATCTACATCAAACTTTACTTCTAAAACAAAAAGATTGTTGGATTGCAAAGGAAGGGAAAGGGGGAAAGGATCACAGAAAGAAATATTACTTAGTTACTGGATTAACTCCTTTTCTGGATTAAATGTAACATGATAAAACTGGTTAGGTGCAGTGAGATAGAAACCAGGAGACTGTGAGTTCTAGTCCCGCCTTAGGCATGAAAGCTGGCTAGGTGACTTTGGGCCAATCACCGGGAGATGGTGAGTTCTAGTGCCGCCTTAGGCATGAAAGCCAGCTGGCTGACTTTGGGCTAATCACCAGGAGACGGTGATTTCAACTAGTCCTGTCTTAGGCACAAAGCCAGCTGAATGACACTGGGCCAATCATTCCCCCTCAGCCCTGGACACTGGTGGGATTCAATTTTTTTTTTACTACCAGTCCTGTGGGCGTGGCTTGATGGGCGTGGTGTGTATTGGTGGTGGTGTGGCTTAGTGAGCGTGGCAGGGTAAGGATACTGCAAAATCCCCATTTCCTCCCCATCAGCTGGGACTCGGGAGGCAGAGAATAGTTGGGGCGGGGCCAGCCAGAGGTGGTTGTTTTCTTGCAGATGTATGTTTTGGCCTCCAGTCCCCTAATCCTCTTTGTCGCTTTTCTCTGCACAGGTGAAATCTCCACCTGTCCTCCTTTCAGGACTCCATTCCCTGTACATCCTGGAAAAAGGCCTAAACCTCTGGCTTTGAATTCAGTTGGAAGCACTAATGCACTGCACGGATTCAGCTCTGCGACAGCTGAGTAGAAGCCCCAGTGATATTTAGTTAGATGCCTGGGAATATCGGTGGGGAGGGCAACGTAGGACACCCGACCAGCAAGCCATCCATCATCCCGACATCCTTTGGAGCCAGCTCTGCTCGGCTTCAGCAAGCTTGCTTCACCACACACTTACACACACACACACACACACAGAAAGACACATCCTTTCAGACTGTTCCCTGCTTGAAACAGCGCAGGCTGTGCCTAGAATCACAAGCATTTTCTTCCAATGTGACTTTGCTCCCTTCGGAGCTGCTGCAATCAATTCTAGTTAATACACTCAGCCCAGAAAGTTGTGGTTTTTTTTTTTAAAAGCAGAATATTTCTTCTAGAGCAGGGCTTTTCAAGCTCAATCACTGGAAGATGTGTGGACTTCGACTCCCAGAATTCCCCGGCCAGATGAGTTTCTCAACAATGGCCACTTTGAGACGCGTGGACTTCAACTCCCAGAATCCCCCAGACAGCATGAAAGAGGTCAAATCAACAGAGAGGTTTGGAGGCCTAGGCCTTCTCCCTGTTACTGAAGGGCCCGTAGTCCAGCAATGGCAACTTTAAGACACGTGAACTTCAACTCCCAGAATCCCCCAGACAGCATGGAAGAGGTCAAATCAACAGAGAATTCTGGAGGAGAGAAATTTAGGCCCAGGTCTTTTCCCTGTTACTGAAGGACCTGTAGTCCAGCAATGGCAACTTTAAGACAGAATAATAGAATAACAGAGTTGGAAGGGACCTTGGAGGTCTTTTAGTCCAGCCCCCTGCCACGTGGACTTCAACTCCCAGAATCCCCCAGCCAGCATGGAAGATTTCAAATCAACAGAGAAGTTTGGAGGAGAGAAATTTAGGCCCAGGCCTTCTCCTGGAAAGGCCCATAATCCAGATGAGTTTCTCAAGCAACTTTAAGACATGAGGACTTCAACTCCCAGAATTCCCCAGCCTGGAGAATTCTGGGAGTTGAAGTCCACATGTCTTTAAGCTGCTAAAATCGAGAAACACAGATGTAGAAAAACTACAGCCAGTTTGCCAAGCGCCCAAATTTTGGTCACATGACCACGGGGATGCTGCAATGGCCGTTAAGTGTGAAAAACGGTCCGAAGTCACTTTTTTTCAGTGCCATTGTAGCTCTGAACAGTCACTAAATGAATAGTTGCAGACATTTGTAAAGGCAGCTTCTGGCTCGTTTAACGGCAGATCTCTTGGTTTTTAGTCTGTCCCTTTCCAGGAAATTAATATCATATTTTAATGGGGTCATGAATGGGAACAGGTCAAAGAGCACGAGAGCTTAATCTGATATTTTTAATTGTCAGAGGAGACATGGATTGGGGAAAAGAACAGACTTTGCTCCCTGAAAAACTCAGCTGCAGTCATCCACAGGAAGTCCGTGATTTACAACCATTCATTTAGTGACGTTCAAAGTTCCAACGGCCCTGTCAAACATGACTTATGACCATTTCCCACACTTACGGCCACTGCAGCGTCCTCACAGTCGCATGATCAAAATTCAGATGTTCAGCAACGGCTTCCTGTCTACGACGGTCGCGTTGTCCCGGGGTCACGTGATTCCTCCTTTTGCGACCTTCTGACAAGCCACGGGGAAGCCAGGTTCACTTAACAACCGTGTGACTAACTTAACAACCGCAGCGATTCCCTTAACCACTGTGGCCTGGAAAGGTCGTAAAACGGGGCAAAGCTCAGATAACGATTGTTTCACTTAGCGACAGAAATTTTGGGGTCGTACAACATGACTATCTACGAACGATTAAGGTGGGTTCCCAGAACAGTTTGCCAGCAAGAAAAGTGAGGAAGGAGACCAAACCACACACAAAAAAGAAAAAACGGTTAGGAAACAAGTTGGAAAATATTCAACTTTTGTCTGTGTGTGTGTGATTCTTTTACTGAACAAGCTTCTTCGGGAATTAAGATTAATAGCCTTCCAAGCGTGTTGCTTATTTCGCCCGGTCGTCTCTCTTACTTTTGTTCCTGTTCTTGCTGACGAAGTGCGGTACTAGTGGTAAAAAGTTAAGACGGTCGATATTTTTTTTTCCCTGGTCCGTTGGCAAAAGCTAAAAAGAATTCGAGCAAACTTTTTGTTTTTTTTTTAAAGACAGGAAGCTACTTGTGAAATCTTCTTTTCCTTTGATTCTTGGTCTAAAAACTCTCTTTGGCGCTAAACGGTATCCCTAGTGCTCCTGCTGGGCACATTTGCAAATAAAATACTCTGACATTTTTTTATTTTTGAAGGAACAATTATGTTAGCAAAAAAGCAGGATGTTACTCCAGAACATCTGGAGGCTTCCTTTCCTATAAAGTATTTACGGCTATGCACTGGGTGAATTCAAATCCTGGTTAAGATGTCTGTCTGTTTTTTCATCTCTCTCTCTCTCTCTCTCTCTCTCACATCCCTTTATCATCTATCTATCTGTCTGTTTGCCTGCCTGTCTATCTACCTACCTATCTCTCTAATATCTATTTATCATCTGTCTATCTGTTCGTCTACCATCTATCTGTTTATCTATATCTATTACGGTATATCTATCATATCTATCTATCTGTCCATCTATCTATCTATCTATCTATCTATCTATCTATCTATCTATCTATCTATCCATCCATCCATCCATCCACCCATCCATCTATCTTGGTTGGGTGAGTCTGGCCTGTTACTCTCTTAATTCTAGACTATTTATCTTACATTCTCTCTCTCTCTCTCTCTCCCCTTTATCATCTATCTGTCTGATTGCCCGCCTGCCTATCTACCTACCTATCTCTCTAATATCTATTTATCATCTGTCTATCTGTTCGTCTACCATTTATCGGTCTTTCTATATCTATTATGGTATATCTGTCTGTCTGTCTGTCTATCTATCTATCTATCTATCATCTATCTCTATCTATCTATCCATCCACCCATCCATCTATCTTGGTTGGGTGAGTCTGGCCCCCTGCTCTCTTAATTCTAGACTATTTATCTTACATTCTCTCTCTCTTTCTCTCTCTCTCTCTCTCTCTCTCTCTCTCTCTCCCCTTTATCATCTATCTGTCTGATTGCCTGCCTCCCTATCAACCTACCTATCTCTCTAATATCTATTTATCATCTGTCTATCTGTTCGTCTATCATCTATCTGTCTATCTATATCTATTATGGTATATCTATCTGTCTGTCTATCTGTCTGTCTGTCTGTCTGTCTGTCTGTCTATCTATCTATCTATCTATCTATATCTATCTATCTCTATCTATCTATCCATCCACCCATCCATCTATCTTGGTTGGGTGAGTCTGGCCCCCTGCTCTCTTAATTCTAGACTATTTATCTTACATTCTCTCTCTCTCTCTCTCTCTCTCTCTCTCTCTCTCTCTCTCTCTCTCTCTCTCTCTCTCTCTCTCCTTTCTATCTATCTTTAGCTATAATCTATCTATCTATCTATCTATCATCTATATATCTATCACCCCACAATTGGGAGCAGAATTTCCATTGTTAAGGCAGGTGATTGTAAAGTGAGTCACACCCAATTTTATGACCTTTTTTTGCTACCATTAAGTTGCTAAGTGAACCACTGCAGTTGTTAAGTGAATCGTAAGGTCATTAAGCAAGTTCAGCTTCCCCCCTTGACTTTGCTTGTCAAGGGATGGCTGGGAAGGTCTCAAATGGTGATCGCATGATGTCCCAGGATACTGCAACCATCATAAATGCGAGGCAGTTGCTAAGCGCCCCAAATTTTGATCACATGACTGTTGGGATCCTGTGACAATTGTAAATGTGAGGACCGGTCATAAGTTACCGTTTTCAGTGCTTTTTAACTTTGGTCACTAAAAGGAATGATTGTAAGTCAAGGACTACCTCTATCTGTCTATCTCACAATGTAAGGAAGAAATTAGATGTACAGTGCCTCCTAGTGGTCAAAAGCAAATAAAACTATTTACAAAATGGTTGGTGAATCAAATAGCATTGTAGAGCAGATACAGAGTTGAAAGGGACCTTGTAGGTCATCTAGTCCAACCCCCCCCCCCCCCAGAAGCAGGAGACCCTGCACCATTGCTGACAGGTGGCAGTCCAGTCTCTTCTTGAAAGCTTCCAGGGATGAAGCTCCCACAATTTCTGAAGGCAACTTCAGTTCCATAGGTTGATTGTTCTCACTGTCAGAAAATTTCTCTTTATTTCCAGGTTGAATCCCTCCTTGGTCAATTTCCATGTGTTATTCCCCTGCCTACCTCCCCTGCCCCCACTCCAGATATCCAGTGGTAATATTCAGCCAGTTCGGGCCAGTTCAGGCACACCGGTTATTAAATGGCATGCCCCTTCCCGCACCGCTCCTTCCAGGAGTCCCCCCTACACCCCGTTTTGGCTCCCAAAAGTGCAGGGGGGTCTTCTAGGCCCAAAATGGGGGGCAGGGACATGCCACTCCCTGGCCCATTTTTGCTCCCAGGGGATGCAGGAGGCTGAGTGCTGCCTGTCACACACCCTGGCCATACACACACACACACACACACACACACACACAGAGTCATTCGGGCAGAGAATTGCTTGTTAAATTATTTGGATCCCACCACTGTGCATCTCTACCTCTACCTCTACCTATATCTACACATCAACTATCTAAGAGAGGAAGGACAAACTTGCTCTCCAAGAAATCTCACCGGTGATGGGGACATTTCCCCCAAATCTATATAATTCCCCTTCAAAGCAAGAATGCTTCCCGGGGATTTTGTTCCATCCATTTAATTCAGGTCCCCGTTTCTTCCAGTTTTTCACAGCCATAATATCGTTCAAGCTCAGCCATTACAAGTTGCCAAGCTTGGCTCGGTCACCTTGACTCAGCCTGCTTGGCCAATGCTTTGCAAAAACCTTTTTTTCCGGCATGCTCGCATCTTGCTAGGCTGCTGATTCAGCAAAGCATGGGAAATCCGTGCCAGAGATGAGTTCTACGGGAGGACACAAATTCTCATTTTTAGAAAAGAAAGCAAAGTGGCATTTGGCAAGGAATCTACCGTAATTTTTTTTTTAAAAAAAGATTTTTTTCATAGGTAGGATTTGCAAAGGGAAGGATATGTTAGCGTTCTAAATACCATGCAGAATTAAATCATTGTCCAAGGGAAAACATCCTTAAAGGTCCAATTTATTCATACAGGCAAGTTAGCACGTCTATGGAAAATTCCAACTCTGATTCTCTTCCTGGAATTCCACCCAGTTGAAAGTTCATGATCTATCCCCACACCCCATAATCCATCACATGTTCCAATCATCATCTTCCACGCTGGCATCTACACCCCTCTGCTTCCGGTCAGGTGTCGAGGTGCGGAGACAAAAGATGACCTTGGCTTCTATAAAAGAATGTCAACAATACATTCCACAATCCTACTCCTTTCTATTCCCCCCTCCCAACTACTACACTAATGAAACAGCATAGAAAATTATAAGAAAGTGTGGCAGGCCAAAGATCCTAAAAAGAACACAACTACAGGCCTGACAGGATACTATTATTATTATTTATTTATTTTACCGTGCTTCTAGACCGCCCCCTCTCCCAAAAGGGACTCGGGGCGGTGTACAGTCCATGTAAAGAATATATCAAAATACAATAAATAGAATTAAATATGTACAGTTAAATATGGAGGAGGATAAAAATGGAATTAAAAAGAACTGTACAGAGCCAGTATATATAAATATAATTTTAAACCCCTAAGACACACACAAATTAACTTAAAAACAATACCTCTAAAATAACCAGTTAATAGTACATTTACCAGGAGGAACAGTTGTAATTATGCCAGGCCTGCTATTCGGAACAGGTGAATCTTCAATTTTTGCCGGAAGGAGTGGAGGTCAGTGGTAGTTCTGATGTCGGCGGGGAGGTCATTCCAGAGGGTTGGGCCCATCACAGAGAAGGCCCTACTCCTTGGTGCCGCCCGTTGGCATTGCCTAGTGGACGGCACTAGGAGAAGCCCCTCCCTGTGTGAGCGAATACTGTAGAGATTCTTGGTCATCCAGTTCATAGTTGTCCCATAGGTGTTTTTTTTTTTTTGGTCGGGAGGCAACTGGACTTGGAGAAATAAGATTCACTTAACAACGTTGTTACTAACTTAAGACCTCAGTGTCCCAAAGGTGCGTTTTCGGGAGGCAACTGGACTTTTTTGTTTTTTCTTCTGAAGATGTTTTACTTCTCATCCAAGAAGCTTCTTCAGCTCTGGCTGGATGGTGGGGAATGGAAAGATTTATACTCTTTGCAGACAGCTGGTCATTTGCATCCTTTTAGAGAGTCCTTGAGGCCACCTGGAGGTTTACCTGTGTCCCCAGAGTCACCTGAATTGCTGCTCCTGGTTCCTGTAGTCTGCAGTTTTTCCTCTGGAAATCCATTCCTACTCTCACACCATTCAAAGGGCGTCCATCCCAAATTGTCTAGCTAAAAGTCTGTAGAGATTCTCAGTCATCCATGGTTGTCTTTTTCAGGAGGCAACTGGACATTTTTTTTTCTTTTGAAGACGGTTCACTTCTCATCCAAGAAGCTTCTTCAACTCTGACTGGATGGTGGGGAAGGGAAGGATTTATACTCCATGCAGATAGCTGGTCATTTGCTTCCTTTTGGAAGGTTGTTGAAGCACTTGGGGGTTTATCTCTGTCCTCAGGGTCACCTGCATGGTGATACTGGTTCCTGTAGTCTGCAATTTTTCCTCTGGAAATTCAGAATGTGGGAATAGGAAGGGATTTCCAGAGGAAAAATTGCAGACTACAGGAACCAGTTGCACCACTCAGGTGACCCTGAGGACAGAGATAAACCCCCAAGGGCTTCAACGACCTTCCAAAAGCTAGCAAATGACCAGCTGTCTGCAAGGAGTATAAATCAGAGGGTGGGTTTCACATAAATTCACCACTGGTTTGCCATGTGCGTGCATGCTCGCTTCATGAGTGTGTGAGCCTTCCGCACATGCCCTTTGCTCATGCGCATGACTTGCATGCACATGCATAACTTGCACCCATGTGCGCAGCTTAGAAAACATGGCTAAATAGGACGGCGTAGAGCCAGGGCAGGTGGCAGGTCACCCAAACCAATCTGAACCACCGAATACCACTTCTGATGTAAATCCTTCCATTCCCCACTATCTTGTCAGAGCTGAAGAAGCTTCTTGGATGAGAAGTAAAATCCCACCAGGCTCAAGGTGGGTAAAACGAGGACCCAGATTGTTGGGGGAAAGAGAGGCTGACTCTGTAAAATGCTTAGAGAGGGCTGAAAAATGCCGTGAAGTGGTATATAAGTCTAAGTGCTCTTGCTAAGTGGGAAGGAAGGAAGGAAGGAAGGAAGGAAGGAAGGAAGGAAGGAAGGAAGGTGGTGCAGTGGTTAGAATGCAGAATTGCAAGGCAAACTCTGCTCACCACCATCAGTTCAATCATAACCAACTCAAGGTTGACTCAGCCTTCCATCCTTCTGAGGTCAGTAAAACGAGGATCCAGTTTGTTGGGGACCATAGGCTGACTCTGTAAACTGCTTAGAGAGAGCTGTAAAGCTCTGTGAAGCAACATATGTCCATGTGCTATTGCAAGGAAGGAAGGAAGAGCAGTAGTGGTGCAGTGGTTAGAGTGCTGTACTGCAGGCTACTTCTGCTGACTGCCGGCTGCCTGCAATTTGACAGTTCCAATCTCACCAGGCTCAAGGTTGACTCCGCCCTCTGTCCTTCCGAGTTGGGTAAAACGAGGACCCAGATTGTTGGGGGGGGGGCAAGAGGCTGACTCTGTAAACCGCTTAGAGAGGGCTGCAAAGCACTGCGAAGCGGTATATAAGTCTAAGTCAGTGGTCCTCAACCTTCCCAATGCCGCGACCCTTTAATACAGTTCCTCCTGTTGTGGTGACCCCCCCAACCATAAAATTGGTGTCTCGGTTCCTAAGACCATCGAAAATATGTGTTTTCCGACGGTCTTAGGCGACCCCTGTGAGAGGGTCGTTCGACCCCCAAAGGGGTCCCGACCCACAGGCTGAGAACCGCTGCTCTAAGTGCTAGTGCTATTGTTTCCCCTGTCTTTTCCCACCACGCCACTAGATGGAGCTAGAGCTCTGCTTTGCGCCGCCTAGCTGTGCCCAAAAATCATCAACGTCTTCGTTTTCCCACTGAAGCAGCCTTGGCTCTCTTTCCTGGATGGGGAGCCGCTTCCACTCGGAGCTTCTTCTTCTGTGCGATGCTTCTTGGAGCTGAGGAGTGAGGCTCCTTCAGCGATTGTCACCATGATCTATTTAATCCGCCTTCCTTGCTCTCGCAGCCAAGTCTTTGGTTTCATTCCTTCGGCTTTCCCGGGCTGCCAATCCGATGGCGCTTGCATGTTTTCAATCAAGGCTCTTCAAGTCTACACAGGCGCCCAAATCTAATTTGGGCCTTCAAGAGGCAGCCGCACGCAGAAGGAAACAAAGCATCAAACGTTCGCTCGCCCGGCTCCCCTCTGCCAAGTCGCGGGGCCACTGGCTCCGAGCATCTGCAATTCATCTCCTTGCTTAGATCTCCTCCCGTGCCAGGGACCCACCGGGAGGAGAGGCTGGCTTTGAGACTCCAGCTGGCTCACCCCCAAGGAGGCTGGAGAATCCCCTGAGAAGGTCCAATGGAAAGAGCAGCAGGGTGCATGAACAGCAGGGGTCCTTGGTGCTCTCTGGCAGACGTTTCATTACCAAACTTGGTAATATCATCAGCGCTGGAAGGGAGTGGGGATTGAAAGGAAGAGAAGGAGGACTGTGGGGTCCTTGGGGATCTCTGAGCTTGCAGACGTTTCACTACTAAACTTGGTAATATCATCAGCGCTCGAAGGGAGTGGGGATTGAAAGGAAGAGAAGGAGGACTATGGGGTCCTTGGGGATCTCTGAGCTTGCAGACGTTTCATTACCAAACTTGGTAATATCATCAGTGCTGGAAGGGAGTGGGGATTGAAAGGAAGAGAAGGAGGACTGTGGGGTCCTTGGTGATCTCTGAGCTTGGTTTTTCCCTTGCAGATGTTTCATTAGCCAAGCTGGGTAACATCATACCAGTTGTAGAAGGGACTGGGGTTGGAGGAGGAGGAGGAGGAGGAGGAGGAGGAGGAGGAGGAGGAGGAGGAGGAGGAGGAGGAGGAGGAGGAGGACAATGGCCTTGGGGTCCTTGGTGATCTCTGAGCTTGGTTGTTTTCTTGCAGATGTTTCATGACCCAACTAGGTAACATCATCAGTGCTAGAAGGGAGTGGGGTTGGAGGAGGAGGAGGAGGAGGGGTGGAGGAGGAGGAGGAGGAGGAGGTCAATGACTATAGGGTCCTTGGTGGTTTCTGAGCGTGGTTGTTTTCTTGCAGATGTTTCATGACCCAACTAGGTAATATCATCAGTGCTAGAAGGGAGGAGGGTTTGTGGAGGAGGAGGAGGAGAGGAGGAGGAGGAGAAGAAGGAGGAGGGGGGGAAGAGAAGAGGAGGAGAGAGAAGGAGGAGAGGAGAAGGAACAGGAGCAGGAGAGGAAGAAGAGGAGGAGAGAGAAGGAGGAGAGGAGAAGGAACAGGAGCAGGAGAGGAAGAAGAGGAGATGCAGTGGGAGATGAGAGGAGGAAGTGGAGGAGGACATAAAGAAGAGAGGAGGAAGAAGAAGAGGAGGAGGGGGGAAGAGAAGAGGAGGAAGTGGAGAAGGAAGAGGACAGGAGGAGGAGGAAGAGGAGAGGAAGAGGATGAGGACGAGGAGGAAGATGACTGTGAAGTCCTTGGTGGTCTCTGAACTCATTACCTTCTTGAGCTGAGCCCCTCTTTAAAGTCAAGGTAACGGTTTCCATGTCAAATTTTATCTGCTGAATAAAACTCCGCATTGGCGACAGGATGGGCATCCGGCCATTACACACTCTGCTAGCTCCATTCAGTTGCTCAGACTCCACCCCACAAGGCGTGACGGGGTCGTTAAAAGGAGACGATCATTTTGTGTTGTTGAGGCCATCATTGTGTGGTGTGGAGACACCTCAGAGCCATCAGGATGCAAAACCTTATGTATTTATGTATCATATTTATATAGCTGCCCAAACATGACTTAGGTTGGAATACAATCAATCCACAAAAATATTTTTTTAAAGCACCCAAGAGATACAAAATTCAAACTATTATTAAAAGGCTAGGAAAGATGTCACGATGTGATGTCAGGTGTTGCAAAGAACACGGCCATTTCGTCATACAAACTCCATATTAAACAGTCCAGTGCAAAGCACCAAAATATTATTCAATATAGGTAGTCCTCAATTTACAACCTCTTATTTAGTGACTGCTTGAACTTAGAAGAGCAATGAAAGAAAGCAACTTACGGCTGGTTTTTTTCCACTCTTACGACCATGGCAGCATCCCCGTGGTGAGACGCTTGGCAACTGACTCATAGTTATGACGGTGGCAGTGTCCCGGGGTCACGCGATCCCCTTTTGCGACCTTCTGACAAGCAAACACAGTGGCGAAGCCAGATTCACTTAACCACCATGAGACTAACTTAACAGCTGTGCTGAGAAAAGTAGTAAAATGGGGCAAAACCCACTTAACAACTTAGGAATGGAAATTCTGTGCTCCGTTGTGGTTGTGTATTGAGCGAGGCTTCCCAAGAGCCTGAAGCAAACTCCTGGTCCCAACAAAAAACCCTTTCATTAATTGACTGTGAATTCTGCTCATTCACATCCAGCCAAGTCTTTGAAAGGAGGATTTACAGTCACAGACCTTATCTGGCTTGGAGAGCTGCCAGGCCGATCTCTGCAGAACTTGGCCAGGAGTCTCGGAGAGTCACGAACCAATTAAGTGAACTAATGGTCTCCTGCAAACTCCACTCCCCTTCCGCTCCTCTTTTATTTCCTCTGGGAGGGGCCATTCATCGTCCACCTGTGGCCTTACTCCCAAGTCGACCCTTGTTAGCTGTTCCCTTCGTCTGGCAACTCTGTGCATGCGCACACTGGGAACAGGCTCCAGCTGTTCTTCTGCCTCACTGACTCCGAAGGCAGCTGAGAACTGGCATACGGCTCTGGCCCCCTCTCTGCCTCTGACACAGAGCCCTCATCCGAGCCTTCCCCAGACTCCAGGACTGGCCTAGGTTCCTCCCCAACCTCCTCACTGTCCGAATCTGCTGCCAACTCCGCTAGCCGGCCACAAGAGATCATAAGTCAAGGACTACCTCTAATGCCTTTTTAAATTTCTCTTCAAATTTATATTTATTCCCCATGTTTCAATCCTTAGGCTCATGCCACCAAAGCCACCGCATTTGTGTGATGACAACACGCTCCCATCTTCATCACACCCACACCAACACACCCACTTGCCCTGCAGCTTCCTACACGTTTCCCTTTTCGATAGCTTGAAAGCTTCAATCAAGTATTTTCTTGATTCAACCCAAGCCTCAGCCAGACGTCGCACAACCCCCCCTCCTTCGAAGTCTTAAGGGAATAACAACAACTTTTTTTCCCCCAAAGCTGAAAACTCTCCCTTTGTGTAAATTGTGTTTTTCGCTTTCTCTGCCTTCACTTTGAAGGTGGAAGGCAATTTCTCCCTGATCAGGAGGTTCTAAAAATCTCACCGCTAATGTCATGGTAACCGAAATCTGATTTTCAACTCGGAAATAATGGCTCACTCTACCCTGCACTGAGGAAGCCGCACCTTAGAGTACCAAATTCAGATTTTTCTGGCAAACTGGAACATGTTCGTCCGAAAGGCACCAATGAGGACGATCAGAGGTTTAGGAACTAGCTAGCCGAAGACAGTTAGCTTGGATTTTAGGGGGAGAAAAATGACTTTATAATGGTAAAAGCAACTTAAAGAGTGGAATCAAATACCATGGTAACAGCCAGTTCCAGTTTCAGGGAGTGTGCTCGAAACTGCGTCGGTGTTTTATCGGGAAAGCTGCCGTCTCGATTTCTGCCCCGAACGAGGGTTCGATTCAAAGCTCGGATTGTATTTATTTATTTTTATTTCGCTTGTCAAACATGTACAAGAAAGCAGGGACAAATATAAACGTGGACATGAATGAAAGAAATGAATACAAATCAATATAGGGAGGGCAATACAATACAATACAATACAATACAATACAATACAATACAATACAATACAATTGGAAGGGACCTTGGAGGCCTTCTAGTCCAACCCCCTGCCTAGGCAGGAAACCCTATACCGTTTCAGACAAATAGCTATCCAACATCTTCTTAAAGACTTCCAGTGTTGGAGCATTCACAACTTCTGGAGGCAACTTCTGTTCCACTGATTAATTGTTCTAACTGTCAGGAAGTTTCTCCTTAGTTCTAGGTTGCTTCTCTCCTTGATTAGTTTCGATTGCTTCTTCTCCTGCCCTCAGGTGCCTTGGAGAATAGTTTGACTCCCTCTTCTTTGTGGCAACCCCTGAGATATTGGAACAATGCTATCATGTCTCCCCTAGTCCTTCTTTTCATTAAACTAGACATACCCAGTTCCTGCAACCGTTCTTCATATGTTTTAGCCTCCAGTCCCCTAATCCTGTTTCTTGCTCTTCTCTGCACTCTTTCTAGAGTCTCCGCATCTTTTCTACATCGTGGAGACCAGAACTGAATGCCGTATTCCAAGTGTAGCCTTACCAAGGGCAGGGACGGAAGGCATGCTGGTGCGCTTATGCGCGGCCCCTTTACGGACCTCTTAGGAATGGGGTGAGGTCCCCGCCATAAACCCCAGTTTATGGTTAAAGTTTTGGGGGTTTGGGGATGTAACAACGGAGTCGGGTAGAGCATTCCAGGCGTTAGAAGTCGTATTTTCTGCCATCGAGTTTGGAGCGGTTTACTTTGAGTTTGTACCTGCTGTTTGCCCGTGTCTCATTGAGCTTTGATTTGATTTGATTCTGCCTGGATCGGAACGAGGAAGCGAATTCAGAACGGAAACAGGAAACGCAGATCTTGAACGGAATGGAAGCAACGTCAGGGCCAGTTCAGTTCAGGAGGCAGGTACTCCGATCTTGTTCAGAACAGAAAGCAGACAGGTGGTCCTCGACTTACAACTGTTCATTTAGCGACAGTTCGAAGTTACGACGACACCGTGAAAAAAGTGACTTAGGACTTTGGATTTAACGACATTCCGATGGTCACGTGATCAAACTTCAGACATTTGGCAACCGACTCGTATTTATGGCAATTTACAATGTCCCAGGGTCATGTGATCCCCATTTGCGACCCCCTGATAAGCAGAATCAATGGGGAAACTTGATTCACTTACCGATGGGGGCAAGAAAAGTCGTAAAACGGGGCAAAACTCAGTTTAACACATGGCCAAATAAATCCAGTTCAGAAAGAGGACAGGAAATATAGATCCAACTCTGAATGGATCTCGTCCCTGTATAACCTCTGTGCTTTGCTGTCCAAATTAGAAAGATTATTTCTCAGCGAATAAGGAGGAAATTGTAGGCATATCCTCAGAGGTGACTTTGTTTTTATTATTACTCAATATATTTCAAGATTCTATCTGCTCCATAAATCATCTTCTTGTTCCTGGATCTTGTCATGAGCTCAGTCCCAAACCACTCTCCAACTTCATCCTGCCAATTATATCGTCCTTCTAATATGGAATACTTCACATTATTTCCTTTTTCAGCCCCATCAATGCCAAAAGGAGTGGAGTGAGGGGGAGTCTTCTATCTTTTCATTGGAATGAAATTGTCATTTGTCTTCTTTGGAGAATCAATTTCCAAGAAAGAAAGAGAGAGGGGGGAGGGAGGGAAAGAGAGAGAGAGAGAGAGAGAGAGAGAGAGAGAGAGAGAGAGAACAAATGAAAAGGGTTAGGAAGGAAAAAAGAAAGAAAAAGAAAGGAAGGGGAAAAAGAAAGAAAAAGAAAGGAAGGAAGGAAGGAAGGAAGGAAGGAAGGAAAAAAGGCATGGAGGGAAGGAGGAAGGAAGGAGAAATAAAGAAAGAGAAAGAAAAGAAAGAAAAAAATAAAAAGGAGGAAAAGAAGGAAACAAAAGAAGGAATGGAGGGAAGGAAGGAAGGAGAAAGGGAGAGAGAGAAAAGAAAGGAAGGAAGGGAGGAATAAAGAAAAAGAAAAAAGGAAGGAAGGAAGGAAAGAAAAGAAAGAAAGAGAAGGAAGGAAGGAGAACGAAATAAAGAAAGAGAAAGAAAGAAGGGAGGGAGGGGAAGGAAGGAAAGAAAAAGAAGGAAGGAAGGAGAAATAAAGAGAGAGAAAGAAAAGAAAGAAAGTAAGAAGAAGAAATAGAAAGGAAGAAAAGAAGGAATGCAGGGAAGGAAGGAAGGCAAAAGAGAGGGAGAAAAGAAAGGAAGGAATAAAGAAAAAGAAAGGAAAGAAGGAAGGAAAGAAAGAAAAAGAAAGAAGAAAGAAAGAAAGAAAGAAAGAAAGAAAGAAAAAGAAAGAAAGAAAGGAAAGGAAAAGAAAAGATCTGGTATCTGTTTCTGTCTCTAATCTGATTTGAAAGAATAATTTCCCTGAGATCCAATTCTGCATAGCTGTCTGAAATGGTTTTCAGAGAAATTGAATTTCCCAACACCTTTTAGAACAGGTTTCCTGGGGGGGGGGGGCAGAAGGGGGGGTGTTATCCCTATTTCTCTCTCTCTCTTCTCTGGAGAAAATCCGATCTGATTCCTCTTTCATCAGACTCACTCTCTCGTCATATTTGCATCCGAGATGCAGCGGAGGAGGGGGTCTTTGGGCAAAGGACAGCTTGAACTGGGGTGGGGTCTTCCTCCCCCCCTCCACAACATGCTGCCCTGTAACTCCTGCCAGGAAGGTCTACAGGGCTGGATCTGATGGGAGCAACCCCAGCTCTCTCCCTTCTTACGTTGGCCAGCCACCTCAACCTTTTTGCCCTCCCCTATAGACGCCCTTTGGAGAAGATGCATTCCTGAAGGTCCCAGTTGCAGTGCCTTATGGTATCAATGGTTGCTAGTCCAGCCCACTGCCATATCTTCATCTAACCTGGTCTTCTTCTTCCTCTTCTTCCTCCTCCTCCTCTTCATCTTCTCCTCTTCCTTCTTTTCCTCCACTCTTCTTCTTCTTTTTCCTCCTCCTCCTCCTCCTCCTCCTCCTCGTCTTTCTTCCTCCTCCTCCTTTCTCCTTTTCTCCTCCTCTTATTCCCCCTCCTCTTCTTCCTCTTCTTCTTCTTCTTCTTCTTCTTCCTCCTCCTCCTCCTCCTCCTCCTCCTTTTCCTCCACTCTTCTTCTTCTTCCTCCTCCTCCTCGTCTTTCTTCCTCCTCCTCCTTTCTCCTTTTCTCCTCCTCTTATTCCCCCTCCTCTTCTTCCTCTTCTTCTTCTTCTTCCTCCTCCTCCTCCTCCTTTTCCTCCACTCTTCTTCTTCTTCCTCCTCCTCCTCGTCTTTCTTCCTCCTCCTCCTTTCTCCTTTTCTCCTCCTCTTACTCCCCCTCCTCTTCTTCCTCTTCTTTGCTCCTCCTCTTCTTCCTGTTCCTCTTCTTCCTTCCAAGATGGGGCTTCGTGCCAAACCAAGAAGGGAAGCTCCCAATGTGCAATTCCAAGCATTTGGGGGGGGGGGGGGAATTCCTGCAAATTTGCTCCATTGGAAAGGTAGTAAAGAATTTGGAATAGAAGATCTCCTCTTGGGAAGGAAGGAAGAGGAAAATAAACTTTGTCCAGGAAGGCAGAGCAGCTGGGAAATGTTAATTAATCTCCGAACAGAATGGAAGGTGTTGCCAATCCTTTTCCCCTGAGATTCTGACAAGTTTCCTAGGTAAACATATTTATTTTCCAAATGTCAGCAGTTCATTTACCAACTCATCAGTGGATTCAAGGCCTCCTGATTTCAAAAGCCCTCTTTATTAACCCTTCCTGTTTCCTCCGGTGATTGCTAGTGGCAAGTTCGTTAGCCACTCACACTTCTAAAGCATGAGATGCCCTGGCTTAAGATCATAGAATCAGAAGGTGCAGGAGCAAGGTACTCAGAGCTCATCTAGACCAGCAGTCGGCAACCTTAAACACTCCAAGAGCCACAAAGGTCCTAACCAGAAGCCCCACGTTCAAATCTGCAGCCGACCGGAAGTCTGGTTCCCCCACCATAGAGTCTCCTCCTAGTGCGGCGTCCTTTTTCCTCTGCTGATCGGAAGTCTGGTTCCTCCACCATAGAGTATCCTCCTAGTGCAGCATCCTTTTTCCTCTGCGGCCGGAAGTCCGGTTCCTCCACCATAGAGTATCCTCCTAGTGTGACATCCTTTTTCCTCTACCTGTCCTAACCAAAAGCCCTATCAATTGTGGAGCCGACTGGCGACAGGGAGCTGCAGCAGAGGGATGAAAGAGCCACATGTGGCTCCAGAGCCATGGGTGGCTGACCCCTGATCTAGACCAACCCACTTCTCCGTAAAGAAATCCGTGAAAGTGTGGCTATGGGTAGACGGTTTTCATAACTGTCCTATTGTATCTCTCAGTTATTGAGACCCAGTGTGATCTACTGGTTAAGGTACCAACTGGGAGACCAAGAATTCTAGTCTTGCCATAGGCATGAAAGCTGACTGGGTGATTTTGGGCCAATCACCAGGAGACAGTGAGTTCTAGTTCTACCATAGGCATGAAAGTTGGGCTGAGTGATTTTGGGCCAAATACCTGGAGATGGTGAGTTCTAGTACTGTCTTAGATATGAAAGCCAACAGTGGCTTTGGACCAATCACCAGGAGACTGTGAATTCTAGTTCCACCACAGGCATGAAAGCTTGGCTTGGTGACTTTGAGTCAATCACCAGGAGATGGTGAGTTCTAGTACTGTCTTAGATATGAAAGTCGATGGTGACTTTCAGCCAATCACCAGGAGATTCTTAATCCCATCTCAAGCATGACGGGTCAGTGACTTGAAGTCCTGCTTAAGGCAGGAAAGTGGAACTAGAACTCACCATCTCCTGGTGAAGAACCCAAAGTCACCCAGCCCGCTTTCATGCCTAAAACGGAACTAGAACTCCCAGGCACCTGATTTCTAGCCTAGCTCTTTAACCACTAAACCAAACTGGTTTTAATGAGCAATTAAATCAGAATGGAAGAAAATGAGGTGTCACAGAAGCCCTGTAGGTTATGGAACAAAGAAATGAAGTTATCATTTAATCAAGATATTGATGGTGACCTTGGAAGGGAGCGCATCCGTTATGATGGGGCAGCATTCACACAACACTTTCGATCTGCACATCCCCAAAACACCGAGTCCTCTAACGCCGTAAAAACAACAACAACCCCCAATTAAACCAGCAATAATTAAGCCAGGTGATGCTCGCTTCCTTTTCTGAGTGCATCTGTTAGGGTTTTTTTTTGTCTGACCGTTTTGAGGGTGTTGTGAGAACCAGCCAGCGGGAAGCTTTGGAACAAACAAGCAGCCATCCGGACGGCGGTGTGTTGAATCCGAGGCTCGCATTTGATAGAGCCCAACTGGCTGAAACAGATGGAGAATTAAAGGCAAAAGATTCATTTCAATCCCCCCGCAAGATGAACAGCCCAACGCTCAACGGCCAATTTTTAATTGGTTTCTAAATAGGAACCTTTGACATTTTAGATGGTATACAGCGGATGTCCATTTCCAGTGTCCAGGAGAAAAGCCAAGAGCTACCAATGACCAAATGCTAGGAGATGCTTTTATATATGTGTGTGTCTCTGTGTGTGTGTTGCATTTGTGCTGATAAATAAATAAAGGGAGATTAGTATAGATCTATTTCAAGCTATTTCCCTGGCTTAGTTGATAAAGGAAGAGAGCCTGTGGCTTAGTGGCTAATACAACTGCCTGATATGTAATACAGCCCAGGTTCGATTCCCAGTAAGGGTATGACTAGCTGATGAGAGCTAAATAGCTTGAAATAGATCTATACTAGTCTCCCTTTATTTATTTATCAGCACAAATGCAACACAAATGTAACAAAGGCAACATAAAAAAATGGCTTTCTGCCTGGGGTGAGCCGAAAGACAGAAAAAGGGAAGCAGTATGCTCCCTCCCATATTTGGGCATACCAGGGGTTGTGACAAATAAATAAAGGGAGACTAGTATAGATCCATTTCAAGCTATTTAGCTCTCATCAGCTAGCCATACCCTTACTGAGATTTGGGCATACCAGGGGTTGTAACACAAATATATATGTTTGTGTGTGTGTGTGTGTGTGTGTGTGTGTGTGTGTGTGTGTGTGTGTTGTATTTGTGCTGATAAATAAATAAAGGGAGACTAGTATAGATCTATTTCAAGCTATTTAGCTCTCATCAGCTAGCCATACCCTTACTGGGATTTGAACCTGGGCTGTATTATATATTAGGCAGGAGTCTTAGCCACTAAGCCAGCCCAGTAATACAGCCCAGGTTCAAATCCCAGTAACGGTATGGCTAGCTGATGAGAGCTAAATAGCTTGAAATAGATCTATACTAGTCTCCCTTTATTTATTTATCAGCACAAATACAACACAAATATAAAAAGGCAACATTAAAAATAAAAATATGGTTTTCTGCCTGGATGGTTTTCTATAATGAGCCGAAGGACAGAAAGGGGGAGTAGTGAGCTCCCTCCCATATTTGGGCATACCAGGGGTTGTAATACACATACATACATACATACATACATACATACATACATACATACATACATACATACATACATACATACATACACGAATGATCGTTCATTGAGTGATGCGTTCATAGTTATGTTGCAAGAAATATCCACCTGGTTCAGTTCCAAGCTGGAAGAAAAAAACTTGCCAAGACGGAGGCTGATTGGAAATATGGTTTAATGACAAAGGAGAACCACCAAGCACATCGTTCTCAGCTGACCACATGGAGTGGAGTGTGTGTGTGTGGGGGGGGGGGTATTTATACCTTATCTTGGACTTTGCACTTGAGCTTCCTGTTCCTGTGCAAGAACATGTACTTCTATTAGCTGTTGTCAGACTCCCATGGGGCCATGTAGGGGTTAGGTAGGGGTCATAGCTGGCTCTATAGGCAAAGGACAAATCCTAGGAATTTGTCTGAGCTATGTTTGGTTGAAGTTTGGAACACTGATGCATTGTCCTTAGGAGACTGTGCCAGGAGGTGAGCTCTCCTGCTGGATGGGTACAGGGCTAATCCTAGTAGGTCCTGGAGAGTCATGTCTTCATCCCATCATCCTGGAGCTGGAGGTCTTTTGTCTTGTAGATAGGCTGGCCCAGTCCTTCTCAATGGGCACCAAATATCTGCTGGGGGCAGGGAGGTAAAGCTCTGAGTTTCTGTCTCTCTTTTAAGATTTCTATTTATCTTTTAGGGGAAATATTTTGTCCTGCTTTTTCTAATCTTTTTCAAAATATTCCATCGTTCTAAGTGGTGGTGGGCAGCTTCCCACAGTTACAACAGCACTGGAAAAAGTGATGTACACACTGCATCAACAGAGGGAGAGAATCAAGATCACGTGAAGTGTTAATACCACTTTATAAGGCCTTGGAAAGGCCACACTTGGAATATTTGCATCCAGTTTTGGTCGCCACAATGCAGAAAAGATGTGGAGACTCTAGAAAGAGTGCAGAGAAGAGCAACAAAGAGGATTAGGGGACTGGAGGCTAAAACATACGAAGAACGGTTGCAGGAATTGAATATGTCTAGTTTAATGAAAAGAAGGACTAGGGGAGACATGATAGCAGTCTTCCAATATCTCAGGGGCTGCCACAAAGAAGAGGGAGTCAAACTATTCTCCAAGGCAACTGAAGGCAGAACAAGAAGCAATGGGTGGAAACTAATCAAGGAGAGAAGCAACTTAGAACCGAGGAGAAATTTCCTGACAGTCAGAATAGTTCACCAGTGGAACAGCTTGCCACCAGAAGTTATGGGTGCTTCATCACTGGAGGTTTTTAAGAAGAGATTAGACAGTCATTTGTCTGAAGTGGTGTCGGATTTCCTGCCTAAGCAGGGGGTTGGGCTAGAAGACCTCCAAGATCCCTTCCAACTCTGCTATTCTCTATTCTGCATCTTTGCAGGTATAGATCCTTCCTAAGTCCTTCATGGATGTTGGGTTAAATGCTGGTCTGTAGTCTATTTCTCGAGGAATTACCGGTGAACTCCACAGCGTGTTCTCATCCTGGTAGGGAAATGTGAGGTGGAATTTTTGTTAGTTTGACTACTGCCATTTCAAACCTGGCCTTAGAGGAATGGTGGCGAAATTATTTTACATCCCTTTTTTCATACCGCTGCTGATATTCTCATCTGATCCCTGCAAGGTGTGAAATCTATAAGTACATGCTGGCTAGAAGCTTGGGGAAGGGAAAAAAATCTGAATAAAACTTCAAGATGCCAGCTTATTGAAAATGTACATCATTCTGGGATGCGAAAGGTGAAAAACTATCCAGCAGGGGACAAAAAGGACCAGCTCCAATTATCTGGAAATGCTATTCCCTCCGAATACCTCTTCAGTTGGGAATAACAATTTCTTCTCAAAACGAGACCTTCCAGAGAAGCTGAAGGGGTCCCTGCCAGCCGAAGTAGATCTGTATTTTTTCTTTTCTTGTTAAAACTGTATTTTTCATTTCTCCTGCTCTCAACATCGACGATTTTGACATCAGTGGGGAAAAAGTGATTCTTACCATTTACTTTGCGGCCACTTAAATTGGGCTCCCCAGTTTGAGCCATCGAAAATTCAGTCTGCAGCTCGTCCTCGACGTACAACATCCATTCAGCGATCGTTGGAAGTTACAATGGCATTGAAAAAAGCGACTTATGGCCGTTTTTCACACTTAGCACCACTGAAGCGACCCCATGATCCCATGATCAGAATTTGGATGCTGGGCAACTACAGGTAGTCCTCAACGTAGGACCACAATGGAAGCCAAAATTTATGTTGCTAAGTGAGAAATTTGTTTCGGGAGTTTTCTCCCACTTTACGGCTTGGCTTGCCAGATTTGTTAAGTCAATTGCTGCAGTTGATAAGTTAGCAACATGATTGATAAATTCAATTTCTGTTGCTAACCGAGAAATTTGCTAAGTCGATTTTGTCCCCGTTTTACAGCTTTTCTTGCCACGTTTGCTAAGTGAATCCCCGCAGTTGTTAAATTAGCAGCATGGTTGTTAAGTGATTCAGGCTTCTTCTATTGACTTTGCTTGTCAGAAAGTCGCAAAAGATAATCGCCTGACCCCGGCACATTGCAACCGTCATAAATATGAACCACTGGCCAGGCGCCTGAATTTTGATCACATGACCATACTGCAACGGTCCTAAGTGTGAAAAACAGTCATCAGTCTCTTTTTCATTGCTGTCATAACTTCGAACATTCACTAAACAAACCGTTGTAAGTCGAGGACTACCTGTATTTGTTAAATCAATCAAACTGTTGCTAAGTGAATCATGCTTCCCCGTGAGCTTTGCTCGTCAGAAGGTCGCAAAAGGGGGATACTGCAACCGTCGTAATTATGAGTCAATTGCCAAGTGTCTGAATTTTGATCGTGGGGATGTCCCAACGGTCATAAGTGTGAAAACAGGTCCTAAGTCCTGTTTTTCAGTGCCGTTGTCACTTTGGACTGTCACAAAACAGAACTGTTGTAAATCGAGGATTATTTTAGTTTACAGATTATAGATTAACAGAGTTGGAAAGGACCTTGTAGGTCGGGGTGTCAAACTCGATTTCATTGAGGGCCGCATCAGGGTTGTGTTTGACGTCAGGGGGCCAGGGTGGGTGTGGCCAGCTCGACGTCACTGTGACGGCCCAAACACTCCACAGCGGAAATGGGCTCCAAAGCTCCGTTTTCGGCTGCAACGGCCTCCCGCAACCCTCTGCCAGCAGAAAAAGAGTTCGGAGAGCCGCAGGCAGCCCTCATGAGTCCTGTTTTCGGCTGCGACAGCCTCCCGCAACCCTCTGCCAGCAGAAAAAGAGTTCGGAGAGCCGCAGGCAGCCCTCATGAGTCCTGTTTTCGGCTGCGACAGCCTCCCGCAACCCTCTGCCAGCAGAAAAAGAGTTCGGAGAGCCGCAGGCAGCCCTCATGAGTCCTGTTTTCGGCTGCGACAGCCTCCCGCAACCCTCTGCCAGCAGAAAAAGAGTTCGGAGAGCCGCAGGCAGCCCTCATGAGTCCTGTTTTCGGCTGCGACAGCCTCCCGCAACCCTCTGCCAGCAGAAAAAGAGTTCGGAGAGCCGCAGGCAGCCCTCATGAGTCCTGTTTTCGGCTGCGACAGCCTCCCGCAACCCTCTGCCAGCAGAAAAAGAGCTTGCAAGAGCTACGTGTGAACCTCGCGAGCTCCGTTTTCACTGGCAGAGGCACCAGGGGCTGGTCCTTTGCGGTTTCCAGGGCATCCTCAGGGGCCACATCTAAGCACCCCGGGGGGGGGGGGGTTGGCGGATCTGGGCCCCAGGCCTTGAGTTTGACACCCCCGTTGTAGTTCATCTAGTCCAACCACAATCTGTATAAGTTAGATGTTCGTGAGACTGTAAACATCTGAATCCTATCTGCCGTCACTTCCATTTGCCTACAGAGACAAGGGTTCGATGCATTTGTTTGAGAGAGAGAGAGACGCTGCTCGACGTTCGCACTCATCAAGCTCAGCTACAATTTCTTTTCCCATCTCTCTTTCCCGCCAAGGAGAAATAAATAAATAAATAAATAAATAAATAAATAAATAAATAAATAAAAAAATAAAAAATAAAAAATAAATAAATAAAAAATAATGATAAATAAATAATAAATAAATAAATAAATAAATAAATAAATAAATAAATAATAAATAAATAAAAAATAATGATAAATAAATAAATAAATAATAAATAAATAAATAAATAAATAAAAAATAAATAAAAAATAAAAAATAAATAAATAAAAAATAATGATAAATAAATAAATAATTAATAAATAAATAAATAAATAAATAAATAAATAAATAAATAAATAAATAAAAAATAAATAAAAAATAATGATAAATAAATAAATAAATAATAAATAAATAAATAAATAAATAAATAAATAAATAAAAAATAAATAAATAAAAAATAATGATAAATAAATAATAAATAAATAAATAAATAAATAAATAAATAAATAAATAAATAAATAAATAAATAAATAAATAAATAAAAAACCCAGCCTGGCAGGTGAACCTGGCTAGCCGTGACCTGTGCGAACATGCAGTATGTTAAATAATTGTCTGCTGCCCCCGCTTTTGCTATCACATGTAACAATTCTCCCCTCGTTTGTTAGCTGCCCTTGGACAGGTTTTTCGTAGCAAAATCCCCCCGTTAATCTGTGAAAATCGGCACGTTGGCAGCCGTAATCCGTTCTTTGGCCGGCGGCGGGAGAATTGCAACACGACTAGAATAGGAGGGTGCCAAAATTAAAAAATAAAAACCAGGCCGGTTTTTCCCAGGCTCAGCTCAAAACAGGGGCTAAAATTCAGAAGTGGTGGGAGCTTCATTCCTGGAAACTTTCAAGAAGAGGCCGGGTTGACAGCTGTTTGAAATAGTGGGCAACCACTTAAATAGGAGCCAGCCGTGGGCAGCAGCTGCCAAAAAAGCCAACACAGTTCTAGGCTGCATCCACAGAGGGATAGAATCAAGATCACGTCAAATGTTAATACCACTTTATAAGGCCTTGGTAAGGCCACACTTGGAATACGGCATTCAGTTTTGGTCGCCACGATGCAGAAAAGATGTGGAGACTCTAGAAAGAGTGCAGAGAAGAGCAACAAAGAGGATTAGGGGACTGGAGACTAAAACATAGGAAGAACGGTTGCAGGAACTGGGTATGTCTAGTTTAATGAAGAGAAGGACTAGAGGAGACATGATAACAGTCTTCCAATATCTCAGGGGTTGCCACAAAGAAGAGGGAGTCTATTCTCCAAAGCACCTGAGGGCAGAACAAGAAGCAATGGGTGGAAACTAATCAAGGAGAGAAGCAACTTAGAACTGAGGAGAAATTTCTTGACAGTTAGAACAATTAATCAATGGAACAGAAGTTGCCTCCAGAAGTTGTGAATGCCCCAACACTGGAAGTCTTTAAGAAGATGTTGGATAGCTATTTGTCTGAACTGGTGTAGGGTATCCTGCCTAAACAGGAAACTTGTTCTGAGTACATTTTCCTGTTTCCTGCTACAGTTAAAATAGTTGAGCAGTAAAGTACATGGTGACTGTTTGCTCTATGTGGTGCTTTATATAAACAGAATTTCTAACACATACATTGATGCATAAGGTAGGATTTCGCAACCTTGGCCACATTGATGTTGTGTGGATGTCAACTCCGGCTGGACTTCCCTGGCGCTATCCCCCACCGCGAGGAGGCGGAACCAGACTCTATAAACTGGTACCGCCCCAGGCACCTGATGGAATCTGATAGATTCCAGACGGAGCTTGGGCCAATACCTGTAGCCTTGTCCCGCTCCCGTTCCGAGGACCTAGTGACTGCCTGGAATAGGGCGACGACTGGGGCCTTGGACCGGGTTGCGCCGTTGCGACCTCTCCTGCGGCATCGACCCACCCGGGCTCCTTGGTTCACTGAGGAGCTCAGGGCGATGAAGCGCCACAGGAGACGTCTAGAGAGCAGGTGGAGGTCCTCGCGCTCCGAATCTGACCGAACACAGGTAAGAGCCTATTTGCGGACTTACCTTGTGGCAATAAGAGCGGCCAAACGTAGACATTGTGCTGCTCTTATTGCGTCCGCGGATAACCGCCCTGCCGCCCTGTTTAGGGTGACTCGCTCCCTCTTATCGCAGGGGGCGCGGGAGACACCCTTACAGGGTAGAGCAGAGGAGTTTGGGGAATATCTTCAGGACAAAATCGATCAGATCCGGAGCGGGTGGACCTCCGTCAGTGGACCAGACGAGCCGCCAACAGCGAGTCTTGAGAGACCATTCTGGGAGGAGTTTGACTCTGTTGCCCCCGAGGATTTGGACAGGCTGCGTGGACGGCTGCGACCCACCACTTGTTTAACGGACCCGTGCCCCTCCTGGCTGGTACTGGCAGCCTGGGAGGTGACACGAGGCTGGCTCCTGGGCCTGGTGAGCGCCTCACTGAGCGAGGGATACTTACCAACCGCCTTGAAAGAGGCGGTGGTGAGACCCTTGCTCAAGAGGCCTGCGCTCGACCCAACGGAGCTAGCTAACTATCGTCCAGTCTCCAACCTTCCCTTTCTGGCGAAGGTTGTCGAGAATGTGGTGGCGCAGCAGCTCCCGCGACACCTAGACGAATCCGACTATCTAGACCCACGCCAGTCCGGCTTCCGACCCGGGCACAGCACTGAGACAGCCTTGGTCGCGTTGGTTGATGATCTCTGGAGGGCCAGAGATAGGGGCTGTTCCTCTATCCTGGTCCTATTAGACCTCTCGGCGGCTTTTGATACCATCGACCATGGTATCCTATTGCGCCGGTTGGAGGGGATGGGAGTCGGAGGCACCGTTTTGCGGTGGTTCGGCTCCTACCTCTCCGACCGGAAGCAATGTGTGTTGACAGGGGGGCAGAGATCGTCCCTGAGGCCACTCACTTGTGGGGTGCCACAGGGGTCGGTCCTCTCGCCTCTCCTGTTCAACGCATATGTGAAGCCGCTGGGTGAGATCATCTGTGGTTTTGGGGTTGAGTACCATCTCTACGCTGATGATACTCAGCTGTATATTTCAACCCCAAACCACCCCAACGAGGCTGTCGAAGTGATGTCCCGGTGTTTGGAAGCCGTCGGGGTCTGGATGGGGGACAACAGACTTAAACTCAACCCCTCCAAGACCGAGTGGCTGTGGTTACCGGCGCCTCGGTTCAGCCAGCTGACTCCATCGCTGGCCATAGGGGGCGAACAATTGTCCCCTGTGGAGCGGGCGCGCAATTTGGGCGTCCTCCTTGATGCCCGGCTGTCAATGGAGGACCATGTGGCAGCCGTGGCGAGGGGGGCGTTCCACCAGGTTCGCCTGGTGCGCCAATTGCGCCCCCTACTGGACCGGAGTGCCCTGCGCACGGTCACTCATGCGCTGGTGACGTCTCGCCTGGACTACTGCAATGCTCTCTACATGGGGCTTCCCTTGGGACGCATCCGGAGACTGCAGCTAGTTCAGAACGCAGCCGCGCGGGTTATTATGGGAGGTACACGTTACTCCCACGTAACACCTCTCCTGCGCGAGCTGCACTGGCTACCTGTGGCCTTTCGGGTGCGTTTCAAGGTATTGATCACCATCTTTAAAGCGCTCCATGGCAGTGGGCCTAGTTACCTGCAGGATCGCATCCTACCACACACGTCCCTGCGGCCTATCCGCTCACACAGAGAGGGGCTCCTCCTGGTGCCGTCTGCTGGTCAATGCCAGCGGGCGACACCTAGGAGTAGATCCTTCTCTGTGATGGGCCCAACCCTCTGGAATGACCTCCCCCCTGACATTCGAACTACCACCGACCTCCGTTCCTTCCGGCAAAAGTTAAAGACTCACCTATTTCAATCAGCTGGCCTGGCACTTTCTTAGTTTTACCTCCCGGGGATTTATTCATTTTAATTGGGTTTGGGGTTTTAAAAGTTTTTATTATACTATATATTATATTTAATATTTATTATTCCATGTACAGTCTGTAACCTCCTCCACCTACCTACTTATTTAATTATTTAACTGTTTTGCATGTATTTTATAACGTATTTTAGTGACTGTACACCGCCCCGAGTCCCTTTCGGGAGAGGGGGCGGTCTATAAATATGAATAATAAATAAATAAATAAACTCCCAGAATTCCCCAGCCAGCAGAGGCAGTTCAGATACGGTAGCCCTAATGCAAAAAATAAAATGAAATAAAATGCTGCCGTTCCATAGTCAACTATGATCATCTGATTTCTGAGACTTCTTCCTGACTTTCCACATGTAAAGTCATTGGGGAAGCCGTCAGGAAATCGGAAATCCCTCCCATGGTATTTTTACAAAGAAGGCTGAGGAATTCTAGGAGTTGAAGTCTACACAACATCAAGTTGCCACAATTGAGAAATCCTGCATAACATATTAGGACAAATTACAGATAGTCCTCTACATACCACAGTTCGTTTAGTGACTGTTCAAAGTTACAACAGAACTGGGCAAAAAGGTGATTTAGGACTGTTTTTCACACTTACGACCATTGCAGCATCCCCGTGGTCACATGATTTATATTCGTATGCTTGACAACTGACTCCCATTTATAACGGTTGAAGTATCCTGGGATAATGTAATCTCCTTTTATGACCTTCTAACAAGCAAAGTCAACGGGGAAGCCAGGTTCACTTAACAACCATGTAACTAACGTAACATCTGTGCTGATTTACTTGACAAATGTAGCCAGAAAGATTGCACAACGGGGCAAAACTCACTTAACAACTATCTCCCTTAGCCACAGAAATATTGGGCTCAATTGGGTCATAAGTCGAGGACTACCTACCTACATATCATTGGTTTGTTTCAAATCCCGGGCCCGGTGGCGTCTTCACGGATGCGCGCAGTGTGCGTCTTAGTGCCTTCGCAATGCTCCAGCTGCTCCGCAGAGCGTCGTGCAGGCGCTGTACGCACCATGCACATGCGCAGAAGCACGGAAGCCTTAAAACACAGGTAAGGAACGCGGGCAGACGGGTGGGCCTTTCAGAGCACCGGAACGGAACGGTATCCAGTGCTCCGGGCTGGCTCCAGTAGGCCCGTACCGGGACGTACCACCTGCAACCCACCACGGCTGCATATATAATCGGGCAATGTGATCGACAGGACAGTCCAGAAAAGGCACCTTGACAACTAGACATTACATCAATGCCACGTTCCCACCCATTTCATATGTCAGTTGTGAGAAAATCCCTTGGATTCCGCCTACCCCACTGTGTAATCCAAGGTCAGGAATGACAACGGATGTGAAGGGGCCTTTGCATTTTTTAAAAAAAATATATAAATTTGAACCCACAGATTAATATTTTAACTGTTATTTAGATTGATGGAGACCTGTCACATTTTCAGACTCCACTTCCGTATCTCGATGAGAAATGCGTCTCTTCATAAGAAAAGTAGACTTGAGCTGTCAGCTTGATAAAAGATTGAGAAGAGGGGGTCAAAGAGAGATTTTAAGAAGGGGAGAGAGCCAACTTGTAATTGAGGGGAGACAAATCAAACAATCTGGATCCTGGCCTCTAAAGATCGAGCAACAAAATTCCTGACTTGGGTTAGACCAGAATTTCTTCATCACAGCAACTTTAAGATACATGGACTTCAATTCCCAGAATTCCCTGGCCCACATATGCCAGCTGGGGGATTCTGGGTTTTGAAATCCACACAGCTCCCAGTTTGAGACATGCTCTATTACAGGTACCATATTTTTTGGAGTATAAAACGCTCCGAAGTATAAGACGCACCTAGCTTTTGGGGAAGAAAACAAGGGGAAATCTGCCTCTGCCTCCCAGCAATTTGCCTCCTTGCAACAAACAGCAAACAGTACAGACAATATACACTATTTGCGGTGTTAGATTTCAGACTATACTTGTACAGATGCTGTTAAAATTGATATGGCTTTCTGTAAGTATACAATATTCTCTGTCATTTAAAAGACAATTCAATTGTACTGGGCCTCTTCGGAGGAAGCATTTAAAAAGCTTCTTCATTTTGTTAAGTTGTCTAGAACAATAATAAAGCAGTCTTTAAAAAATAAAGTCTAATAATTTGAACATTCTGTAGGCGTTTATAGTTATTGACTTACCTTCTTGACGTTAAAAAAAAATCTGCCTCTGCCTCCCAGCAGTTTGCCTCCTTGCAGCAAACAGCAAGTTTCAATTTCAATTTCAGTGTCAGCACCGGCCTCCTGATCATCAGCTGTTTCAGGCTGCAGGGATTGCCATATTGCCGCCTCCGCAAGCTCCATTTTCTCCTTTTGCTGCAAGGAGGTAAATTGCTGGGAGGCAGAGGCCAAAGGGTGGGGGCCGGTGGGTGGGTGGGGCTACATTCGGTGTGTAAGACGCACCCAAATTTTCACCCTCTTTTAGGGGGGAAAAAGGTGCGTCTTATACTCCCTACTGGTTTGGCGACCCAGTTGCAATTTCCATTACCGGTTCGGCCGAAACGGTGCGAACCGGTAGCAACCCACCTCTGCTCTCTTTGCCAACTCTGCAGTGGGTTTCAAGTCACCTTGATTAATTATTTCCCTATAAACCAGCGACGATGTTGCTCAGTTAAACTGCTTTATCTCCGCAGCTACAAAATGTCAGGATTTAAGCAAGAACAAGCGGGGGGGGGGGGGGAACACCCATATGGTGCTACTCGAGGCTTGGAAGGAAATAATCTAGAAGCTGCAGTTTTCTCCTCTCTCTTTTAATTGCATTTTGCCATCTTAGAGTTTCCTATCTCTCCCCCCCCCCCCCCAAATGAATGAAGGATTGGTGAACCTTCCCTGAAGAAATCTACCACCATGGCAGCAAGTGAAAAAGATAGTTGGAGGGCCACAGGGGGAAAACCCGTGGCTCTAACCCCAGGGATGAACTTGCGTTTGGATGCAAAGGTGTTGCGTGCCTGATAAAAATTAGGAGCTCGTTTGAAATTGGGGACAGATCAGGTGGTTTTCTCTTTTGGGAATTTTTTCTTTTCTTTAGTTAAATCATGGTTTTCCCAGTTGCAACGGATAGCTGTGAAAGTTGGACTGTAAGAAAGGCTGAGCATCAAAGAACGGAGGCCTTTGAACTCTGGTGCTGGAGAAGACTCCTGCATTGAGTCCCTTGGACTGCAAGGCCATCCAACCGGTCAGTCCTAGAGGAGATCCACCCTGGCTGCTCTTTAGAAGGCCAGATCCTGAAGAGGAAACTCAAAGACTTTGGCCACCTAATGAGAAGGAAGAAGGACCCCTGGAGAAGAGCCTCATGCTGGGAAAGTTGGAGGGCAAAAGAAGCAGAAGGGGACGGCAGAGAAGGAGGTGGCTGGATGGAGTCCCCGAAGCAGTCGGCCTGAGCTTAAATGGACTCCAGAGGATGGTAGAGGACGGGAAGGCCTGGAGGAATGTTGTCCATGGGGTCGCAATGGGTCGGACTCGACTTCGCGACTCACAACAACAACAAGTTAAATCATTCAACCTCAGCTGCGGCAGAGGGAGGGAGCTGCTTAGTATTTAAAAACTTATACAATCAGTGTGTGTTTGAAGTGGTTAGTCAAGTGATTGAGCAGAAGTACCTGTTGTCCATATCGTTTAGTGACTGTTTCAAGTTACAACAGCAATGAAAAAAGTGACACCACCATTTTTCACATTTCATATGGTTGCTGCATCCCCATTCTCATGTGATCAACATTCAGAGGCTCAGCAGCTGGCTCGTAATTACGACGGTTGCAGTGTCCCAGGGTCACGTGACCCCCCCCTTTTGCGACCTTCCAACCACCACAGTCAAGGGGGGGGGGGGAAGCTGGATTCGCTTAACGACTAGGTGAGTCACTCAACAACTGCAGCAATTCGCTTAACAGCTGCAGCCCATAAAACATTGTAAAAGTGAGGCAAAACCTCACTCAACAACTGCCCCAATTAGCCATATGGAACATTTGGGCTCAATTGGGGTCATTCAAGAACGAGCTGTATAGACCTGGGGTGTCAAACTGGATTTCTTTGAGAGCCAGATCAGGTGGTTAGTTATGCTTATGTTAACCCTCACATTATTCTCTTTTCAATAAAACACTTTTCTTCTGAGGAGAGGCCACCTGTCAGGCCTGCAACCATCTTTTCCTTTGGATCTTTGGCCTGCCACACTTTCTATTATTCTGCTATGCATTTTCTATTGTGGGAAAACGGGAGGGGGGATTGTACGGAGTTAGATGCTATGTAGCCATAATAGAATTCTTTCTAGAAAGCCAAGGTCATCCTTTGTTCTTTGCACCTCTGCACCTGACCGAAACTGGATGGGTGGAACTGCCAGCATGGCAGTGGGAGATTGGACTATGGGATGGACTTGTGGGTGGGGGGGGGGGGCGAGATCTTGAACTTTCAACTGGGAGGGGGGAAAACCAGGAAGCTTTCAGATTCGGGTTTTCCCAGATGCGCCAACATGGCTCTCTTCATCAATTGGAACTTTGAGCAATACTTTGCCTCGGATTCTGATTTACTTTTGGGTACTATCTGGAACCCTGACACATTGTAGTTTTCCTCCAAGGGCTGGCCAGGCGTGGTGGTGGAGAGATGGCACGGATGCCCCCTGCAGTACCCTGCCGGCCAAAACGGGGTGCAGGGGTATGTGCACAGCCCCCCATGCTCCGTTTTCAGCCAAGATGGCCTCCTGCAGCACTTTGCTGCCCCATGCCCCATTTTGGCTGGCAGTGTGCTGCATTTCGGCTGCCAGTGGTAGCACAGACCAATCCTTTGCTATTTCCAGACCAGCCCCACGGGTCAGATTTAAGCACCCTGTATAGTGGTGGGTGCTGGTCCCTACGGCCCAGTATGGCTGTACCGGTAGTAGCCGGAAACAGCTGACAGTGTACCAGTACCCCTGGTGTAGACGGAACTAAAGTTTCTTCGTCCAAAGAGAGAAGAACATTTTGAGGAATTGAAAAGCGCTTTTGATTCAGACGCAGGCTTGGGTGGGGGTGGGGCCCTCATGCAAACAGAGCATGGTGCCCTTCAGACGAAGAGATAACTTTTATCTGGAGGACGGAAGCCGTGGCTGAATGGGCAGGTCAGCTAAACAGCCACGTCCAGCAGGAGATTTAGGATTATTCAGAGCGGGGGAAACTAAAGAGGCAACTGCTGTGTAACTCAACCAGGGCTGCGATATCATCAGGAGATAACAGCCGAGGTAGGCCTGAGCAACAACAAGGCGTTGAAAGAGTATTTTTAGGTGTGCGCAGAAAGATTTCTAGCCAGGATCACCTTGGCTGAAGGAGGCCTGGAAACCCCCCAAAAAATATTCATTGTATTGGCTAAACTTCTTGGAAACTATAGACCAGTAGTGGCTAACCTTTTTCCAAGGGGGGGGGGGTCGTGCACGGGTATGCCCACACCCATAATACTATGCGCATGACCCACGCACGATGTGCGTGCACCCCCCATCCCGCACATGCACCTGGGACCCCTGCTGGCCCCCACCCCGCTTTTGGCATTCAATTAACCCATGTTTTTCCCTCCCCAGGCTCCAGAGGCTTTCTAGGAGCCTGGGGAGGGCGAAAACAGCCTCCCCCCCACCCGGAGGCCCTCTCTTTTCTGAACTTCAAATTTGGCCATTTTTCGCCTTCCGGAGCCTTTACGAGGCTTCCCTGAAGAAAAACGGCCTAATGCTCAAACCAGAAGTCCGTTCCCGAACTTTTGGTTTGCACCCCAGAGGGCGAGAAACGGCCGAAAAAGAAGACCAGTCAGCTGGTGGAGCTGACAGGGCAACGCCTTGTGTGCCCTAACAAATGGCCCCTGAATGCCATAGATTCGACATCACGGCTATAGACCCATCGGTTGATCAAGTCAAGTGCCAGGGCTGCAGTGATATTCCTTTTAGGATCTTTGGCCTGCCACACACACACTCTCTCTCTCTCTCTCTTCACTATGCTGCTCATTAGTGGGGAATTGGGAGGGGGGAATAGTAAGGACTAGAATGTGTTTGTTTTCAAAATAAAAAACTCCTTTCTAGAAATCAAGGTCATCCTTTGTCTCTGCACCTGACCGGAAGTGGATGGGTGGAAATGCCAGCGTGGCAGAGGAAGATTGGACCATGTGATGAACTTGTGGGTGTGGGGACAAGGTCTTGAACTTTCAACTGGGTGGGAACCTCAGGAAGCTTTCAGATTCGGGCTTCCACAGTTTGTGCCAACATGTCTCTCTTATTAAATTGGAACTTTGATGAAAGCTCTGCCTTGGACTCTGATTTAATTCTGGATGATATTTGGAACACTGACATCAAGTTTATTTAAAACACTGTTGGAAGACATGTCCATCTGGATTCAGTTCTAAGTGGGGGAAAAAGACACTGGAAAGACAGAGGCTGCCTGGAAAGATGCTGCCATCGTAGCAGCCATCTTGACTTTTTTAACCCTTCCTGCAGTCTCTCTGGTGCAATGAAAGCCCTGCTTCTTCTGTTTTGCCAGTTCAACCCACCCACCCCCTCCCTGGAATGGCTTTGCCCTTAGGTGAAGAGCGGGCGATGCAGAAGGCTGCTTCTTCCTGTCCTTTTAATTGCCTGGTTGTTTTGTTTATCTGTTGAGCATCTGTTCTCAGCATGGCCTCGGCCCTAAAGTTTAATTGAAGAAGGAGTCCCGGAGGCTGCAGAAGAAAAGGGCCATTGCTGAACGCTGCCAAGACGGAATCAGGATAAGAGCTGGGAGGGACCTGGGAGGTCTTCTAGTCCAACCCCCCTGCTCAAACAGGAGACCCTACCTCCATTCCAGACAAATGGTTCCTGCCAGTCCCTTCTTCAAAGCCTCCAGTGGGGAAGCACCCACAACGTCTGGAGGCAAATTGTCAATTAGACCTCAAGCAGTAGAAGAAAAAGATCACTTAATCCAGGGGGGAGATTCAGTCAGTTTGGACAGGTTCGGGCGAACTGTATGCTAATTTTGCATCCAGTTCACTGAACCAGTTGTTGCAAGGACCGGCTGCAGGGGTGAAATCCAGCAGGTTCTGGAGAAGCGGTAGCGGAAATTTTGAGTAGTTTGGAGAACCAGCCAATACCACCTCTGGCTGGCCATGCCCCCACCTATTCTCTGCCTCCTGAGTCCCAGCTGATCAGGAGGGAATGGGGATTTTGCAGTATCCTTCCCCTGCCACACCCACCAAGCCACACCCACAGAACTGGTAGAATTTTTTTTTCGAATTTCACCACTGACTGGCTTGCCCTGCCCACCCTGCCCCTCCCCTCCCAGGAGTCGCGATGCAGCCTGTTCATTATGTCAGGTAAGTACAGGGTTTGCGCGGAGGCTCTGGGGGGGGGGGTGGAAAACGGGCCTACCGGAAGTACCGGAAGTCTGGAAATTGGCTCATTTCCAGCTTCCAGAGGGCCTCCCGACCACGGGGGACACCGTTATCGCCCTCCTGGAGGCTTAGGGAAAGCCTCCGGAGCCTGGGGAGGGTAGAAATGCCCCCCCCACCATTAGGAGGCTGAGTAGGCCACGCCCCGGGCAGAGAACCGGTTGCTATTTTTTTTCAATCCCAGTCCTAACTTAATCCAGGGCTGTCTAACCATGGTAACTTTAAACGCGTGGACTTTAAACCCAGCCAAACTGGGAGATTTTTTTAATTTGAAATCCACAGGTCTTAAAGTTGCCAAGATTGTGATGGCGGCTGCACAGGGAGTCCTCAACTTACAATAGTTCATTTAGTGACCGTTCAAAGTTACAACGTCACTGAAAAATGATTTATGACCGTTTTTCACCCGACCATTGCAACATCCCATGAGTTACATGATTAAAATCCAGATGTTTGGCTACCGGGTTCACACTTATGACGGTCTCAGCATCCAGGGGGTCACATCCTCTTTTGTGACCTCCTGACAAGCAAAGTCAATGGGGAACCCAGATTCACTTAATAACCGTGCGACTAACTTAACATCTCAACTTAACAATGCAGTGATTCACTTAACCACGTTGGCAAGAAAGGTCATAAAATGAGGCAAAACTCACTGCCTTGTTTAGCAGCGGAGATTTCGAGCTCAACTGTGGTCGTAAGTCAAGCTTTACTTGTTCGTACGGTATGAATATTTTACTTGTAGAGCTAGGACCAGGCTAATCGCAGCTCCTTAAATTAAAACCATCGGCTTGTATGCCCTGAATTTATGTGGTTTCCTTCCCCCTCAGTTCTATGTCTTTCGTTTTATTATTTCCCACTGCTGGAAAATAACAACAACAACATGACCTGTTCTGTTTTCACCCCACACTTTACAAATCTTCCATTAAAAGGCCCCGGGACAGGCAAAAAAAGAAAGAAAAAATAAGCAGAGGAAAATGACCTGCCCCGAGAAAAATAACGACAGAGTAAATGAAACCCGATGAGGCAAAACATCTGGAAAAACGAGATTAAAAGCCCTTGATTTTCTCCCCCTCCCTCTCTCTGTAACTTTTACGTTAAAATGCTCTTTGAATGGAAGTATTGCAAAGACACTTGGAGGGAAGGGGCTGTGGAATAACTCAAGAGAACAAAAAGCCGGGGAAATAATATTCTTTATTGCATTCAGCTTTCTGGTTTGGCCGGTGCACAACATCTTGCAAAAGGCGAGAAAGGATCGTTGGAAGATTTGTAGATGGAGCCAAAGAGGAAATTTGGAGGGAGTGAAAAAAAAGAGAGATTGAAAGAGAACCTGGAAGAAAGACAAAAGTCAAACCCTGGGAAGATAACAGGACAAGGATAAAGGGGAGAATAAACCCAGAAGGTAGCTACAATGATTTTAATTAAAGTGAAATCCGCCCCTGCCTCCTAATCTCAAATTAACTTCATATACAGTAGTCCTCAACTTACACCCAAAATTGAGCTTCACATTTCTGTTGCGAAGCAAGACAGTTGTTGTGAGTTTTGTCCCATTTTACGACCTTGCTTGCCACAGTTGTTAAGTGAATCACTGCGGTTGTTAAGTCAGGAACATGGTTGTTTAAGTGAACCCAGTTTTCCCATTGATTTTGCTGGTCAGAAGATCACAAAAGGAGACCATGTGAGCTTGGCACATTTGCGAGAGAAGAGGGAGAGAGAGGAGAGAGAGGAGAGAGATAGACAGGCAGAAAGAGATGAGAGAAAGAGATAAGAGACAGAGACAGAGAAGAGGGAGGGAGGGAGGGAGAGAGATGAGAGAAAGAGAGAAGAGACAGAGACAGAGAAGGGGGAGGGAGAGAGATGAAAGAAAGAGATAAGAGACAGAGAAGAGGGAGGGAGGGAGATGAGAGAAAGAGAGAAGAGACAGAGACAGAGAAGGGGGAGGGAGAGAGATGAAAGAAAGAGATAAGAGACAGAGAAGAGGGAGGGAGATGAGAGAAAGAGAGAAGAGACAGAGAAGAGGGAGGGAGAGAGATGAGAGAAAGAGAGAAGAGACAGAGAAGAGGGAGGGAGAGAGATGAGAGAAAGAGAGAAGAGACAGAGAAGAGGGAGGGAGAGAGATGAGAGAAAGAGAGAAGAGACAGAGAAGAGGGAGGGAGAGAGATGAGAGAAAGAGAGAAGAGACAGAAGAGGGAGGGAGAGAGATGAGAGAAAGAGAGAAGAGACAGAGACAGAAGAGGGAGGGAGAGAGATGAGAGAAAGAGAGAAGGGACAGAGACAGAAGAGGGAGGGAGAGAGATGAGAGAAAGAGAGAAGAGACAGAGACAGAGAAGAGGGAGAGAGGTGAGAGAAAGAGAGAGAAGAGACAGACACAGAAAGAGAGAAAGAGAGAGGAGAGAGAGAGACAGACAGAGAGACAGAAAGAGATGTGAGAGAGAAGAGACAGAGACAGAGAAGAGGGAGGGAGATGAGAGAAAGAGAGAAGAGACAGAGAAGAGGGAGGGAGATGAGAGAAAGAGAGAAGAGACAGAGAAGAGGGAGGGAGGTGAGAGAAAGAGAGAGGAGAAAGAGGAGAGGAAGAGAGTGAGAGACAGAGAGAGGACAGAAAGAGAGAGAAGAGAGCAAGAGCGAAGAGAGCCCAGCACAATGCAACTGTCATAAACACAAGTCAGTTGTCAAGCGTCCAAATTTTGAGCATGTGACCTTGAGGATGCTGCAATGGTTGTGTGAAAAACGATCATGTCACTTTTTTCAGCGCCATTGTGACTTCGAATGGTCACTAAACAAACCGTCAAGACCCACCTTTTCCAAGTAGCTGGCCTGGCTCAACCATAGTTTGATCATATCGCTCCTGACGGGTTTTTAATTTTGTAATTTTATTTAGGGGATTTTAAATTGCAATTTTAATTTTCTCCATTTATTTGTCTACCTCCTCCACGTATATGTCTATATTTATGTGTATGTATTGTCTATATTTGTATTTTATGTGTTTTTATTGTACACCACCCCGAGTCCTTCTGGAGAGGGTGCGGCTAACAAATAAATTATTATTATTATTATTATTATTATTATTATTATTATTATTATTATTATTATTATTATTATTATTATTATTATTATTATTATTATTATTATTGTCGTAAGGCAAGGGCTAGCTGTGTTGGCACCAAGTGACAGCAAGAGGTTTGCAGGTTTCTCTTTCTGGGGTCCTCTGGGCTTTTGCAGCCTGGTTCCAGTAGATTTAGTTGCCCTCAGCAACTCAAACCTGCTTGAGCTGACAACCCTGATTAAAAGTGAACCATGGTTTGCAGAGTGCCTGTTTTGCCCTGTGGGTGAGCGAGGCAGCCAGGGGACTCTCTGGAAGGCTTGTGTTATTGTGTTATGTGCTTGCGTGAAACACTTCTTGCCACAGGAAGATCTCTATCTTGTCTGTCTACTGCCCAGCCATCCAGCCACCTCTATCATCTCTCCTGTCTAGCTTTTCATCTCTTATGTCTGTCTGTCTGTCTCTATCATCTATCTGTATCTATATCTATTCATCCACCCATCCATTTTCTTTCTTTCTTTATCTATCTATCTATCTATCTATCTATCTATCTATCTATCTATCTATACACACACACACACAACCTATCCATTCATCCATCCATCCTCTTGTCTAGCACCATCTCTCTTATGTCTGTCTGTCTCTCTATTATCTATCTATATCTATCCATCCACCCATCCCTGTGTCTAATCTCTCTCCTCCTCCATCTCTCCATTCATTTTTATCTAATATAATTATCTATCTATCTATCTATCTATCATCTATCTATCTATCTACAAAAACACACATACTCTACCTATCATCCATCATCCATCCATCCATCCATCCTCTCCTGTCTACCACCATCTCTCTTATGTCTATCTGTCTATCTCTTTATTATCTATCTATATCTATCCATCCACTCATCCTTGTATCTAATCTCTCTCCATCCATCCACCCATCCATCCATTCATTTTTACCTAATCTTTCTCTCCACACACACACACATTTTATTTACGGTACCTACCTACCTACCTTATCATCCATCCACCCACCCACCCACCCACCCATCCTCTCCTCTCTAGCTCCATCTCTTATATCTGTCTGTCTGTCTCTCTATTATCTATCTATATCTATCCATCCACCCATCCCTGTATCTAATCTCTCCATCCATCCATCCATCCATCCATCCATCCATCCATCCATCCATCCATCCATGTTTTTACCTAATCTTTCTCTTCACATACATTCTATCTATTTACCTATTTACCTACCTTATCATCCATCCATTCATCCACCCACCCACCCACCCACCCATCCATCCTCTCCTCTCTAGCTCCATCTCTTATATCTGTCTGTCTGTCTCTCTATTATCTATCTATATCTATCCATCTACCCATCCCTGTATCTAATCTCTCTCTCTCCATCCATCCATCCATCCATCCATCCATCCATCCATCCATCCATCCATCCATGTTTTTACCTAATCTTTCTCTCTTCACATACATTCTATCTATTTACCTACCTACCTACCTTTTCATCCATCCATCCATCCGTCCATCCTCTCCCTCGTCCAGCTCTCCATCTATCATTTGTGTCTGTCTCTCTATCACCTCCCCCCCCCCCCGTGTAGCTCTCCAACTATTTTTTGTATTCTCCTTCCCTCCCTCCCTCTCCTCACCCCCGCTCTCTCCCCCTCCCTTGAGCCATACAGCACTCAAAGAAGATTCCCATGAAGGGTTAAGCCATCCCACTTTTCTACCTGGCTCAGACAAACTTTGCCTCTCACCTGAAGTCCTTGCCACCAAGAAGCGTTGGAATGAAAGAGTCACACCATCACAAAAGGATTGGTTTTTGCCCCCTTTTTTTAAATAAACTTTATTCTATATTACAAATAGCTTTTTTTTTCTCGTTTTGTTCTGTTCTGTTCTGGACTGCAAAATAGGAACGCCTTCTATTTACAAACACAGGTATACAATTAAGTATAACAAAGGTACAGAAGCTTTACCAAGTAACAACTGGATCCTTTTCGAAAGAACTTATCATTCGTGTGATACGGTTTTGGGTTTGGAAACTCAAGATTGTTCGGCTAAAATAAAATAAAATAAAATAACTGGAAAAGGGAGAAAAGCAGCAGGCTTTTAATAACCCGAAACCTTGTACATTTGCAATCCAGGCTGTCTTGGTTTCTTTAAATTATTATCATTATTATTATTTGTGGCTCTTTGTAATACTGTCTTATAAAAATGAGACTTTCTCCCAATGCTTCCTGTTCAAAATAGGAATTTTACTAAATCTTAACTATACCAAACATGAAGACGGGTGGACTCCAACTCCCATTCCATGCTGGCTGGGGAATTCTGGGACTTGGAGTCCACGCGTCTTAGTGGCTGAGGTTGAGAAACACAGTCGTGCAGGAGATCAAAACACAGTTAAAAAATAGCCAGGGTGTTCAGCCGCTGGCATAAATGATAACAGGCAGTCCTCGACTTACGGCCGTACTTGAGACCCGGATTTCTGCTGCTAAGGTGGAGGCGACATGAGTTGCACCTTTCTGGCCATGGCTGTTAAGCGAAATTAGTGCAGTTTTTAAATGAATCACGTGGTCGTTAAGTGAAGCTGGCTGGGAGCATTGCAAATGGCCATCACGTGACCCCTGGCTGTTACAACGGTCGAAAATACATGCCAGGTGCCCAAATTTTGACCGTGGGACAACAAGGATGCTGCGATCGTCGTACGTGCTAGGACCGGTCATGTCACTTTTTTCCACCGCTGATGGAGCTTGTCGTAAGTCGAGGACTACCTGTAAGATTGGATTGGCTCAAATTCTGCCCAGTACGGCAAGGTAGTATTTGTATTTTCTGTCATTTCTGCAAGTCTTTGTAAGAATTAGCGCTTATAGCTCTTTTAATGCCATGCATAAAAATAAAATCGGCTACTAAATGGCACTTTTAAGAAACCATAAAAGTCACAATGCAAGGGGGTGGGGGAAATAATAATCGTTATTTCTTCGGGACGGGAAGATCTTGGACACCCAAAAATAAAATTGCATTTGGAATTTAGAACTTCATCCCAGAATCCTTGGAAATGTGATGGAGACCAGCTTAAAAAAAAAAAGTTTCATTTTCTCTATTCGACGTAGGATGGAATTCAAATTTTTATCTGGTTGCTTGAATTGTCTGGATTGAGCCTTAAACCAACCACACTGGGTGCGATTAAGTAACACAAATAACAACAAGGTCTTTATGGATCAAGCATCCCCATTCCTGTGCATGGTTTAAACTTGGTTAGGATTAATCTTGGGTTTATTTTGGGTCCAGGTGGCTTAACTCATGCAGTCATGCTAGCATTTCAAGGCTGCAAATGTCGTAAGTGTGAAAAATGGTCATAAGTCACTTTTTCAGCCCTGCTGTTAACTTTGAACGGCCAATAAAGGAATAAGTCGAGGGCTACCTGTAATAATAAACAGGGAAGGTGGAGGTGAATAGCTGGGATTTCTTTCACACTCCTACCAGCTTCCATGTACAGCAATTGCATCCATCTACAGCTTGCTCAATTTCCCACCGCTCTGGATGTATTTCACAAGAGGCTGCACTTTGGGTGGCTTGAGTCAAGGCAAAAGGGACTGCCAGGGAATGGAGGCTCAGCAGAATTTGTAGGAAAATGTGATAGAACTTTGGAGAAAGATGGCGTTGAACCCTGAATTCAGAAACGGGGTTATTTGATCACAGCTAGTTTGGTGCTGATACTCTTGGCATGGGGAAGCGTGACAGGTTTTCCTGGCTTAAATCAGAATGGTTTTGAGGAAGGAAGGAGAGGTAAATAAGACGAGGTAGGAAGGAAGTAAAGAAGGAAGGAAGGAAGGAGGTAAATAAGAGGAGGAAGGAAGGAAGTTGAGAAGGAAGGAAGGGAAGGAAGGAGAGTTAAATAAGAGGAGGAAGGAAGTAAAGAAGAAGGAAAAGAAGGGGAGGGAGGAAGGAAGGAGAGGTAAATAAGAGGAGGAAGGAAGGAAGTTGAGAAGAAGGAAGAAAGGGAGGAAGGGAAGGAAGGAGAGTTAAATAAGAGGAGGAAGGAAGTAAAGAAGAAGGAAAGGAAGGGAAGGAAGGAAGGAGAGGTAAAAAGAGGAGGAAGGAAGTAGAGAAGAAGGAAGAAAGGGAGGGGGAAGGAGAAAGGGAGGAAGGAGAGGTAAAGAAGAGAAGGAAGTAAAGAAAAAGGAAGGAAGGGAGGTAAATAGGAGGAAGGAAGGAAGGTAGGAAGGAGAGGAAGAATAAAGTCAAAGAAGGGAGGGAAAGAAATAAGAGATGTAAATGGGAAGAAGGAAGCAAGTAGAGAAGAAGGAAGAAAGGGAGGGGGAAGAAGAGAAAGAAGAAAGGTAAAATAAGGGAGGGAATGAAGGAACAAAGGAAAGTTGAAGAAAGGAAGGAGGGAAAAGAGGGATTAAAAAGGGGATGGACAAGAAGGAGAGGGAGAAGGGGAGAGAGAGCGGAGAGAAAGGAGAAAGGCAAAGGATTAGAAGGAGAGGAAGGAAGGAAGAAATTAGAAATCAGAACTGGGAATAGAGAAGCCCATATATTCCAAAAAGAATTCCTTAAGAGACAATCTCACTCCTGCCAGACTCAGAAATAAAACAAGCTCTAAGCAAGATGTGTGTGAATCTCCCCGGTCCAACGAGAGAAAAAAGAAAGGAGCGAAAAAAATCTCCATTGGGGAAAAGAGGTGGGGGAAGACTCCAATTGCTTCCTATTTCTCCCCATTCAGTGGGATCGCATTCTGCCTCTTTCCTTGAGCGCTTCAAAGTTGAAATAAAAAGTCGACCCTGTACGAATCCAAAACCCCAAGAATCCCCAAACTGTGGCTTTAAACTTCTTTTCAGGAGAAACACATTTCGTCTGTTTTGTCCTGTCACTCTCTCAATAGCTGCCCACCATCAGTTGGGGTCGGTGGTGGGATGCGGCCGCTTTGACAACCAATTCGGTGAGTGTGAGCTTTGTGTGCACCTGTGATTTGCACACGCGCGCAGTGCTGAAAATGGAGCATTTAGAACAAGGGGGTCCAAACTTGGGAACTTTAAGACTTGTGGACTTCAACTCCCAGAATTCCCCAGCCAGCATGGCTGGCTGGGGAATTCTGGGAGTTGAAGTCCACAAGTCTTAAAGTTCCCAAGTTTGGACACCCCTGATTTAGAAGCTGAGCTGCTTGCCTTCCAAGTCAGCAATGGTAAGTAAAACAGCTGGGGGGGGGAAACCAGCTGTGCTGCACGATTGAGAGGAGTTGGAAAGCAGGAAATAAAGGACAAGATAAGAGCAGGGGCGGGTGGCCTGGGCCAGCTGATCGCCGGAGCTATCGGTTTGCACAAACCGCTCCGAACCGTCTGAATCTCACCTCTGGTTGAGGTTTAGTTTTCTCCAAAAATTCTCCTCCCTGGATGCTTCCTTCACCCGTTATCCCTTCCTCTTTCCAGGTGGAATTTTTCTGGAATTCCCTCTCTGGGAATCCCCTTTCATCATCCAGGGAGTCCTCGACTTATGACCACAACCAACCCCAACATTTATGCTGCTAAGCGAGGCCCCTTTGTGAAGCGAGTTTCGCCCCGTGTTACGGCTTCTCTCGTTGTGGAGCGAATCGCTGCCCTTGTTAAATCCGTCCCACGGCTGCTAAGCGGATCGGGCTTCCCCTGTGGACTTGGCTTGTTTGAAGGTCGCAAAGAGGGATCGCGTGACCCTGGGACATTGCAACCATCGCGAGCCCGTTGCCAAGCAGCAGACTTTTGATGACTTGACTGCAAGGGATGGATGCTGCGAGGGTCCTGTGTGAAACACGGTTGTAAGTCTCTTTTTTCAGGGCCCTTGCAACTGTGAAGGCTCACTAAACGAACTGTCGTAAGTTGAGGACTACCTGTTCTAGCATTAGTATGGGTATCTTTGGTGCCGAAGTCTGATCTACCTCGAATGACTGAGATGCAAAAGGGGGACAGGACCTTAATTGTGGGGTTACAGCCAGGATCTTTGGACCCCTCTCGCAAATGAAGCCAAGATTCTACCGTCCTTCATACGGGGTCACAGATAAATTTGCAAAAGCCCTACAGATTTTGATGGGGAGACCCTTCTGGTTTCCCTTTATCATCCAGTTATGAAAAACCCACTGGGGGGTGTGGATAAATGGACTTATTCGTGTATTCAAATGGATTTTGGAAAAAGGGGCAGATGAGATGAGACGATGAAAGGCCTGGAGATTAAAACATAGGAAGAACAGTTGCAGGACTTGGGTAAGGCCAGTCGAGAGAAAAGAAGGACTAAGGGGGACATGATAGCAGTCTTCCAGTATTTGAGGGGCTGCCCCAAAGAAAAGGGGGTCAACTTATTCTCCAAAGCACCTGAAGGCAGGACAAGAAACAATGAATGGAAACTCATCAAAGAGAGAAGCAACCTGGAATTAAGGAGAAACTTCCTAACAGTGAGGACAATTAACCAGTGGAACAGCTTGCCACCAGAAGTTGTGAGGGCTTCATCACTGAAGTTTTTAAAGAAAAGACTGGACTGCTTACTTGTCTGAAATGGTATAGGATCTCCTGCTTGAGCAGGGGGCTGGACTAGAAGACCTCCCAGGTCCCTTCCAGCTCTGTTCTGACTGATTGATTATTCCAGCTGCAGTGATGCTTTCATGGAAAACGACCTGGCAGGACATTGGGTAGGTGATATCATGCTCTTTGCAACTTCCATTTCATTGTGAAAGTCAACACCTGCCAACAACTCAAAATAAGAAACTCTTATTTTCTCCTCCCCGCCTCCAATTCTGCGCTTGGATCTCTACCTTCTCTCTAATGTTGGTTCTTATTTCTGGGTTGTGGCTGTGTGGTGTGGTTTCAGGAAGGCAATCCAGAGAGAAAACAGGAGATATGTTTTGGGGCAGAGGTAGGTTCATACCGGTTCGGCTGAACCGGTAGTGGTTTGGCGGTCCAGGCTTGCCACGCCCCTGGACCAGTTGTCCTAGGCCATAAACCAGCCCGATTCCCGTCTCCAGAGCCCAGGGGAGGTTGTTTTCGCCCTCCCGGAGGGTCAAGAAAAACCTCCAGAGCCCAGGGAGCAGGAGTGAAATTCAGCTGGTTCTGACCAGTTCTGGAGAACCGGTAGCAGGAATTTTGAGTAGTTCAGAGAACCGGCAAATACCACCTCTGACTGGCCCTGCCCCCATCTATTCTCTGCCTCCTGAGTCCCAGCTGTTTGGGAGGAAATTGGGGTTTTACAGTATCCTTCCCCTGGAGTGGGGAGGGAAGGGAGATTTTGCAATATTGTTCCTCTGCCATGCCCACTAAGCCACGGCAACACAGAACCATAGTAAAAAAAATTGAATTTCACCACTGCGGAGGAGGGTGAAAACACCCTCACCGGTCGTGGTGCAGGAGGCCAACTAGACCGCGCCCACCATGGCCACGCCCACCCAGCAACCGGGCAGAGAACCCCTTGCTAAAATTTTCAAAGCCCCACCCCCCCTTCCCGGGGGGCGCAGGTGTCCCCAGCTTGTGCGAACAGTTCTTTTTCCATTACAGCCGATGAAAGTAACCGTGATTTGATCAAACCAAAACCAAACCAAAACAGGAAAAAAGAAAAAGGAAACCGTATGAAAATCAGAAGCGGGAAAGAGAGAAAAAGGCAGAACTCTCCAATCTCCAGAAATGGGCAGACAAACCCTCTTGGTTCGAAGGGCCTTTCTTTTTCCGTGACATTCCTTCGGAGCAAACTCTCGGTTCCTCCTCGTGAGGACAAAGATGGGAGGAGAGGCAGCCGTGGCCCTTCTTGGTTTTCTTCCCCCCCACCCAGCCCAACAACGGTGGGACTTCCGGTGGGCAGAGAGACCAATCCTCCCTTGGCGCAGCTTCTGAAAGAACCCTGGGCTCCGTTCAGCCCGGGGATGGCGTGCCCTCAAAGCAGCAAAGCATGATGGAGGTGAAGCACCCCAAAGTTATTCCTGCTCAGTTCACGGAGCAGGCAGTGGTACATTCTGGCGGCCACCAAAACAAGGACCTGCAGACCAACGGGGACTCCCCCCTGAAGACTCCCTGCCTTTCGGGGAGTCCTTCTTAAAACATGTCCCTCAAAAATCCTTGTGGACTAGTTCCTTGGTGTCGGGAGGTGAGGCAGGTGAGGCTCAGAGGCTTCGACGTGTCTTCGGGAGGCCCTCCTTGGCAGCCAGTTGGAAACTTGCACTTGATGAAAAACTGAACTGAGGCACGGCTTGGTTTTTGTGTTTGTGTTTGTTTGTGTGTGTGTGTGTGTGTCAGTGTTCTTTTTTGTTCGTCTGTTTGTGTCAATCCCTCCTGGAAAGTCCTCTAAGTGGGCGGGCAGTTCTCAGCTGTCTATGCTCATGAGAGTTATAACTTGTTCAAGTTTGTAGGTGAGTTTCTGCTTGCCGACTTGGTCGTCCTGATCGAGGGCTCCAAGGATCTGCGTGAAAGGGAGAAAGGAGACAGGTTGTTAGTGTCCCGGGGACTTGCGTCGTCCTGCACATGCGCAGAGGCAAAAGACAAGATGCAAAGGAAGCAAAAGAATCACACTCCCAATCTTGCTTGCAAGCCGGGAACACTGGAGCTGTGTCGTTTTTTTTTGCTTCTTGCCTTCCTACATTAAAAGAAACCCACTTTCTGGCAGCTGGCTTCTATATCCATTTCTTCTCAATGTCTGTGGTGTGTCCCAGCTGGGAACAAACCAGGGAAATTTCTTCCAGCAGCAGAAACAGTTGGGCTTGTCTAGATGTTTCAATAGGTTAATTTGTTCTTTACAGGGTGCTGTCATTTTTCCAGACTTCCGTTCTTTTGGACCGGTTCAGGGGCCTGGCCAGCCGAATCAATACCTACTCGGCCGAACTGGGCCAAAGCAGGAGGAACCCACCTCTGGTTCAGCCGAAAGGAACCACCAAAGGGATGGCCTTCCACACGATCTCTTAAAAGTCCATAAGCATAAGCTGTAAGGAAGAGGTGTCGAACTCAAGGCCCATGGGTCAAATCTGGCCTGCAGGACGCTTAAATCTGGCCCGTTTTCAGCCTCCCCGGCCTCCAGTAGCATTCTGCTGGGCAAAAATGGACCTCACGGGGCCTCAGTGTGCCCTGTTTTGGTTGGCAAAGTGGTGCCGGCAGCCGTTCAGGCTGAAAACGGGGCAGAGGGGTCTGCATGTGCCCCCCCCCCCCGCACTCCATTTTGGCCAGCGGGTTGCTGCAGGAGGCATCCGTCCTGTTTGTCCCCCCTGCTGGCCCGTGGAGGAGAACTACAATGCTGATCCAGCCCTCGAATAAAACAGGTTTGACACCCCTGCTGTAGGAGAAGGAGAGGCCGGGTCTGAAGGAGGAGTCAAGAGAGGAACCAGCCTAGAATCGTTACGTTCTCACAAGCGGTTCATCAACAAAACAGATCATGGCATCCCACTTTAGCTGCATTTGCACAAGATTTAATGTTAGTCTGCTTCTTTGGTGTTACAAACCTAGTTTGTTTATTTAGCTTAGGTGACGATTTTTTTATCTCTAACACGCTTGACCTGGTTTGTATGAGTTCACTTTGGAGGTGGAAAAAACAGATTAAATTACACACTGACCCTATGAGCTGGGTTGATAGGATATGCTAAACTATCGAAATCACACACACACACACACACGCAAAACAGAACCCTTAACCTATGGTAACATTATTTAAATTTAGTTTTTGGGCAAATGCTTAAACATGCCGTCATGATCGATCTAATGAAGTAGACTGCAATCCAATTAAGCAGGGATGAATAGCACTAGCAATTGCCCTTAGACCAATGTACCACTTCAAAGTCCTTTCCAAACCTCTCTAAGCGGTTTATAGAGTCAGGCTCTAGCCCCCAGCAATCTGGGCCCTCAGAAGGATGGAAGGCTGAGTCAACTTTGGGATGGTCAGGATCGAACTGCTGGCAGTGGACGGAGTCAACCTGAAATGCTGCATTCTAACCACTGTTAGAATGGTCAGAATGTCTCTCTAAGATGTATCCATCCATCCATCCATCCATCCATCCATCCATCCATCCATCCATCCATTCATCCCTACCCACCCACCTACCTGCCCACAAAACTCCAGGCCTGCCTTCCTTCCTTCCTTCCTTCCTTCCTTCCTTCCTTCCTTCCTTCCTTCCTTCCTTCCTTCCTTCCATCCATCCATCCATCCCTACCCACCCACCCACCCACCCATCTACCTACAAAATTCCAGGCCTTCCTTCCTTCCTTCCTTCCTTCCTTCCTTCCTTCCTTCCTTCCTTCCACTCATCCCTACCCACCCACCTACCTGCCTACAAAATTCCAGGCCTTCCTTCCTTCCTTCCTTCCTTCCTTCCTTCCTTCCTTCCTTCCTTCCTTCCTTCCTTCCATCCATCCCTCCCTACCCACCCACCCATCTACCTACAAAATTCCAGGCCTTCCTTCCTTCCTTCCTTCCTTCCTTCCTTCCTTCCTTCCTTCCTTCCTTCCTTCCATCCATCCTTCCTTCCTTCCTTCCATCCATCCATCCATCCATCCATCCATCCATCCATCCATTCATCCACCTATTCATTCATCCATCCATACCTACCTACCTACCTACCTAAATACATCCAAATTCCAGGCCTCCCTCCCTCCCTTCTTTCCATCCATCCCCACCCACCTACCTACCTACAACATTCCAGGCCTTCCTTCCTTTCTCCCTCCCTCCCTTCCTTCTATCCATCCATCCATCCATGCATCCATCCATCCATGAGTCAGACTTGATGATCCCCAAGGTCCCTTCCAACTCTTACAGTCTAGATCAGTCTTCTTTAAGATGGGTGGACTTCCACTCCCAGAATTCCCCCCCAGGCAGCCATGTTAAGTCCCCCCATCTAAATGGCTGAGGTAGAGAAACGCTATTCCGGATGACTTCCATGGAGCGATTCGCAGACCCGGCTGCCTGTCATCCAAAGATAAGCCAATGGCAAAGCCCAACTGTCCTCTGGCTTTTACTTCCCAGAGCCTTAAGACGTCCATAAAACGGGCTGAAGGCCACCACTAAAGGTTAGTTCACCCTTTGGCCCATGCGACCCTCCCTGGACCAGGCTCACCTCTTCGCTGTACTTGCCCACATACGAGTAGATCTCAGAGAGCGCACTCATGGTGTTGAACTCGTTCATGTGCATGCGCGATTGCTCGGCTAGATAAGCATTCATATCCTGGTCGCTAATAGCTGGCATCTTGCCGATATCTGAGTAGTACCTAGAGGGGAATGAAGCAGAAAGGGTAAGAATCCTGCAAAAAAGGCTAGATGTACAGATAAAAGAATATAAAGAATGGTACGGTGGCCTAGAGGTGGCGCTCTCGTCTTGCAATCAGGAGGCAGAGAGTTCAATCCTAGGTTGAGGCAGATATTTCTCTCTCTGGGCACAATGAGGATATATCTGCTGAAGAAAACTCCGCATTGGCAACAGGTATGGCATCCGGCCAGTAAACAACATTTAGCTCCATTCAGTTGCCCCGACTCCACTCCACAAGGGATTATGGGGTTGTTAAAAGAAGATGATGATCTTGATTAATAGACAAGAGTGGTGCGGTGGCCTAGAGGTGGCGCTCTGGCCTCACCATCGGGAGGCTGTGAGTTCGATCCTAGGTAGAGGCAGATATTTCTCTCTCTCTGGGCACAATGAGGATATATCTGCTGAAGAAAACTCCGCATTGGCAAGAGGAAGGGCATCAGGCCATTAAAAGACTTTGCTAGTTCCATTCGGTTCTCTAGACTGCACCCCACTTGTTTAATTGTTCTCACTGTCAGGAAATTTCTCCCTACTTCTAGGTTGCTTCTCTCTTTGTTTAGTTCCCATCCATTGTTTTTTGTCCTGCCTTCAGCTACTTTGGAACGCGCCTCCCCTCCCCTACTCCTTCTTTTCTCTAGACTAGCCAAACCCAAATCCCGGAGCCTTTCTTCACGTGTTTTAATCTCCAGGTCTTTATTCCTCTTCGTTGCTCTTTTCTGCACTTTGCCCAAAGTCTCAGCATCTTTTTTGTAACAGGGATGCCATATTCCAGGTGTGGCCTTACTAAGGATGTATAAAGTGGTAGTAATACTTCAGGTGGTTTTGATTCTTTGTCAAGCATTTTTATTTTTTATTCTCTTGCATACCATTTTAAGTATACATTCAGCTAATTGTGATTCTTCTTTACATTTGTCATTCTTGTACATTTATTATTTCATTTAATAGGTTATAATATACAATTTGGGTTGCTTTATTTATCATCCCTTCCTCTTGTTAACACCACCTTATTTTCCCTTTCTTTTCTCCCTCCCTCCCTTCTCTACTTTCTTCCTTCCTCCCCTTCCCCTTATCTCTCCCCTACTCCTCTTTTCCTCCTCTACTTCCCCTATGCCTCTCTTCCTCCTCTCCTTCCCCCTATCTCTCCCCTACTCCTCTCTTCCTCCTCTCCTTCCCCTTATCTCTCCCCTACTCCTCTCTTCTTCCTCTCCTTCCCCTTGTCTCTCCCCTACTCCTCTCTTCCTCTTCTCCTTCCCTCTCCCCTACTCCTCTCTTCCTCCCCTCATTCCCCTTCCTTCTTCCCTTACCTTTCTCCTCCTCCTCCTCTTCCCCTTCCTACCCTCTCTCCTTCTCTTTCTCCCCCTTCCATCCTCCTTTCCTTACCTCTTTCTTCTTTCCCCCATCTTCCTTTTATTCTCTCCTCCTCTCACGTGATTTTGATTCTACGCCTCTGTTTATACAACACAGAATTGTATTGGCTTTTTGGCTGCTGCCACACACAGCTAGCTAATATTTAAGTGATCCTCCACTGGGACTCCAGGGTCCTTCTTGCAGTTACTCCTGGGAGATCATAGAAACTCACGGCGGTATTTATTAAGTGTACACTGTATGTGCCAGTTTTGGACACTACCAGCCAGGCCACGGCGCAAGGGTTAGAGGACACTGTAACTAGCATACAGGTAGTCCTCGACTTACAAAAGTTCGTTTAGTGACCGTTCAAAGTTACAGCGGCACTGAAAAAAAGTGCTTTATGACCGTTTTTCACAGTTAAAACCTTTGTTATGTCCCCATGATGCTGTGATCCAAATTCAGTCGCATGAGAACTGGTTTGTATTTATGACCGTTGCTGTGTCCCGGGGTCGCATGATCTCCTTTTGCGACCTTCTGACCGGCAAAGTCAAGAGGGAAGATGGATTCACTTAACAACCGGGCTACTAACTTAAGAATGGCAGTGATTCACTTAACAAGGGTGGCCAGAATGGAAGTCAAGTGGGGCAAAACTCACTTCATAAATGTCTCGCCTAACGACAGAAATTCTGGGCTCAATTGTGGTCGTTAATTGGAGGACGACCTGTACTTCTCAGAGGCAAGAAGCAACCATAGTTAGCCCTCAACTTACAGTCACTCATTTAGCCATCATTCAAAGTTAAAATGGCGCCGTAAAAAGTGACTCACAACCAGTTTCATGCCCTTACAACTGTTACAGAATCCTCACACCATCATGTCCTTTTAATGATCCCTTGCAGGGTGGAGTCTGGGCAACTGAATGAGCTGAATGTTATTTACTGGCCGGATGCCCTTCCCTGTCACCAGTGCTGAGTTTTGTTCAGCAGATATATTCTCATTGTGCCCAGAGAGAGAAATACCTCCCTCTACCTAGGATTGAATTTACAGCCTCCTGATGGTGAGGCGAGAGCTCCGCACCCCTCACAGAATCCCCACATCATGTGATCAAAATTCGGGCATATTGACAACTAGCATGTATCTACAACAGTTGTAGCCTTGCTAGGGGTCCCATGGTCTCCATCTGCGGCCTTCCCAGCCAGCTTCCGACAAGCAGAGTCAAGGGCGGGAATATGGATTCACTTAATGACCGTATGATTCACTTAACAACCATGGTGATTCACTTAACGACTGTGGCAAAAAGGGTCGTAAAACCGGGCACTGCTCCCTTAACACTGGCCTTGCTCCGCCATGAAAATTCTAGTCCCACTTTTGGGGGTAATTCGAGAGCTTACCTGTACAGAAACTGTGGGGAATTTAATAAGCGGGCTTGAGAAGTCAGTCGGTGCCTCGTCTGAGTTGCAACACATCGTTGCAACTAAGAGGGCTTTGACACCACCCCAATGCAGTGTGAAGATTTATGCGCAGAGACCTGGGCTTTTTCAGGTGGCAGCTATTGGGGGGGGGGGTTCCCCCCTTGCTTCTCCCCAGCTTTTAAAGTATGTTTGGGCCATGGAGGATAGGATTTACAGAAGGTAATCAGTCACTGTCACTAGCAGCTGCACTCTGCTGTCAACTGGTTAATTAGACGCCGTCATTTACATTTTTAATTCCTGCAATCTGACACTTCGCACGCGTGACGAGAAATAGCCCGACGTGTGCCTCCCGTCGGCTGCCGGCATCCGGAATTTGGAACATTCGCAGAGAGAGAATGGGGGGGCGGGGGGGGGGGAAAGCAGGCGCTAAAACACACAGCCGGTATCCTGCAAAGCCACCTCGGTCACTTGCGGTATTTCGCACCCGTGTTCGGTTCCTACCCTGAAGAGTTCACATTCGTCCAGTGGGCAGCCCTGCTGAAGTGACTTTAGAATATAGATGACCAATTTATTACCTCTCTCTAATTTCAGTACAGGTAGTCCTCGACTTACGACTACAACTGAGCCCGATATATACGGGAGACAGTTGTTTAAGTGAGTGGGTTGGGCTGAGAGAGAGGGACTGGCCCAAAATCAACCAGCTGGCTTTCATGCCTAAGGCAGAACTAGAACTCACCGTCTCCTGGTGATTTGTCCAAAGTCATCATCGGCTTTCATGTCTAAGGCAGGACTAGAACTTACTGTCTCCTGGTGATTGGGCCAAAGTCACCCAGCCAGCTTTCATGCCTGACGAGACTAGAACTCACTGACTCCTAGTGATTAGTTCAAAGTCCCCCAGCCAGCTTCCATGCCTAAGACATGGAAGTCCTTCGGGGTCTTTTTGTGGGGGTCGGAGGGGGTCAGAAATTCCGACTTGGGGTCTGTTTCAGCCTCCTGGGGCTTTGGGCGAAGGCTGGAGGGAAGAGCCGCTGGTGGGGAAGAGCCGGAGGGCCTCGTTCCAGTGGGACTGCATCATGGCCTGGAACTGGCTGACCATCTCAGCCCTCTGAGCCTCCAGGCGCCGGTCCCTGGCCTTGCACTCCCGCAGGCCTTCCCTCTGCTTGGAAAGCCCATGCTCCTAGTCCTCAGTGAGGTGCTTCTGCTGAGCCTCCTTCTTGGCCAGATCCAATTTGAACTGAGCTCTTTTGCCAACTCTTTCTCACGGTGGCTGCTTAGCTCCAGCAACTGCTTCCTGTTGGGGCCCTAAGGAGCCCGGGCGGGCAGGCGAGGAGTGGCAAGTAGAGGCTGGCGAGGCGCCCCTCGATATGAGTGACAAACTCTGAAGCAGAAAACACTTAATCAAGAAACAACCAAGCACAAAATCACATCCCCCAAAACACTGGCAGGAAAAGCTACTGTAAATAAACAGGGAGCAAACCCTGCGCTCTCTTGCACTGATGACGTTACCTAGTCGGGCAATGAAACACATACCAACAACCAACCAAGCTCAGAGAGCATAAAGAACTCCAGCGTTCAATAGCCAGCTATTTTCTTCTTTTGGAATGGGTGAATGTGTTTGTCTGTTGTAGGTTGAAAACCCAGAGTCCCCAAAGAGCGTTGGAGGTTGCAAGCAAGGACAGAGACGTTGTTGTTAGTCGCAAAGTTGTGTCCGACCCATCGCGACCCCATGGACAACATTCCTCCAGGCCTTCCTGTCCTCTCCCATCCTCTGGAGTCCATTGAAGCTCACGCCGACTGCTTCGGTGACTCCATCCAGCCCCCTCCTTCTCTGCCGTCCCCTTCTTCTTCTTTTGCCCTCCATCTTTCCCAGCATGAGGCTCTTCTCCAGGGGTCCTTCTTCCTTCTCATTAGGTGGCCAAAGTCTTTGAGTTTCCTCTTCAGGATCTGGCCTTCTAAAGAGCAGCCAGGGTGGATCTCCTCTAGGACTGACCGGTTGGATGGCCTTGCAGTCCAAGGGACTCAATGCAGGAGTCTTCTCCAGCACCAGAGTTCAAAGGCCTTTCATTTTTTGGCGCTCAGCCTTCCTTATGGTCCAACTTTCACAGCCATCCATTGCAAATGGGAACTTAAGGTCCTCCAAAATGACCTGCTGAAAGGCATCTGTGCACTTTATAAATATTCCATGGCTCGCCGTCCTGCTGAGCCGAACATGAGTACGCGCGCGGGGATTATACCCAATTAAAAATGAATGAAGCTTGTGCAAGAAAACCAACAGTGACATAACCCACTCTGGGTCGGCGGGCTCTCCGTTCTGAACTGTTTGTGAAGGCTCAAGGCGCTCAGTTACACCAGAACCAACCCAAATGGATCCTTTCCCGTTTTAACTTCCCTCCTGGGAGAGAAATACAAATTGAACGAGTCGACTGACTGTCGAAACCTGGTTTACTTTCAGCCTGTTGCAGAGTACTGACCGCAGGATAGTCTGGAACGCTTGCCAAATTCAAGACAATCTATGATAAGGGGTGGTGTGTGTGTGTGTGTGTGTGTGTGTGTGTGTGTGTGGTGTGTGTGTGTGTGTTTTGCAGCCTGTAACAAGAGAGCCCTTAACCTAACCATCTTTCAAACAGAAGGCAAGGCAGAGCGATGGGTTCTCGCTCTGAGGTGCAAAGCTGATGTCATATCGCAAAATGCTCGCTCAGCATCTCTAAGCCGACTTCTCCAGTCCTGCCTGGGTGGTTTTAGAATTAAAGGACCCCCCAACAAATTCAAGCTAATTCAAATTCAAGTCTAGCCTGTTGGCCAAAAGATGCCTGTTCCCAGTGTGCGCATGCGCAGAGCTGCCAGAAGAAAAGAACAACTCAGAAATGAGGGTCGACTTGGGAGTAAAGCCACAGGTGGATGGTGAATGGCCCCTCCCATAGGAAATAAAAGAGGAGCGAAAGGGGAGGGGGCTTTTGCAGGAAACAATTTGTTCGTTCATTCATTCGTTTCAGGAGTGTGAAGATCTGTCCGTGAATCAGTGAGACTCTCTGCCCAGCCTTTCCTTGCATAGCACCTCATTTGGAAAATATTTACATGGCAGCTTTCCAAGCTAGATAAGGTCTGTGGTCATAAATACTTCTTTGAAAGTCTGTTTACCAGGCCTTGGCTGAATGGGAATGAGAGGAACCCCAAATTCGTTTCATAAAAGGGGTTTTGTCACGACCAGGAATCTGCTTCGCGCTTTTTGGGGAAGCCTCAGTCAGAACCTTTCAGCCCTGACCGTTTCTGCTGCATCCTTTTTCTCTTCTGCTCTTCCCTCCTGCTCCAGTCATAACTCAGGTGCGCTCACATCCTGGGTGACAACCAGCAAGAGGCAGCCCTGGTGAAGCTCTTCCAATATCAACCTCGAATGCCATCCGGGATGGGATGACAGATTCATTTGCAAAGGGCTGGCTCTGGGCGCCTGCTCCTGTCAAGAGGCTGGGAGACACATCCATTACTCTGGACCCATCAAGCTTCCCCTGGGGGGGGGGAGGGGGGGCTGGAGGACACAAGGTGGCTTTGACAGATCTATTTTCCGCGTTTGTGAAATTGCCGTATTTTTCAGACTATAAGACGCACCGGTGTATAAGACGCACCAAGATTTCGAAGAGGTAAGTAAGAGCCTCAGTTTTCGTGAAAAACGGCCCATTTTTCGCCCGTTTTTTCGCAAAAACGGGGACATTTTTGTCTTTCCCTAGCCCTGCTGAAGCCTGCAGAGTGCTGCTGGGGGCTGAGGCAAAACAAAAAGCCTCCATTTTTGCGAAAAACAGGCCGTTTTTCATGAACACTGAAGCTTTTTTTCTTACTTAGCTCTTCAAAATCTTGGTGCGGCTTATACACCGGTGCGTCTTATAGTCTGAAAAATACGACAATTTCACAAACGCGGAAAATAGATCTGTCAAAGCCACCTTGTGTCCTCCAGCCTCCCCGCCCCCCCAGGGGAAGCTTGATGGTTCCAGAGTAATGGATGTGTCATTTGCAAAAATGGGATGCGGGGGGGGGGAGAGCTTTGGGAGGCCAAAAATGGCAGTATTCGGTGTATAAGACGCACCAGCATTTCCACACTCTTTTAGAAGGGAAAATGTGCATCTTATACTCCAAAAAATACGGTAACTCCCCTGGTTAGGGAGGCCTCTTAAATGGCCCACTGCGCTCCGGGCAAGATCTGGGATATTTTTCCCTTGGAGAATACTATGTTTCCTTGAAAATAAGACAGGGTCTTATTTTCTTTTGACCCCCCCGAAATAAGCGCTTGGCCTTATTTTCGGGGAGGCCTTATTATTTTTGAGGTGCAGGAGGCGGTGAGCATGGCCACCTCATGGCTGCTGCTGTGTTGCAATATGTTCAAGGGGGGCTTTTTTTCGGGGGAGGGCTTATTTTAGCGCATGTGCACCAAAGTCTGATTGGGCTTATTATCCGGGGAGTTCTTATTTTCGGGGAAACAGGGTGTTTATGTCGGGCCTGGAAGCCATCTTTTGCTTTGGGCCTTCAGGCCTGTCGCAATTAATGCTGTGGGGAAATGGGAGGGGGGATTACATGGAATATGGGAAATATATAGTCAAAATAACATTCTTTTCTCAGAGAGTCAAGGACACCTTGCCCTGCAGCTGTGATGGTGTGACTGGGAGGCATCTCCAGTTTTGGACGGTGCCCGATTGGACCATGGGACGGACATGTGGGTGCTGGGCAGGGGCTTGGATGTTCGTTTGGGTGGGGAAAACCTGGAAACTTTCAGATTTGGGGTTTCCCAAATGTGCCAATATGACCTCTCTAATAAAATGGAACTTTGGGGAAACTCAAGCCTCGGAGTCTTCTTTCATTTAGGGGTGTTACTTGGGACATTGGCATTTTATTTATTTATTTATTAACTTTATACGCTGCCTATCTTGCCATCCAGAAACTCTAGGTGGGTTCCAACAAGGGTGAAATAATATAAAACATTAAATAACAATAAATATTAATGTTCAAATTAACTGAGACATCTAAGGGAGGAAGCCATATGCAACAAGGTTTAATGAAAAGAAGGAGTAGAGGGTGACAAGATAGCAATGTTCCGATATCTAAGGAATTAAGAAGCGGGGGTCAAGCTATTCTCCAAAGCACTTGAGAGCTGATCAAGACGTAATGAATGGGAAGTTATCAAGGAAAGATCCATTTCGACCAGAATAGAGCTGGAAGGGACCTTGGAGGACTTCTAGCCCAACTCCCTGCTCAAGCGAGAGATCTTACACCATTTCAGACAGGTGGCTATCCAGTCTCTTCTTAAACCCCCCCCCCTCCCCCAGTGATGAAGCCACCACAACTTCTGGAGACAAGCTGTTCCACTGGTTAACTGTCCCCCCTGTTAGGATGTTCTTCCTTAATTCCAAGTTGCTTCTCTCCTTGATTAGTTTCCTTCCTTCTTTCCTTCCCATCTCTTCCTTCCTTCCCATTACTTCCTTCCCATCACTTCCTTCCTTCCCATCACTTCCTTCCTCCCTTCCTCCCTTCTTTCCTTACTATCTCTTCCTTCCTTCCCATCCTTCCTTCCATACTTCCCATCACTTCCTTCCTTCCCATCACTTCCTTCCTCCCTTCCTTCCTTACTATCTCTTCCTTCCCATCCTTCCTTCCATCCTTCCCATCACTTCCTTCCTTCCCATCACTTCCTTCCTTCCTTCCTTCCTTCCTTCCTTCCTTCCTTCCTTCCTTCCTATCTCTTCCTTCCTTCCCATCCTTCCTTCCATCCTTCCCATCTCTTCCTTCCTTCCCATCCTTCCTTCCATCCTTCCCATCACTTCCTTCCTTCCTTTCCTCCCTCCCTCCCTGACTCATATAATCCTAAAGTTAGAAGGGATAAGAGAGGTCTTCTAGTCCAGCCTCCTCCTCAAGCATAAACCATTTCAGATGAATGACTGTCCAGTCTCTTCTTAAAAAAAAAACACCCAGTGATGAAGCAACCACAACTTCTGGTGGCAAGCTGTTCCACTGGTTAATTGTCCTCAGGACGTTTTCTCCTCCATTCCAGGTGTCTTCTCTCCTTGATTAGTTTCCCCCCATTGCTTTTTTGTCCTGCCTTCAGGTTCTTTGGAGAATAAGTTGACCCCTTCCTCTATGGGGCAGCCCCTACTGGAAGGCTGCTATCATGTTCTCCCTTAGTCCTTCTTTTTTTTCTACACCGGCCCTCTCCAAATCCTGCAACCGTTCTTCCTACGTTTTAGACTCCAGGCCTTTGATCATCTTAGCTTGCTCTTCTCTGCACTTTGACAACTGGTTGCCAAAAAAGTTTTGCAAAACAACTTTGCAAGTGAGCTCAGGCACTCCGAGAGGTTGCAGGCCAACTCCCGGCGCATGGAGTCACCTGCGCGTCTGCACCAACGAGGAAATCTTGCCTGGCTTTTACTTCTTTTTGACAGCTCATCAAAATGCAAAAAAAAAAAAAACCCTTCATTAATCATCATCGCCTCTCCGTGCTCTAATCTTCCAGGGTGGTCTGTTTTTTGGGGGGTTTTTTTGCCGCTGTGGCATGGAGCTAATTGCCTTACTAGAGCCTTTGGGGGGGGGGGTGGCTACCGCTGCTCGTTACAAAGCTCGTTAATAATCGTTTAGCATATGAAACACGGGTAATGAGACCATGTGTTGCAGACAGAAGATGGCAATTACAGGAATGACATAATTACGCAAACCGTTCGGGGGCAGGGGGCACCAAAGTCTTCCAACAGAAGAACCTCAGCCCAAAGAAAACTCATGTCAGGCCCTGCAGCCATCTTTTCTTTGGGGTCTTTAGCCTGCCGCACTTTCTATCATTCTACTGTGCATTTTCTATTGTGGGGAAATGGGAGGGGAGATTGTACGGAGTTAGATGATACGTAGCCATAACGACGTTCTTTCTAGAAAGCCAAGGTCATCTTTTGTCCTCTACACCTCTGAGCCTGACCGGAACTGGATGGGTGGAAGCTGCCATCATGGCAGTGGGAGATTGGACCATGGGATGGACTTGTGGGTGTGGGGGGGCAAGATCTTGAACTTTCAACTGGGTGGGGAAAACCGGGAAGCCTTCAGATTTGGCTTTTTGCCAGATGTGCCAACGTGGCTCTCTTCATCAATTGGAACTTGGAGGAATCCTTTGCCTTGGACTCTTGATTTAATTTTGGATGCTATTTGGAGCCCTGACAACTCAACCGTGGGACGGTGGGACTTTGTTATGCCAACTTGATGTGGGGTTCGTCCACTGATTCAAACACATCTGGCAGGAGACAATGGGGCTGACGCCCACATTGCTAAGGATATAAACGTTGGACATTTTAGCCCAAGGGTTCTATTATACCACTTTAGGATGTCGTGAGAAGGAAAGGCTTTGACTTGAAGATGAAAGAAGGGAAGAAAGGATGGCAATAATGTTTTTCCCCCCCAGCAGATGGTCGTCCTACTTTCAGTTAAAGTAGAACTGACATCAGTTCTCCAGATCAATGGAACTCGTGGCATCTAAGCCTAAAAGAACTCTGAATTTGCTCACAGGGGGGAGAGAGAAATGTGGGGCCCTGGGTGGTCTATGAGCTTGGCTGGTGTTTTGGCAGATGTTTCGTGACCCAACTAGCCAACATCATCAGTCTAGAAGTGAGCGGGGTTGAAGGAAGAGGAGGAAGAGAAGAAGAGAAGAAGAAGGAATGGAGGAGGAGGAGGAGGAGGAGGAGGAGGAGGAGGAGGAGGAGGAGGAGGAGGAAGAAGAAGAAGGAGAAGGAGAAGGAGAAGGAGAAGGAGAAGGAGAAGGAGAAGGAGAAGGAGAAGGAGAAGAAGAAGAAGAAGAAGAAGAAGAAGAAGAAGAAGAAGAAGAAGAAGAAGAAGAAGAAGAAGAGGAAGAAGAGCTGCACGATCGTTGGTGCTCTCTGAGCTTGATCATTTTCTTGCAGATGTTTCATGACCCAACTAGGTAACATCATCAGTCTAGAAGTGAGTGGGCTTGGAGGAGGAGGAAGAGGAAGATGAGGAAGAGGAGAGGAAGAAGAAAGGAGGAGGAATGGAGGAGGAGGAGGCCAATTAGTTTTGCAAGGCCAAACGGAGCACAGAGTCAAATGGAGCTTCAGAGTTTAAACCGACCAGAACGAACAAAATTGCTTCCTGCAAAGGCTCACGTGCCTTTGCTCCTCTTTTATGTCCTATGGGAGGGGCCAATCATCTCCAAGCGTTACTCCCGAGTCGCCCTTTTTGTCTTAACTGTTCTTGCCTTCTGGCAGCTCTGCTCGTATGCGCACTGGGAACAGGCTCCCCCTGTTCCTCTTCCTCAACTGATGTCAGACTCTGGAGGCTCTGGAGGCAGCACATAACTCCCAGATGGCCTTGGTCCCCTCTCTGCCTCTGACCCAGAGCTCTTGTCTGAGCCTTCCCCAGACTCCAGGACTGGTCCATGTACAGTGGTGGGTTATGGGCAGTACAGCCTGGTACAGCTGTACCGGTAGTAGCCGGGAGCAGTGGCCACCGTATCTGGTACAGTGGCTTGTTTGGCCCACCCACTTGCCCGGCCGCCCGCCCGCGTTCCATAGCTGCTTATAATGCAACCAGCCAATTGCGTAACCGCGCACAGTGTGTGGCATCTGCGCAACCTCCGCCAAGCAGTTGGGTGTTGCAGGGTGGTGGCATACGCATGCATGTGCAGCACGCATGCCCAACTAGGACACCCGGCCCCGTGCGCAGCATACTAGTTGCAATGGGATCTGAAACCCTCCCCACTGTCCATGTTCTTCCCCAAACTCCTCACTGTCTGATTCTGCTACCAGCTCCACAGACCGCCGGTGGACCAAGACACGGGCTCCTCTGGGGATGCCTTTGCAACACACACTGCACCACAGCCCAAAGCAACACACAGCACCACAATGTACAGCAACCCAATCCAAAACGGGTAGTCCTCGACTCACGACCACAATTGAGCCCAACATTTCTGTTGCTAAGTGAGACGTTTGTTAAGGGAGCATTGCCCTGCTTGGGACCTTTATGAACCAGTTGCCAAACATCCGAACTTCAATCCCATGACTATGGGGGTGCTGCAAGGGTCGTAAGTGTGAAAAACTCTCCTCAGTCCCTTTTTTCAGTGTTGTCGTAACATCGTACGGTCACTAAACGGGCTGTCATTAGTTGAGGACTACCTGAGGGTACACAGCGCAGGTTAACAACACAGATATATGGCCACGTCTCAGGCCTGCAGTCATATTCCTTTTAGGATCTTTGGCCTGCCACACTCTCTATTATTTTTCTATGCTGTTTCATTAGTGGGGTAATTGGGAGGGGGGAATAGTAAGGAGGAGAATTGTAGAATGTGTTGTTGTCAAAATAAAACATTCCTTTCTAGAAATCAAGGTCATCCTTTCTCTCTGCACCTTTGCACCTGACCGGAAGTGGATGGGTGGAAATGCCAGTGTGGCAGAGGAAGATTGGACCATGTGATGGACTTGTGGGAGTGGGGACAAGGTCTTGAACTTTCAGCTGGGTGGGAACCTCAGGAAGCTTTCAGATTCGGGTTTCCCACAGATTGTACCAACATGTCCCTCTTATGATATTTGGAACGCTGACACTATGTTCCTACGGTCTGGCTGGCCGCTCCTATTTTTCCGTCATTTCCCTGAGGGTTGGCGCTTCAATCGGCTTGGCGGGTCTACGCAGGTTAACCCACAAGGGGCATTCGGGGTTTTTCCCCCGTTGTGCGAGACACACACCGTCCGCTTTCCGGCTCGTTCTTTCTCCCTTCAAGCTCGGCGTGAGATCATTTGTCAGCAGGAGAGGCCCAAATCGGCTAAAGACCTCTGTGTTGTAGGCAATATGAAAAGCTATTTTTCTCGGCCGTGTTCCCAATTGACCGGATAATTATGTTTAGGATTGGACGGAGACTTCGGCTTCTAACGGATGCGGTTTCTTAGCAACCCAAAAGGCAGCTCGGGAGATACCTGCCTTAATTATGCTCCGGTTCCTTGAGGATGAGAGGAAAACGCCAGCTGCTTACAAGCCCTGGGAAGGAGGTAGTAGAGGTTGCTAGCGATTTGGAAAGGCAGGCGGGGTCGTTGGCTGGACTACAGACGAGGCAGGCTCATTATATCTGCCAGATTTCTGGAGGGCCAAGTTGTCTTCTCTGATCTTGGTCCCGGAGAACGCCGTGGGTCCTCCAGGGTGAGGACCAGAGGAAGCAGCATGGCTTTGGACTTTCCAGCGAATTTTGTTTTCAGAGCCAAAAGGAAAAGGATTCTGCTGGTAGGCTAATTGGGTAGTGTGAGGTTCTTGGAGGTATTTAATGATGAGCTAGACACACCTGGGCCTGTTGGGTCATGGCGGCAGAGGTATTTCCTCAGCTGAACAGAGAAAGAGAATGACCAAGGATGGGCAAAAAACCCAGAGGGAACAGGTGTGCCTTCCGACTTCCTGCTGGCTTCCCCATTGCATTTCTTTGTGGGAATCTGGCAGGGAACATTGGACCCTTCTCCTTCTCCTCCCTCCCTCCATCCCTCCATCCATCCCTTCCCTCACTGCAGTTTTTAAGTTAATCACACGGTGGTTTAAGTGAATCTGGCTTCCCCATTGAATTTCTTTGTGGGAATCTGGCAGGGAACATTGGAAACTTTTCCTTCTTTTTCTCCTCTCTCCCTCCCTCCCTCCCTCCCTCCCTCCCTCCCTCCCTCCATCCCTTCCCTCACTGCAGTTTTTAAGTTAATCACATGGTGGTTTAAGTGAATCTGGCTTCCCCATTGAATTTCTTTGTGGGAATCTGTCCCTTCTCCTTCTCCTCCCTTCCTCCCTTCCCTCACTGCAATTTTTAAGTTAGGCACATAGCAGTTCGGTGGTCGCAAAAGGGGATCCCGTAATCTCGGGACACTGCAACCGTCATAAATATGGGCCAGTTGCCAAGCCGCTGAATTTTGAACACCTGACCATGGGGAATGCTGCAACGGTCATAAATGTGAAGGAAGGTCATAAGTCACCTTTTCAATGCTTTTGGAACTTGGGATGGTCACTAAACAAACTGTTGCAAGTCAAGGATTACCTGTAATGCTCTTACAAAAGAAAGAAAGAGGAGAGAGAGAGAGAGAGGACAGAGATGGAGACAAAGACAGAGAGTAGAAAGACAGGGAAAGAGAGAGAGAAGAGACAGAGGAGAGAGACAGAGAGAAGAGAGAGAGAAGGGAGAGACAGAGAGAAGAGAAAGGAGGGAGAGAAAAGAGAGAGAGAGGAAGAAGAGAGAAGAGAGAGAGAAGAGAGGCAGAAGAGAGAGACAGAAGAGAAAGAAAAGGTGAGGAAGAGAGAAGAGAGAGACAGGGAGAGAAAAAAGAGAGAAAGGGAAGAGAGAGAAGAGAAAGAAAAGAGAGAGTGACAGGGAGAAAAGAGAGGGACGAGACAGAGACAGAGGAGAGAGAGAGAAAAGAGTGACAGAGAATGGAGAGAGTAGAGAGACAGAGAAGAGCGACAAAGAAAGGAGAGAGAAGAGAGAAACAGACAGAGGAGGGAGAGAGAGAGAAGAGAGACAGAGGAGAGAGACAGGAGAAGAGAGAGAAAAAGAGGAGAGAGAGGAGAGAAAAGAAAAAGAGAGAGACAGAGGAGGGGGAGAGAGAGAGGAGAGACAGAGACAGAGAGAAGAGAGAGAGAAAGAGAAGAGGGAGAGAGAGAGAGAGAGAAAAGAGAGACAGAGAGAGGAGAGAGAGAGACTGAGGAGAGAAGGAGAGGAGAAGAGAAAGAAAGGAGAAAGAGAGAAAAGAGAGACAGAGCGGAAGAGTCAGACCTACCTTTCTACCCAGTTCTTGTAGCTGGGAATATCCTTGGCGTAAAGCAGTTTATTAGATGGGGAATCTTTGCCCAAACGATGCTCAGAAGTTGAACAGGAGTCCATAAAGGTTTGTGCTACCACCGATAAGCAGGCATCCGTGATGCTGTTCTTGTGAATGTCGAAGACAAACTGGGGATTTTTGATCATGTTCACCCAAAACCTCAAGGGCAAGCTGAAGGCAGAAACACAAATTCAAGTACCATATTTTCCAGCGTATAAGACGCTCCAGAGTCTAAGACGCGCCTTAGTTTTCGGGGAGGAAAATGAGAAGGAAAAAAATTCTGCCTCTGGCTACCAGCATCCATGGTATTCAGCTGGTTAGCTTCCTGACTTGGAACACATGTTAACGAGTTCAGCCAATGAATAGGCAGAGCAACTACGTCAGCCAATGGGAGCTTAAACAGATCGGAGTCTGTGCTGAGAATCGAAACTGAAACTACTCTGCCTGCTCTGAACTCTGAAACGAAACTAACTGTTCTCTCCTGCTTTGGTTCCGCTTGTAACTTCTACCACATTGAAAGATTTGGATTCTGAAATTTGCTTTGTGAGTAACAAGGAGACCGAGAGGAGTCTGGCTTAGCGGAGAACTGAAAGTGAAACTGCTTGTCTTTTGTTTGCATTGACTGCTACCTTGGAAAAACCTGCTTTTGGTAATGTGCTGTATATTATTATTATTCTTTTGAATCCTGCTGAATCAGTCACTTGTGTGTGCTTTCTGAATGTGATTGCCGCTGCAAACTCTGACCAGCCAGGTCGGCTTCAGCACTTATTGCAGCCTGATTCAGCACAGCTGATTGGCGGGTGGATCGGACTGCCGGAATACCCCCCAATCAGCTGTTCCAGGCTGCAGGGGTTGCCACAGACCATCGCTGCCTCCATGCCTCGCATTTTTGGCCTCTGGTGGGGGGTGGGCAGGGCTACATTCGGTGTATAAGATGCATCAAAATTTTCACCCTCTTTTTGGGAGGGAAAAAGGTGCGTCTTGTACTCCGAAAAATGCGGTAGTTCTCGACTTACAACCACAGTCAGAACTGGAACTGCCGTCACTAAGCGACGGGGTTGTTAAACGAGTTGTTCCCCATTTTACCACCTTTTCTGCCAGGGTTGTTAAGCAAGTCACTGTAGTTGCTAAAGGAATCTGGCTTTTCCACATTGATTTATTTCTTGGAAGCCTCTTAGGTTTCCTCGATCCCCACAATGGATTTGTGTGCATGGCTGCACAATGGGATTTTTGGCACAAATTTGTGTTCGTTGTGTGGATGGAACTATCCAACCATCTCATCCTAATACAATAATACAATAGCAGAGTTGGAAGGGACCTTGAAGGTCTTCTAGTCCAACCCCCTGCCTAGGCAGGAAACCCTATACCGTTTCAGACAAATGGCTATCCAACATCTTCTTAAAGACTTCCAGTGTTGGGGCATTCACAACTTGTGAAGGCAAGGTGTTTCACTGGTTAATTGTTCTAACTGTCAGGAAATTTCTCCTCAGTTCTAAGTTGCTTCTCTCCTTGATTAGTTTCCACCCATTGCTTCTTGTTCTGCCCTCAGGTGCTTTGGAGAATAGCTTGACTCCCTCTTCTTTGTGGCAACCCCTGAGATATTGGAAGACTGCCATCATGTCTCCCCTAGTCCTTCTTTCATTAACCTAGACATACCCAGTTCCTGCAACCGTTCTTCATATGTTTTAGTCTCCAGGGTCCCCTAATCCTCTTTGTTGCTCTTCTCTGCACTCTTTCTAGAGTCTCCACATCTCTTCTACATCGTGGCAACCAAAACTGGATGCAAATATTCCAAGTGTGGCCTTACCAAGGCATTATAAAGTGGTATTAACCCTTCACGTGATCTTGATTCTCTCCCTCTGTTGATGCAGCCTAGAACTGTGTTGGCTTTTTTGGCAGCTGCTGCAAAAAAAGCCAACACAGTTCTAGGCTGCATCAACAGAGGGATAGAATCAAGATCACGTGAAGTATTAATACCACTTTATAATCCTGTACCTTCCCCTTCTTTGGCCTTCAACTAAAGGTATTCCTCAACTTACAACCAGTTGTGTACTTTAGTTGTGTATTCCTGCAAATGTTTCATTCCCTGGGATGATTAAAGGCCTGGAGACTAAAGCATGTAAAGAACGGTGGCAGGAATTGGGTTTGGTCAGTCTAGAGAGAAGACGGACTAGGGGTGACATGATGGCAGTATTCTGGTATTTGAGGGGCTGCCCTAAAGAGGAGGGGGTCAACTTAATATTCCAAAACCCCTCAAGGCAGGACAAGAAGCAATGGATGCAAACTAATCCAGGAGAGAAGCAACCTGGAATTCAGGAGAAACTTCCTAACAGTGAGGATAATTAATCAGTGGAACTCTTTGCCACCAGAAATTGTGGGTACTCTATCACTGGAGGTTTTAAAGAAGAGATTAGACAGTCACTTGTCTGACATGGGATAGGGTCTCCTGCTTGAGCAGGGGGTTGGACTAGAAGACCTCCGAGGTCCCTTCCAACTCTATTCGGATTGTACATCTGGAGGCCACCCCCTTGGAGAACCTCACTTTGTTATTTCTATCTCACCTCTAGGCAGATGTTTTGACTGAGTGGACAAAAACATTGCCCAGAAGGATTCTTCTTCAGATCTTTATCCTCACCCACCTTCCAAGGGTCAATATTCACCATAGGTTTAATATCCAAGTTCAATGTTCCTCAATAATCTATATATATATATAAAAATGGCTCTGTGTGTGTGTGTGTGTGTGTGTGTGTGTGTATGTATGTATCTTCCAGCATAACCCTAGAAGGCCTCGAGCAATTTCAACCAAACTTGGTACACAGATGGCTTACACTCTGGAAACAAATACTGTGAGGGTAAGACACCCCTAACATCCCTCGGGGTTTCTGTGTTCTATTTAGATACAGCCTGTTGTGCCTTCAAGTGGCTTCTACCGTACTGCCATAAAATGGCTTCTACTGTACAGCGCAGTGGAGTTGCCATGGTAACGGCTTCACAGTACTCCTCCAGGGGGCTCCCTCTGGTAAGGGGGAAAATCCAACATTAGAAGTAATCCTGTATTAGACAGGATTACGATAAATAAATACCCGGGTAATGGCGGTTTATCAGCTAGTCTAAGATAAATGTTCTCTGCCTACTTTCTAAGACATTTCTTGGCTGTTTTATTAAGGCCCTCACGAGTCTCTGTTTCTGACTTCCCTGAATCCCTGGGTGCTTGCTCTTTTCCCAGCGAGCAACAGGCGATAAGTCAAGAAACTGTCGGGAAGAAAGAAGTTGGGGAAACGGACATGGAATTAATTGAATCTGCTCAAAACCATGTCTCCGTTTCTTTCATCCCGCTTTCAACGCCCACCTCTTTCCCCGTCTTTAAAGGAGCCCCCCGAGTGGCTTCAATCAGCCTTAAATGAAAGCCCCAGATGAAGTTAATAATACGCTAATGTTTCATTCGTTCCAAATTTCTTTCTTTCTCTGCCTCTGATCTGTCTCTTTCCCTCCCTCCCTCCCTTTCTTCCCTCTGTTCACTCCCTCTCTCCGTGTTCCCCTCCCTCTCTCTTTTCCTCTGTTCCCTCTCTTTTCCTTCCTCCTTCCCTTTCCTTCCTCCCATGTTCACTCCCCCTCCATCTTTCCTTTCCTCTGTCCCCTCTCTTTTCCTCCCTCCCTCCCTCCCACGTTCATTCCGCCTCCCTCTCTTTTCCTCTGTTCCCTCTCTTTTTCTTCCTTCCTTCCTTCCCTTCCTCCCATGTTCACTGCCCCTCCCTCTTTCTTTTCCTCTGTCCCCTCCCTCCCTCCCATGCTCACTCCCCCTCCCCCTCTTTTCCTCTGCTCCCTCTCTTTTCTTTCCTTCCTTCCTTCCTTCCTCAGCTCACTCCACGTCTCTCTCTCCTTTCCTCTGTTCCTCTCCCTCTCTCTTTTCCTCTGTTCCCTCTCTTTTCCTTCCTTCCTTCCTCCCGAATTCACTCCGCCTCTGTCTCTTTTCCTCTGTTCCCTCTTTTCCTTCCTCCTTCCCTTTCCTTCCTCCTGTGCTCCCTCCCCCTCCATCTTTCTTTTTCTCTGGCCCCCTCCCTCCCTCCCCTTTCACTCTGTTCCCTTTTTTCCTCCCCCTCTTAGAACATAAGCGAAGGACTACTTGATATTTCGGAAGTGACATTTCTTGACTCTGCCCCTGGCTGCTTCTGGTTCCCTTGGCTAGGAAGCTTCCAAAACGCCCTTAAATTTTAGGTACCTTCTGCAAATGGCTTCCTCTTTTGGCCCCGTTTGGGGAGGAGGGGGTGCGGGGGAGGGAAGGTGTGCTGGGCTCTTTGGAAGCTCTCACCAATTGCTTTTCCAGGTGTGCCGCACATGTGGATCGTGGATGTTGTGCTTGTCTGCTTGCTCATCCAGGAAGTCAAACATGTACTTGATGGCCAGGGGTAGCGCACTGCCTCGGTGGGCCGTGCTGAAGATGGTCTCAAAGAGGTCATCCACAAACTTCTGCAAAGTGCCCTGGGAGGAGAAGGGGGCAGCAGGAGGGAAGGAGACAAAAAATAGGGGGGAGGGAGGGAGTAGAGAAGAAGGAAGAAAGGGAGGGAGGGAGTGAATGAGGGAAAAACAGGGAACAGAGGAAAAGGAGGGAGGGAGGGAGGAGAGGTAAATAAGAGGAGGAAGGAAGTAGAGAAGAAGGAAGAAAAAGAGGGAGGGAGGGAGGGAGTAGAGAAGAAGGAAGAAAGGGAGGGAGGGAGTGAATGAGGGAAAAACAGGGAACAGAGGAAAAGGAGGGAGGGAGGGAGGAGAGGTAAATAAGAGGAGGAAGGAAGTAGAGAAGAAGGAAGAAAAAGAGGGAGGGAGGGAGGGAGTAGAGAAGAAGGAAGAAAGGGAGGGAGGGAGTGAATGAGGGAAAAACAGGGAACAGAGGAAAAGGAGGGAGGGAGGGAGGAGAGGTAAATAAGAGGAGGAAGGAAGTAGAGAAGAAGGAAGAAAAAGAGGGAGGGAGGGAGGGAGGGAGGGAGGGAAGAAGGAAGGAAGGAGAGGTAAATAACAGGAGGAAGGAAGGAAGTAGAGAAGAAGGAAGAAAAAGAGGGAGGGAGGGAGAGAGGAAAGAAGGAAGGAAGGAGAGGTTAATAAGGGGAGGAAGGAAACAGAGAAGGAAGAAATGGAGGGAGGGAGGAAGGATAGGTAAATAAGAGGAGGAAGGAAGGAGAGAAAAGGGAAGAAAAAGAGGGAGGGAGGGAGGGAGAGAGGAAAGAAGGAGAGGTTAATAAGAGGAGGAAGGAAACAGAAGGAAGGAAGGGAGGGAGGAAGGAAGGAGAGAAAAAGGAAGAAAAAGTGGGAGGGAGGGAGGAAAAAATGAAGGAAAGGTAAATAACAGGAGGGAGGGAGGAAGTAGAGAAGAAAGGAGGGAGGGAGTGAATGAGGGAAAGACAGGGAACAGGGAAAGGAGGGAGGAGGAGAAGGCAGAGAGGAGGAGGGAAGAAGAAGATGAGGAAGAGGAAGAAGGGGAAGAGGAGGAGGAAGAGGGAGAAGCAGGAAAGAGGAAGAAGGAAGAAAGAAGAAAAGAAAGAAGAAAAAATAAATAAATAAATATATATATATATAAAAGAATTATAAAAACAATGTTATAAAACTTTCACAATGCAAACACCCTGAAGATAATTGTCTTCCAGGATTTCAGGGGTTGCCCCAAAGAAGAGGGGGAGGTCCCCCTATTCTCCAAAGCCCCTGAAGGCAGGAAAAGAAGCAACGGGGGGGGGGGGGACTCGCCAAGGAGAGAAGCAACCTGGAACTAAGGAGAAACTTCCTAATAGGGGGGACAATTAACCAGTGGAACAGCTGGCCTCCAGATGTTGTGGGGGGCTCCCTCACTGAAGGTTTTCAAGAACAGACTGTACAGTAAGACCGATATTAGGTGTCTTGTTTGAGTAGGGGGATGGACTAGAAGACCTCCAAGGTCCCTTCCAACTCTCTCATTCCGTTATACATTAGGGACAACCGGTCTCCCTATCCCCATAGTTGAACCTCTCCATCTCCTCCCTGTAGTAGCAATTGGCTGCCCACCATGAGAAACCAAACGCCGGTCTTTCTTTACTCATTGATTTTGCAACCCAGGGTCCTTGTTAGCATGTTTGTAGCATGAGGAGGATGACACCCTTTTCGGATCATTACAGGCCCAGTTTAGTGACGAACTCCCGTTGGAGGTTTTTAAGAAACAATTGTACCGGCCGCTTGCTACAGGTTGCAGGTTGGACTAGAGCAGCGATGCTCGTGAATTTTCCCGGACTGAGTCCCTAAAACGCACACAAATCCATGCACACATTCACACCGGGGTGGATTCCTGCTGGCATTACTACGGGTTCAGCACACATTAAAAAAGGGGGGAGGAAATACATTTTTTCAAAGAAGATTGTTCTGTGCATGTGCAGAACAGAAAATCAAGATGGCGCCACCGAGGATAGAACCGGTTCGGTCACACACACCCAAAATGCAATGCGCGTGCACCTTGCACATGCCCCCCCTTGCACATCTTATTTTTGGGCAGCATGGTGGCTCAGTGGTTAAGACGCTGGGTATGTCGGTTGGAAATCTTGACAGTCCAGGTACGGGACCCGACCTCCCTGCAAAGGGGCGAGCTCCCATCCTTCCCTTGGCTCCCGCCAACCTAGCTATTCGAAAGCAAGAAGAGACCCGAAGAGATCCGAAAACCAGCTGGCCGGCGGGAGGTGGGTGCACATGCGCGGCAGAGCTGAAGTGTGGTGACGGCTGGAGCGCCATTAGGGAGGGCTCTGCATGCCACCTCTGGCATGTGTGCCATGGGTTGGCCCACGGGACTACAGGATCTCCAAGGTCCCTTCCTATCTGTTCTTCTACGTTCTCTGGGAGAACTTTCATCCCAGGTCCAGAAGTCGTATTCAGCCGGTTTGGACAGGTTCACCCGAACTGGTAGTGGAAATCACGGGTGGGACTGCCCACCTGTCCCAGCTCCGTGCCGTCCCATTTAGGCACCTTTTCAAGGCAAAGCGCTCATTTTTGCGAATCGCTAGGGAAGGGATGCGGTAGCTCAGTGGCTAAGACACTGAGCTTGTCGATCAGAGAGGTCGGCAGTTTGGCAGTTCGAATCCCTAGCGCCGCATCACAGAGTGAGCTCCCCTGACTTGTCCCAGCTTCTGCCAACGTAGCAGTTCGAAAGCAAGTAAAAAATGCAAGTAGGAAAATAGGAACCACCTTTGGTGGGAAGGGAACAGCGTTCCGTGCGCCTTCGGTGTTTAGTCATGCCGGCCACATGACCACAGAGATGTCTTCAGACAGCGCTGGCTCTTCGGCTTTGAAACGGAGATGAGCACCGCCCCCTAGAGTCAGGAACGACTAGCACATATGTGCCAGGGGAACCTTTACCTTTACCTAGAGGAGGTAAGTGAATAATACTCCTGCCCAGGTCGCGTTTACTCAGGTCTTGCAAAAGGCATCACGACCAACAGCAAACGTATCTCCGCTGGCTTGTGGTGGAGAAATGAAAGGCCAGATGGGGTTCATGGCCCCTTCCCATCAGGGGCAGGGCAAGATCAGAGTGGGTGGAGGGGGAGGAAACGGGCCCCCCGGTCTCTCCCCCATTTCTCCCTGGGAAATCGCTCCCTTCCCTACCTCCACCGCTCTCTGTTTCGCTCTGCTGGCTTTGGCACTTGGAAAGTGTCAGCAAAATCAATGCTACATAAATCAGCCGGCGTTGGCGGTGAGCAAGGAGAGGATGGGAGGCTCTGAGTGTTAAACCACCTTCGCGGCATTCCCTGGGCCGAAAGTCAACAGCAGAGAATTATAAAGCTGTCACACCAATCATCTCTCCTGAAGCACCGGGCTTCGGTGACAGCCAAAAGCTTGCTTCCTCTCCAAAACCCCGTTCAGGTCAACACCTCAGTGGAGAGATTATTTCCTTGTCAGGCAACCTATTTGGGAGTGCATTTCTCTCCCTCTCTCTCTCTCTTTTTCTTTCCTTCTCTGTCTGTCTGGTGCTCTCTCCCACCCGCTCTCTCTCTCGTATCTCCCTCTTTCTTTCATTCTCTCTCTTTTTCCTCTCTCTCTCTTTCTCTCTTTTACTCTGTTTCTCTTTTCCTTTCCCTCTCTCTTTTTCTCCTTCTCTTTTGTATCTTTCTCTCTTTCTCTCCCTGTCTTTTTCTCTTCCTCTTTTTCTATTTCTGTCTCTTTTTCTCTTGCTTGTTCAGTTTCTATCAGTCTCTCTCTCTCTCTCTCTCTCTCTCTCTCTCTCTCTCTCTCTCTCTCTCCTTGTTATGTCTTAGCAACCATCTCAAAGTTCTAAGAGATATTACTCCTGTCTGTCTGTCTGTCTGTCTGTCTGTCTGTCTGTCTGTCTCTCTCTCTCTCTGTGTGTGTCTCTCTCTCTCTCTGTCTCTCTGTCTCTCTCTCTCTCTCTATATATATATATATATATATGTGTGTGTGTGTGTGTGTGTGTGTGTGTGTGTGTGTTGTATTTGTGCTGATAAATAAATAAATAAATAAATAAAATAAAAATATGGTTTTCTGCCTGGATGGTCCTCTCTAATGAGCCGAAGGACAGAAAGGGGGAGTAGTGAGCTCCCTCCCATATTTGGGCATACCAGGGGTTGTAACACACACACACACACACACACACACACACGCACGCACACACATACATAGACAGACAGACAGACAGACAGACAGACAGACAGACAGACAGACAGACAGAGAGACAGACAGACGTGAGTAATATCTCTTAGAACTTTGAGATGGTTGCTAATTTCCCATAGTGACTTCACTGGATTGAAGCCTAATAGCTTACGATGAGCAACTCAGACAAGCAATCAAAGAATAAACAATAATTAAGACCACTAAGAACAGTTCTACCAACACTGAGGGGCAGGTAAAACTCGTATATAAAAAGCGAGCAGACCCCACTCCCTTCTAGCACTGATGGTGTTACCTAGTTTGGTGATGAAACGTCTGCAAGAAAACCACCAAGCTCAGAGAGCACCCAGGACTCCACAATTCAACCCTGAGCGACAGATATTCTCTTTTGTTGGTATAATTCAATTTTTTCCCCATTCCCCACCTTCCCTTTTGGGGTCCAAAAGTCCCTTCTCTCCGGCCTCACCTACCTTGGTGGCCAGCAGCCTTGTCAGGTAGATCTCGGATACCATCTTGCTCCCTCGGTCCCCTTCTTTCTGATCGCCGTGCTCGTGGTTCTTCACTAAATGCCACATCTTCACCCCGCTTTCCAGGTCGGGCGTAATCATGGGCGTCCGGGAACGCAAACTATCTGGGCTCCCGGTGTAACGGATCATGTTTTCTGAAAGCACAAACGGACACAAAGCCTTGGAGATTTCCAAAAGCGGGAAAAGAAAATGGAAACTGTGAGGGAATCCTTGGTGGTCTCTGAGCTGGGTTGTTTTCTTGGAGACGTTTCATGACCCAACTAGGTAATATCATCAATGCTAGAAGGGAGGGGGGTTGTGGAGAGAAGGAGAAGGAGAAAAGGAGGAGGAGGAGGAGGAGGAGGAAGAGGAGGAGGAGGAGGAGGAGGAGGAGGAGGAGGAGGAGGAGGAGGAGGAGGAGGAGGAGGAGGAGGAGGAGATCAATGACTGTGGAGTCCTTGGTGCTCTCTGAGCTAGGTTGTTTTCTTGGAGACGTTTCATGGCCCAACTAGGTAACATCATCAGGGGTAGAAGAGGCCTGTGCTGTATATACACAGAGAGCAAACTCCACTCCCTTCTAGCACTGATGATGTTACCTAGCTGAGTCATAAAATGTCTGCAAGAAAACAACCACTCTCAGAGTACACCAAGGGCCACACAGTCCTCCTCCTCCTCCCCTCTCCTTCCTTCCTTCCTTCCTTCCTTCCTTCCTTCCTTCCTTCCTTCCTTCCTTCCTTCCTTCCTTCCTTCCTTCCCCTCCTCTCTGCAAACCACACTCCCTTCTAACATTAATGTTGTTCCCTAGTTTGAAACGTCGGCAAGAAGAACATCCAAGCTCAGAGAGTACCAAGCACCCTACAGTCCTCCTCCTCCTCCTCCAACCCCACTCCCTTCTAGCACTGATGATGTTACCTAGTTGGGTCATTGAAATGTCTGCAAGAAAACAACCAAACGCAGAGAGCACCAAGGGCCAACCCCTCATTTTAACCATGAACTACAAATATTTTCCTTTGTTAGTTTCGAACTGGTTTTTCTGAGGTCACTAGAGCAGCCTATTAAGGAATGAGTTGTGAGTCTAAAAATAGCTGCAATACAGATGCTCAAAGATTGTCTTGATCTCCAAGTCCTATTCCAGTCGTATTATTCTGTCTTGTTATTTGTTATTTTGATTAACGTTGTTCTGGGGTGTAGGGGGAACCATGGCCCTTTATATGTTTATATGATATATGGACTTCAACTCCCAGAATTCCTGAGTCAGAATGGCCCCCTTTACAACCTGTGGACTTCAACTCTCAGAATTCCTGGCTCAGGGATTCTGGGAGTTGAAGTCCAGAAGTCCTAAAAGGGCCATTGTTCCCCCACCTCTGGACTAACCCATCTGGAAATGTCCCGGTCTGTGTCCTCACTACCTTTTGCCTCCTCGGTTGTCTCTTGTGCCCTGATGGAAAAATCCTTACCATATTTGCTTGCTGAAGTCCTCGAAACGGTGAAATTGTTGACCGCGTTGTAAGCAGTAACTTGCTTGGACACCAAAGCCACCAGAGAACCATCTGGCACCTAGAAAAGGAACGGACCTTTTATCAATCCGATGTGGTTGTGCAAAAGACACCAACCCATTACGGGTAGTCCTCAACGATCAGAATTGAGCCCGAAATTTCTGTTGCTAAGCAAGACGTTGGTTAAGTGGGTATTGGGCCATTTTATATCTATGGATAGAGAGCGGGAGGCACGAGGAGGACTCAGCTGTTGTAGAGGCTGAACTAGGAGGGTTCACAGCTTGGGTTCGAGACCCGAACTCCGCAGAACAGAGCGAGTTCCTATTCTTGCTCCAGCTGCTGCTCATCTAGCTTATTGAAAGTATGCACCTGCGAGTAGATCAATAGGTACCAGTTCGGTGGGAAGGTAACAGTGTTTCGTGCACCTTTGTCATGTAGCCATGCTGGTCACATGACCATGGACATTGTCTTCGGACAACACTGGCTCCCTCAGCCAAGAAACAGAGATGGATAGGAGACTCTACACCGTTTTTGATAGAGGGCAGCCCAGCCTCTTCTTGAAAGCCTCCAGTGATGAAGCTCCCACAACTTCTGAAGACAACTTCTGTTCCATGGGTTGATTGTTCTCCCTGACAGATTTCACATTTCCAGGTTGAGTCTTAGTGGACAACCAGCTAAATAGGAGCCAGCCATGTGCAACGGCAGACAAAAAAGCCAACGCAATCCTAAATTGCACTAACAGAGGGATACAATGAAGATCAAGGGAGGTACTAATACCACTCTATAAAGCCTTAGTAAGACCACACCTAAAATATTGCATCCAGTTTTGGTCAACACACTATAAAAAAAGATATTGAGATTCTAGAAAAAGTGCAGAGAAGAGGGGGCTGGAGGTTAAAACATACGATGAACGGTTGCAGGAACTGGGCCTGGCTAGTCTAGGGAAGAGAAGCACCAGGGGAGACATGATAGCAGTGTTCCAATATTTGGGGGGCTGCCACAGAGAGGAGGGGAGTCAAGCTATTTTCCAAAGCCCCCAAAGGCCAGACAAGGAATAATGGATGGAAACTGATCAAGGAGAGATTCAACCTGGAAATAAGGGGAAATTTCCTAACAGTGAGAACAATTAACCAGTGGAACAGCTTGCCACCAGAAGTTGTGGGAGCTTCATCACTGGAGGCTTTTAAGAAGAGACTGGACTGCCATCCAAAATGGTGTAGGGTCTCCTGCTTGAGCGGAGGGTTGGACCAGATGACCTCTAAGGTCCCTTCCAACTCTGTTAATCTGTCTATCTCTCCTTGGTCACTTTCCATCCATTATTCCTTGTCTGGCCTTTCTGGTGCTTTGGAGAATAGCTTGACCCCCTCCTCCTCTCTGTGGCAGCCCCTCAAATATTGGGAAGGTTGCTATCCTGTCTCCCCTGGTCCTTCTCTTCCCTAGACTAGCCAGGCCCAGTTCCCGCAATTGTTCATCCTATGTTTTAGTCTCCAGTCCCCTAATCACCTTGGATGCTCTTCTCCGCACTTTTTCTGGTCATTTTTCTTCAAGAAGAATTCAGAGAAACTGCCCCAAAGAAGGACATCAAGGATTTTCGGGGAACCAGTAATTTTAAAAAAACTTATGAGAAGAATGATGGAACTGGGAATGAATGGCCTTGAGAAGTCATCTTCAAACACAAGAGGTCATGAAAACCATCTCTCTCTCTCTCTCTCTCTCTCTCTCTCTCTCTCTCTCTCTCTCTCTCTCTCTCTCTCTCTCTCACTCACTCTTCCTCCCTCTCTCTCCCCCCCCTTCCCAAGGGTGTCATCGGATCAAGGACTCAAGGGATGAGTCCAACTTACCACCAAGTTGTAGCAAGGAAGTCTGGCCTTCTTTGGTTCTTCATGAATTCTTGTGTTTTTAGCCTTTAGGAAGTAGTCAGCTGATTTGAAAATCCTTGAGAAAAATATCATTTGCATATGGATTTGTGGAGTCTCCACAAATCCATATCTGTGTCTATCTATTGATCAGTCTAGTGATCCATATCCACATCTCCCATGTGTCTATTGATGGCTGAATAGATGATGATTGCTGGATAGAATAGATGATGATTGCAGTGGAGGATTGATGGCTGGTTGACACATAGAGATAGATCACATTTATACGCCATTCAAGAGAGACAATGAAAGAAAGCTGAGAAGGAAACAAAGAGACCAGGATACATCCCCTCCAGCAATCAACAGCAGATAAGCAGGGATTAAGACCAGACAAATAATCAAACAGAAAACAATACACTAAGCCATCCACCGCCAGATAAACAGGGATTAATACCAGACAAACAATCAAGCAGAAAACAATACCCTAATCAAGGAACAACTGGGGAGAAAACCACACATCCCCACCAACACAGGGCAAGCTGTTTTATATAAACAGAGAGTAAACTCCAACCTCACTAGCATTGATGATACTACCTAGTTGGGTCATGAAATGTCTTCAGGAAAGCAACCAAACTCACAGTTGAACCCTGAGCTAGAGATATTCTCTTCTATTGCATTGCAATGGATTTATCGAGCAACAGGATGAACAAAGCAGGGCATGGATTCAGGTGAGTAACTTCCAGCATGCCTTGCTCCAAAATTCATCGCGGATCCTGAATGCTAATTCTGACCTTCTGTCCCAGGAAGAAAAGGAAGAAAAAGCAAAATGCTTGGGTGAGTGGGGGGTTGGACTAGATGACCTAACAAGGTCCCTTCCAACTCTATTAATCGGAATATCTCTATGAGGCTGGTTCTAATTCTCCAATCTGCTGGACCGGCCCTAAATTGTTGAGTTAAAATAAAAACAGATAGTCCTTAACTTACGACCATAACTGAGCCCCAAATTTCTGATGTTCTGACTCCAGGTAGTTGTCAAGGGAGTGGGAGATTCATTGCCAGGAAGAAAAAAAAAACCCAAAACATCACTCTTTAAATTTTGGGGGCTGGATTTCATCCTTTCTGGCTTGCTGCAGAGCATGTAGGGGGGAAAAAACACTGTTGCCTTCCTTCGTAATTGGATTTATGAGCGTGCCACATCGTCATTCGTAATTGTCAGAAAGTGCGCAAAGTGAAGGCTGATTGTTCCTGCTGTTACTTTTCATCACAGCTGTCACAATGAAATACAGATAACTTTGGGGACAAGAGAGAGAGAGGGAGTGAGAGAGAGGGAGGGAAAAAATGGGCACCAGGGAGGTCTATATTTCACCCCAGTCAAACCTTTGCTCCCCCCACTTTAAGTGAAAACAGACTGGCAAGTAAGTTTGTCTTGGACCGGGAGTTTCATATTTTACAAGGGCTCGGAGTTGTGGCTGAATCCCATTTACTCGGAAACGCATTCTTTTGGAAAATATAAGACCATGGCGGTAATCAATCCTTTCCCTTTTCTATTTTTTCCCCCTCCCCGCCCCTGCCTTTTCGATCGGTACCATTAGAAGAAAAAGAAAAATAATCCCCATCACGGAGTGTATAGCAAATTATTTCCCACTGGATCTTTCGGTGGGCAGCTGCCGTGCCCTCCATCGAATACATCAAGATGAGAACCTGTAGGAGCTGCTGTGAAGGATGCAATGGGCCGGTTAACTGTTCTTTGTTGATGCTTGCGAGGAGGAGGAGGAGGAGGAGGAGGAGGAGGAGGAGGAGGAGGAGGAGGAGGAGGAGGAGGAGGAGGAGGAGGAGGAGGAGGAGGAGGAGGAGGACAACGACTATGGGGTCCTTGGTGCTCTCGCAGCGTGGTTGTTTTCTTGCAGATGTTTCATGACCCTAGGTAACATCATCAGTGCCATCAGTGGTAACATCATCAGCACTGATGATGTTACCCTGTTGGGTAATGAAATGTCTGCAAAAAAATCATGCATAGAGCGCATCAAGGACCAAACAGTCGTGCCCCCCACTTCACCTCTTCCTCCTCTTCCTCTCCTTTTTCTGTCCTCCTCCTCTTCCTCCACCTCTTATTCCTCCTCCTCTCCTCCCCCTCTTCTCTTTATGTCCTCCTCCTCTTCCTCCTCTCATTCTCCTCCCCTTTCTCTCCTCCTCCTCATCTCCTCCTCCTGTCCTCTTCCTTCTCCTCTCCTCCTCTTCTCTTCCCCCTCCTCCTCTTCTTCTTCCTCCTCTCCTCTTTATGTCCCCCTCCACTTCCTCCTCTTCTCTCCCTCCTCCTCTCCTCCCTCTTTCTCTCCTCCTCCTTCTCCTCTCCTCCTCCTCCCCTTTCTCCTCCTCTTCTCTTCTTCCTCCTCTTCTTCCTCCTCCTCCTCTTCTTTCTCCTCTCCTCTTTATGTCCTCCGCCTCTTCCCCCTCTCCCTCCTCCTCCTCTTCCTCTCCTCTTCCTCTCCTCTTCCTCCTTCTCCTGTCCTCTTCCTCCTCCTCTTCCCCCTCCTCCTCTTCTTCCTCCTCCTCTCTTCTTTATGTCCTCCTCCACTTCCTCCTCTCCTCTCCCTCCTCCTCTCCTCCTCTTCCTTCTCCTCTCCTCCTCTTCTCTTCCCCCTCCTCTTCTTCCTCCTCCTCTCCTCCTCTCCTTTTTATGCCCCCCTCCACTTCCTCCTCTCCCTTCTCCTCTCCTCCTCCTCTTCCTCCTCCTCTTTCTCCTCCTCGCAAGTAACAACAAGAAGGGTCAACCAGCCCATTGCATCCTCCACGAGAGCTGATGACGTTACCTAGCTTGGGTCACGAAACATCTGCATGAAAAGCAACCAAACTCGGAGAGCCCCCAGGGCCAATCATATCAAATGGCTTCATGTCCCTCTCCAGAGAGGAGTCAAGGAAGCCTTGGCCATCGAGCAGAGAAGAAGCGATGGATGGTTGTGAGGTGATGTGGTTCACTTCCCACCCTTTGGAGAAAGGACCTCTCTGGGCCATCTGTGAAAGGAATGGCTACAGGAACCTTGGGATTCAGGCTGGATAGCCTCAGGGTCTCCCTGGGAAGCATGAAACCAAGCAGAATATTCAGGCACGGCTAAGAGGAGCTGGATCTGGCAGATCTTCCTTGGACACGGAGAGGAAGGGCCCTCTTGCCATCAGCCGCAACAATAATTAGCACTCATCACCGAGGGCAGCTTTCATCTTCAAAGCAACGCGAGGATGCTAATTAACCAGCTCTCCTGGAAGCCGGCAAAAGTGGCTTCCCACATCTCACCGTCTCTCATCTTTATGCAAACCGAGGACGGTTGATAGTCCTCCAATGCCTGGTGGACGTCACACAAAGGCATCCAACAAAGAACGAGGAGGAGGGGGGGCAAGCTATTATCTAAAGCACCAATCGGCAAAGAGGGGAAACAATGGATGGAAACTAACCGAGCAGAGAAGCAACCTGGAACTAGATGAGATGAGATTTAACAGAGTTGGAGGGGACCTGGGAGGTCATCTAGTCCAACCCCCTGCCCAAGCAGGAGACCTTACACCATTTCTGACAGGTGGCAGTCCAGTCTCTTCTTGAAAGCCTCCAGGGATGAAGCTCCCACAACTTCCAAAGACAAGCTGCTCCATTGCATATAGAATACTAGAGTGGGAAGGGACCTTCTAGGTCATCTAGTCCAACCCCCACCCGAAAAGGAGACCCTGCACCATTGCTGACAAATGGCAGTCCAATCTCTTCTTGAAGCTCCCACAACGTCTGAAGGAAACATCTGTTCCATGGGTTGATTGTTCTCACTATCAGGAAATTTCTCCTTATTTCCAGGTTGAATCTCTCCTTGGTCAGTTTCCATCCATTGTTCCTTCTCTAGACTTCGGGTGCTTTGGAGAATAGCTTGACCCCCTTCCTCTCTGTGGCAGCCCCTCAAATATTGGAAGATGCTATCGTGTCTCCCTTGGTCTTTCTCTTCCCTAAACTAGCCAGGCCCAGTTCCTGCAACCATTCTTCATAAATTTTGCTCTCCAGTCCCCTCATCATCCTAGTTGCTCTTCTCTGCACTTTTTCTAGAGTGTCAACATCATTTTTTATAGTGTGGTGACCAAAACTGGATGCAGTACTCTAGGTGTGGTCTTACTAAGGCTTTATAGAGTGGCAGTAGTCCTCCTTTGATCTTGATTGTATCCCTCTGTTAATGCAACTTAGGATCACATTGGCTTTTTTGGCTGTCGCTGCACATGGCTGGCTCCCATTTAGATGGTTGTCTGCTAAGACTCCAAGATCCCCCTCCCAGAAGCTCATAGATCTAATCAAACTGTAGGGAATGCACCCCCCTCCCCACCTAGAAGAATGAAATATTTTGGGAAATATTAAAAAGGCAAGATAGAATATTTCCCCTAAAGGAGAAATGGGGGGGAAATCTTAAGGGAGGTAGAAATTAGCCCCAGTCTCCTTGCCCCAAGCAGAAACGGAGCAGGCCAGCTTTTTAAAAAATGCAGATTTGGTAATCTATTCAAAGACTGGGTCAGACAGAAACTCCAGATAAGCAACACAGTTCGGCAAGCCAAATGCTGACAAGATTAGCTCAGACAAATACCCCGGATTTGCATTTCCTCTTTTGCTTATAGAGCCAGCTATGACCCCCTGCATAACCCCTACCCAGCCCCCATAGGAATCCAGAAGGTATAAAAACCCACCCACTCTCAACTCCATTTTGTCAGCTGTCCCCGAATCACACGTGGTTCATCAATAAAAGGGAACCTATCTTTGCAATCTGCCCCCAGCCTCCATTTTTATTTCCAGCGTCTTTCTCCTGGCACGGAACTGTACCAGAGGGATTTTCCTTCCAACAAAACCAAAGCTGATTTATACACACCTGATAATGGGAAAGAGTATTCAGCCTCTTCCAGTCGTTCTCAATTTTGGTGGTCAGATCTTCATCCTGAAGGATCATTCTGGTGCCGTTGGTCTGCCGCCATTCTGCGAAGAAAGAGAAACGCAGGTCACGCCCGCAAGCGAGTGGAAATGTTTTGGGGGAGAACGGTGATGTGGCCTCTGCATGCAAACGGAATCACAGAGTATGAAGGCACCTCGGAGGTTTATTTCTTTCTCTTTCTCTTTTTCCCTGACTCATTTTTCCTCTTTCTCTTTGTGTTTTTCTCTTTCTCACAATCCCACTCTTCCACTCTCTATCTCCTTCTTTCTTTCTTTCTCATTCTTTTTTCTCTTTCTTTCATCTCTTTCTTTCTCTTTCTCTCTTTCTTTCTCTTTCTCGTTCTTTTTTCTCTTCTCCCATCTCTCTCTCTCTCTCTCTCTTTGTTTCTTTCCATTTTCTTTCTCTCTCTCTTTCTCTCTCCCTCATCCACTTCCCCCCCCTCCGCCTGGCCCATTTTTAATTGGAAAACTGCATTCCTAAATTCAGAAGTCCGTAAAACCCCAAAGAACAACATGTCACAAATTGGAAGGAGACGTTTAAAAACTGTTTTGCAGGGGACTGAGTAGCTAATTAAAGGAAACATATCAGAGAGAGGAGAGCTTTGGTTCTGCTTGAAAATATCTTGCAAAAGAAAATTCACTTCAGTAAATATGACTGTTGAACTGTTCAACATCTGCAAGAAAACCACTAAGCTTAAAGAGCACCAAGGAACTCACAGTTCTTCTCCTTCTTTTATTCCTTCTTCTTTCCCTTCATTCCTTCTCCTTTTCTCCTTCTCTTCATCCAACTCCTCTTCCTCCACTTCTTAAACTGCATACTCTTCTAGCACCAGTGATATAACCTAGTGTTTAACAGATTAAGGGACCTTGTAGGTCACCTAGCCCAATCCTCCACTCAAGCAGGAGACCTACACCATTGCTGACAAATGGCAGTCCATTCTCTTCTTGAAAGCTTCCATGATGGAAGCTCCCACAACTTCCAAAGGAAACATTGGTTGATTGTTCTCACTGTCAGAAAGTTCTTCCTGATTTCTAGGTTGCATCTCTCCTTGGTCAGTTTCCATCCATTGTTCCTTGTCTGGCCTTCGGGTGCTTTGGAGAATAGCTTGACTTCTTCTTCTTTGGGGCAACCCCTGAGATATTGGGAAGGCTGCTATCCTGTCTTCCCTGGTCCTTCTCTTCACTAGACTAGCCAGGCCCAGTTCCTGTAACTGTTCATCGTAGGTTTTAGTCTCCAGTCCCCTCATCATCCTGGTTGGGTAATGAAATACCTTACAAGGAAACCACCAATCTTGGAGAGCACCAAGGACTCCCTCAAGCGATTCCAGGCGCCATTTTGGCTCTACTCACTTGGCTTGGAGAAAATGAGTTAGGTTGAGATTAAAATGGCAGGTGGGACATAAGAGCAGTGGTCATGGCAAAAGGAATCACAGGTCTCAGACTTCACGGTCCTTGAATTTGGCTTCTCGGGCAAACTAATTGCCAGGAAGCTCAAAGTAAGCCTGGAGCTGAAGAGTTTTTTGGGGGGGAAGGGTGGGGCAGCGTCATGGAAGAAGCATTTTAATGGCTGAAACGTCTGCTAACTTGCACTGAGCAATATAAAACGGTAAATTTTGATCTGTTTTGCCTTTCATGCCACCTTCACCCCGATGAGCGCATCTCTCAGATGGGAGAGAGAGAAGGTTTCTGCCAGGAGCAGGGATAATTTAGCTGGCTCCTCCTGCATGACATCAGCGATCAAATAGCAGCCAAGAACTTTTATTTTCAGATTGTCTGGAGCTCAAAGTGAGTCTCGGTGCCCAGCTTCCTTCGGGCTCCTCCTATAAATTGACATCGGTGACCTTTCCTGTATGATCACATTTCAAGGACACGCCAACCACAGAGAGACAGACAGACAGACATACACACACACACACACAGACAGACACACAAATAGACCCAGATGGATATTAGCAACAGCTCATCCTCTTAAATGGTTGATAGATTTCTATTGTCCTCCATGCTAAATTGTGCTTGTGTATGTTTGGGGAGATACTTACGGCTGTTGCAATGTCCCCTGTGGTCACATGATCAGACGCCGGGCAACTGGCTCATATTTATGACAGTTGCATTGTCCCGGGGTCATGCGATCCCCTTTTGTGACTTTTCATTTGATTATCAAACTAGGTAACATAATCTGGACTGATTTAGTTACCTAGCTGGGTCATGAAACGTCGGCAAGAAAACCACCAAGCTCAGAGAGCACCAAGGACCCTAAAGTTCTTCTCCTTCCCTTACTTCGTCTCCTCCTTCTTCCTCTTCATTTTTTTTCTTCTCTATCTTTCTTCCTCTTCTCCTTCTCTTCCTCCATCTCATCCTGCTCCACTCCTTCAACTGCAAACCCTTCTAGCACTGTTGATGTTATCTAGTTTGGGAATGAAATGTCGGCAAGAAAACCACCAAGCTCTTTCTATTCAATTCTATTCCATTCCATTCCCTATTCTATTCCATTCTATTCTATTCCATTCCCTATTCTATTCTGTTCTATTCCATTCCATTCTATTCCATTCCCTATTCTATTCCATTCCATTCCCTATTCTATTCTGTTCTATTCCATTCTATTCTATTCCATTCCCTATTCTATTCCATTCCATTCCCTATTCTATTCTATTCTATTCTATTCTATTCCATTCTATTCTATTCCATTCCCTATTCTATTCTGTTCTATTCCATTCCATTCTATTCCATTCCATTCCATTCCCTATTCTATTCCATTCCATTCCCTATTCTATTCCATTCCATTCCCTATTCTATTCTATTCCATTCCATTCTATTCCATTCCCTATTCTATTCCGTTCCGTTCCGTTCCATTCCATTCCATTCTATTCCATTCCACTCTTTCATTCATTATTCTATTCTATTCCTTCATTCCTTATTCTATTCTATTCCTTATTCTATTCTATTCCTTATTCCTTATTCCATTTCATATTTCATATTTCATATTCTATTCCATTCCATATTTTCTCTTCTCTTCTCTTCTCTTCTCTTCTCTTCTCTTCTCTGTTCTTCTCTTCTCTTCTATTTTCTCTTCTATTTTCTTCTCTATTCCTATCCTATCCTATCCTATCCTACCCTACCCTACCCAACTCTACTCTACTCTACCCTACCCTACCCTACCCTACCCTACTCTATTCTACCTCAAACCTATCCATCCCTCCTAACTATGTTTAGGTTTTTAGTTTCCGATATGTCATTGTCCCCAAATGCCCAAGAAGGAGCGTTTCCTGTCCAAGGGAGAACCCGACTACGTCAACCTAACCCAACATGGTTATATGAATGGATGGATGGGTTCCATGGCTGTCCATCTCGATTGATCTAAGAAGATACTCAACACACCCAGATCCATATCTGCAGCTTTGGGCCGATGAGAACAAGGCACGTTCTTGAAGATGGCATCCAGGAACTTCTCCTTCACTTGGGTGATGGTGTCGCAGTTCAAGATCTTGACTGGGATCTCGGGGCTGTTCACATTATCAGGGTTTACGCAGCTCAGGACCTGTAGAAGGTTGGTTGAAAGAAAGGAAACGCATCAGACGGAAGTCTCGACCTTCGCAAGTCCTATATCTGGGTGGGGTTTTGTTAGGAATGTAAGCTAACAGTTGGGTCAGCAATATATAAACCATGATGGTAGTACTATAGCTTTAAGTACTGCTAAAATGTGATTGGTTGCTGTTACCTCAAGCAGCCATAAGATGGAGCCAGAATGAATGTTAGCTCTCTGTTTGTTAGATGCTGATCGGTGAATACTGCTTGATGCTGTATCATGAGTTACTGTGAGTTTTGCTACTGTTAGCAACTTTGTGTGCTGAACTGATTATATGATACTGGACTGTGTTCGATAGATCACTCCTTAACTGAGAACATTGATAACTGACTGAACCGTGTATGACTTAGGCTGTAAATTGAACTCTGAATACCTCTATTTTCCACATAAGTAAAATACTATTACTTTTACTATTCAGTGTCCCTGTATGCTGGTTTGTGCGTGTTCTTCCAAACCACTCTCATTACGCGTCTCTGCACACTCGCTCTCCTAATGGGGAGCCTTACCTAACAGGTTTGGACAAAACTCTCGAGTAGATTGAAGTGCTGATGGAAATATATGAGTTCACTAATAGTGGTTGGTTCCAGATCCCGTTGCAACCGGTATGGTGCAACGGGGCCCGGCATCTACCACATGAACGCATGCAGCGCTCATATGAGTCCTTACCTCTTGCGACACCTCCGCAACACTCCAGCTGCTCGGAGTGTTACACAGGCTCCATAAGCGCCGAAGAGCTCAAATACAAGTAAGGAGCTTGGCCGGGCAGATGGGCCCTCCGGAGCATCGTACCGGAACGGTACCCAGTGCTCCCAGCAGGCACCGGTACGCCTGTATCGGGCCTACCGCCTGCAACCCACCACGGGTTCACTATATCGTAGGCAATCCAACCATGTGTGGACAAAGCCATTGTAATTGGATATGTGATGTGAACACCACAATTGTCTATGGGGAGTCTCACCGTGTTTCCCCAAAAACAAGACAGGGTCTTATTTTCTTTTGACCCCTGAAATAACCGCTTGGCCTTATTTTCGGGGAGGTCTTCTTATTTTTGAGGTGCAGGAGGCGGGGAGCGTGGTCACCTCATGGCTGCTGCTGTGTTGCAATATTTTCAGTGGAGGGATTATTTCCGTGCATGCACTCAAAAGCCCGATTGGGCTTACCCTGTTTTCCCGAAAATAAGACCTCCCTGGACAATAAGCCCAATCAGGCTTTTGAGCGCATGGGCTAAAATATTGCAACACAGCAGCAGCCAGGAGGTGACCACGCTCGCCGCCTCCTGCACCCCAAAAATAATAAGACCGCCCCCAAAATAAAACCAAGCGCTTATTTCGGGGGTCAAAAGAAAATAAGTCCCTGTCTTGTTTTCGGGGAAACATGGTATTATCCGGGGAGGTCTTAGTTCAATTCATTAGGGTGAAGATCTGTTCCTGACTTCTTGCCAACTATCATCTGTTACAGAGTGGAGTTTGGAAGATATCGGCCTGGCAGCTCTCCAAGCCTGATAAAGGTCTGTAGTTGCGAAATCTCTTGAAAGACTGTTGGCTGGGACTTTGCTGGAGAGGAATTCCCTTGAGCCCAAATAAAAGGGGTTTTATTGGGACGAGGAGTCAGCTTCATGCTCTTGGGAAGCCTGGGGCAGAACAACGTTTAACTCCATGACATATTTCATTTTTCTTCATGGCACTTTGTGGCTTTACCTAATGATCTTCATATTTCCCGGCATCTGCAGATAAAATGATCTTAAGACTACAGGTAGTCCTCGACTTACAACGGTTCGTCTAATGATCATTCGAAGTTACAACGGCACTCAAAAAAGTGACTTCGGACCGGTTTTCATACTTACGACCATTGTAGCATCCCATGGACACATGATCCAAATTCAGGCAATGGTCATAGGTCAGTGCCATTGTATCTTTGAATGGTCACTAAATGAACTGCTGTAAGTCAAGGACTACCTGTACTGCCCTTCCTCCCAAATAGCACCACCTACAACAACGCCTGCCACATCTTAAAGGAAAAGGTTCCCCTTGCACATATGTACTAGTCATTCCCGACTCTAGGGGGCGGTGCTCATCTCCGTTTCAAAGCCGAAGAGCCAGAGCTGTCCAAAGATATCTCTGTGGTCATGTGACTGGCATGACTAAACGCCAAAGGCGCACGGAACGCTGTTCCCTTCCCACCAAAGGTGGTCCCTATTTTTCTACTTGCATTTTTACATGCTTTCGAACTGCTAGGTTAGCAGAAGCTGGGACAAGTAACAGGAACTCACTCCGTTATGCGGTGCTAGGGATTCGAACTACCGACAAGCTGATCGACAAGCTCAGCCACTGAACCACCGCATCCCTAAAGCCACATCTTAAGCCACATCAATTTCATACACAAATAGTCCCTCCATCTTCTCTCTGAGTACAAAAACTCCCACTTCTGCTGTTTACTTGCAGGAAGCCGCTGTCTGGAGTACACACGGTCGATCTCACGCTCTCTCTGTTTTCCAGAGAGATTTTTGACAGCTGGAATTCATCATCCAATTCTGTCAATCCTGGTCCTTCATGGACATCTAGTTCACCACGATCCTCATCAGAAGACCCTGACTATTCTACACATTTGTTGAAGGGGACTGAGCTCTTACGCCTCCTGATAGAATGAGCTTGTCAGAAAAAAATGATATCAAATTTAGGATTTATTGTGACCATAGACTAAATGCCATGCCTTTTCCGCGGGGCGGAGTATCAAACTCCTTAACAATAACAAAAGCAATATAGATTCCGCCAAGTTTACTGCAGAGAAAAGAGGATTATATTATAGAATCTTGAAAACGTGGGTACATGTGTTCTGTAGCCCTTATTTGATCAGCGTGTGTTAAGACAGATCCTCCACAATGCCTTTGATCTTCTTCGGTCCTCGCTTTTGATTTAAGGGGAAGCTGGCTAGCAGTTATGAGATATGAAAGGAATGTTCTTTCGTTTTGTGTTTCTGCAGTGTTTGGCAAATGTTCCATTCTTCTTCCCAGGCTCGGGAAATTCCATTACCCTGAGATTTTGGAGCTCAAATCCCCCAAATCTTTGAGAGGAGAAAGAGAAGAGGAGGAGGAGGTGGTGGAGAAGGGATATATACTAATAATTTCTTCAGAAATAGGTTGGAAAGAATCTGAGAATTGCAAACAAACTATTATTGTGCACGGCCTAGTTATGTTGAGGGAGGGAGGGAGGGAGAGAGAGAAAGAGAGAGAGAAAGAGAAAGAGAGAGATATGCTATTCCGCCTGGGGAATTCTGGAAGTTGAAGAGAGATGGTATTCAGTCGGTTCAGACTGGTTTGCCTGAACCAGTAGTGGAAATCGCAGGTGGAACCACTAAAAATGGATCACATGATGGGAGAAGTCATTTTGACTTTTTTTTAAACTCCCCCTGGTTGTTTTGATTGTTCTATTATGCAATGAACACCTTCCAAGGATTTTTTTTAAAAGCCCTGGGAGTGTTCTGAGCTAGGCTTCCCCCAAAAGCACAAAGCAGATTCCTGGTCCCAACAAAACCCCTTTTATTAAACGCATGTGAATTCCTCTCATTCCCATTCAGCAAAGGCCTGGCAAACAGTCTTTCAAAGGACTATTTATGCCCACAGGCCTTATCTAGCTTGGAAAGCTGCCACGATGTAAATATTTTCCCAAATGAGATGCTGTGCAAGAAAAGACTTGGCACAGAGTCTCGGAGATTCAGGGACAGATCTTCACACTCCTGAAACGAATGAACGAACGAACGAATTGCTTCCTGCAAAAGCCCCCTCCCCTTTCGCTCCTCTTTTATTTCCTCTGGGAGGGGCCATTCACCGTTCACCTGTGCCTTTACTCCTGCATCGGCCCTTGTTCCTTAGCAGTTCCTGTTTCCTGGCAACTCTGCGTATGTGCACATCGGGAACAGGCTCCAGCTGTTCTTCTGCCTCACTGATCTCCGACTCTGAAGGCAGCTAATAACTGTCAAATGGCCCTGTCCCCCTCTCTGCCTCTGACACAGAGCCCTCATCAGAGCCTTCCCCAGACTCCAGGACTGGCCCATGTTCCTCCCCAACCTCCTCACTGTCCGAATCTGCTGCCCGGTCTGCTGGCCACTGGCGGGCCACAACAGGAAGCATGTAGCATGAAAAACATCAGAAAGCTGTGGAATGTCCTTCTGATTTTTAATGGCATCTATATTTTAAAATCTTATTATTGGAATTACTGTTCAAGGGGAGGAAAAGCCACATCAGCGTCTCCTGTCCGTCCCTCTCATTTCCCTCCGCAGCTCATAAAGAATGTGGCTAAGAGAAATGCTTTCTTCTTCGCCTTTCTTCTGCCTTTAATCTCCCCAGTGAAATGGATCTCAATATATCTGCTAAGATTCCTATCTGGATAGATTTTCTGGCTCTTGAGATGTTAAGAGGCAAAGCAGATTAACATCAAAGGAGCCGAATGAAGGAGGGAAGCTTAGAGCAGAGAAGAAATGTAACCATCGACCCAAAGATCTTTTTGCTTCCTTTCCTTCCCCATTCTTTTCCTCCTTTTTTCCCTCCTCTTTCCTTTCCTTTCCTCCTTTCCTTTCCTTTCATTTTCTTTCCTCCTCTCCCTTCCTTTTTTGGTCGCTTTTTCCTTTCCTTTCCTTCCCTGTTCATCTCCTTCTTTTTTCCTCCTTCCCTTCCCTTCCTTTCTGTTCCTATTCCTTCCCTTCCCTATTCCTTCCCTTCCCCTTCCCTTCCCATTTGCTTTCCTTTCCTTGTTTCCCTCCTTTCCTTCTATTTCTCCCTTTCTCTTTCCTTCTTTTTTCCTCCTTCCTTTCCTTTCCTTTCTTTCCCTATCCCTTCCCTTCCCTATTCCTTTCCTTTCCTTGTCTCCCTCCTTCTATTTCTCCCTTTCTCTTTCCTTCTTTCTTTTCTCCATTCATCCATTCCTCTTTGCTCTGCACTCAAACCTTGATGTCAGTACAATCCCCTGTCTTATTTTCTTTTCACCCCCGAAATAAGCCCTTGGCCTTATTTTCAGGGAGGTCTTATTATTTTTGAGGCACAGGAGGCGGTGAGCGTGGTCACCTCATGGCAGCTGCTGTGTTGCAATATTTTCGGGAAGGGGCTTATTTTCGGGGGAGGGATTATTTTAGCGCAAAAGCCCAATTGGGCCGATTATCCAGGTCTTATTTTCAGGGAAACAGGGTAGTATAGAAGAGAAGTAGAGAACGCTTTATTGGCCAAATATGATTGGACTCACAAGGATTTTGTCTGCGGTGCATAAGCTCTCAGTGTGCATGCAAACAACGAAGTAATATAATCATAAGATACCCATAGGAGAAGGTAGTGGAAAGATGAGAAGGATAGCAGTAATACAGCCCTACTACATGGGTAAATAAACATAAGACTAAGTGTTTAGTAGAGTATTGGCATGGGGCGAGCGCCTGCCACCCTGATGACCGAACCCATACAATTAGAGATGGGCACCACTGGGAGCTCATTTGATTCATAGTGGTTCCAAAAATGACCGAGAGGATCATCCTGGACTGGACCAGCTGGACAAATGGTGTCCAACCATCTCTTGGGAATATGGCTACTGAGTGATAAAGCTAGGACTCGGCCCCCTTCCTGCCCCCTGACCCCACGGGGTTGGGGCAGCCGGTTGGGTGGGTGGCAGAGGTGTCTGTGGTGCGGGAATGGTGAGTGGAGGTAATGGGATTCAATTTTTTTTACTACCAGTTCTGTGGGCGTGGCTTGGTGGGCGTGGCTTGGTGGGTGTGGCAGGGGAAGGATAGTGTAATATCTCCATTCCCTCCCCACTCCAAGGGAAATTGACTGCGAAATCCCCATTCCCTCCTGATCAGCTGGGACTTGGGAGGCAGAGAATAGATGGGTGCGGGGCCAGTCAGAGGTGGCATTTACCAATTCTACAAACTACTCAAAATTTCCGCTATCGGTTCTCCAGAACTGGTCAGAACCTGCTAAATGCCACCTCTGGTGTGTGAGGTTCGGCCTGGCCGAAGCCATCTTAGAGCTTCAGTGTTGCCAATATTATGTTATCATATCATTCTATCCAATCTGTTAGAATATTCATGACTGGGAGAGAAATGGTAACAAAGTCAGCCAATAGGAGCTTAAACAGATCCAAATCTGTGCTGAGAAACGAAACTGAAACTACTCTGTCTGCTCTGAAATGAAGCTAACTATTCTCTCCTGCTTGTGTTCTGCTTGTAACTTTCTACCACGTTGAAAGAATCTGCTGTTGGTATTGTACATTTATTCATGTGTTATTATGTATAGAAAGAAGTTAGTGAAATCTGCTGAATCAGTTATCTGCGTGTGCTTTCTGGATTTGATTTTTTCTGCAACAAACTAGGATGCAATCCTATCCTATCCTATCTAATATTATCATTTTTCAGTAAACAACACAGGTAGTCCTCGACTTCTAATCGTTCGTTTAGTGACCCCTTGAAGACACAAGTAACAAAATATCAGCACATTCACAAGAACTCTCAATTGGCAGTTTGGCCTCCAAAGGTTTATTAAAAATAAAATTCATTTAATATTTTCACCCTGAAAAACCCTGTGCTCTATAGTCCCACAAAAACTGAACAATTCCCTAACATTTTCATCTAACGGTCCAATGACACATTTCTCGATTTACAACCTTGATTTACAGTCATGAATTTAGTGACCGTTACAACAGCACTGAAAAATGTGACTTATGGCCAGTTTTCACACTTAACAATCACCCCCAGGGTCACGGGATCACAATTTCAGCACTGGACAGCTGCCACATATGAATGTATGACAATTAATTTGGGGAAATTTATGAAAATTAATTCGGGGGAAACTACCATCTGTCAAAAATGGTGTAGTGTCTGCTTGGGGGGGTTAGACTAGATGACCTACAAGACCCCATCCAACACTATTAATCTGTATCTGGATGAGGGCCATCTAGTTGACCTCAGAGGAACATAGGCCCACATTTCCGTCCTTGCAAGTCTATTGTACAAGCATCTTATTTTCTTGCAAACCCAAATTGTTATTTTTTTTTAACACTAGTGCCAATAACCTGGCATTGCCTGGGTATTCATTTATATTCTGGGGGGAAATGCCCAGACCAAACGTAATTTCTAATGTTGGATTTTCCCCCTTACCAGAGGGAGCCCCCTGGCGGAGTACTGTGAAGCGATTACCATGGCAAACTCCACTGCGCTGTACAGTAGAAGCCATCTTACGGCAGTATGGTAGAAGCCGTTTTAAGGCACAACAGGCTGTATCGTAACAGGACACACAAACACACACACACACACACACACACACACACACCGAGTGGGGTTAGGGGTGTTTTACCCCACACAGTATTTATTTCCAGAGAGTAAGTCGTCTGTTGTACCAGGTTTGGTTGAAATTGCTCGAGGCATTCCAGAGTTATGCCGGAATACACACAAACACACACTTTTACATATATAGATTTTCCTGTTTCTTTTGAGTCCCAAATGGGACGCCGTCTCCCCATGCCCATTCTCCTTCTTCAGGCACCCATCACTCACCAGGGTCTTGTAGTCGATCTGCTGCCGTATGAGTTTGTCTTCGCTTAAGGAATAGCGGGCTTCTCCAGTAATGGCGTCGATGGGTCCTTTCTCCATCTGTTGCTTGATGGCGCAGAAGAGGGAGAAGAGGGGCTCACCAGCGCATTCCTGCAACAAGGAAAGAAAGGAAAAAAAGAAGAAGGTGAGGGCAAGATTGGGGAGAAAATGGCTGATAGTCACCTTTCCGTGGGGCCTTGGGTGCTCTCTGAGCTTGCTTGTTGTCTTGCAGACATTTCATCACCCAACTAGGCAACATCATCAGTGTTAGGAGGGAGTGGGGTTGGTGGTCTATTCTCTGTTTATATACAAGGGGCTGCCCTGTCAGTGTTGGTGAGAGCGATCTCGGTGATTCAATGATTTGTTTACTGTTTGATGATTTGTCTCAGTTGGTAGTTCCTTGGTTGGGGCAGTGTTTACTGTTTGTTTGTCTGGTACCAACCGCCGCTTCTCTGGGTGCTCATTTCTGTTGAGAAGTGTTTGGGTCTTTTTGTTTCCTTTTTCGCTTTTTTTAATTGTCTGTTTTGAGACATCTCCTCTTTTTGAGACACTTCCCTGACAGCAATGAAGCAGAGATTAACACCAGACCAATAATCACGCAGCAAACAAGAGCCTAATCAAGGCAGCACCAAGAGAAAACCCCATCACAACTGAGAGGGCAAGACATCTGTATGAAAATAGAGAGTACACTCCACTGCCTTCTGGCACTGATGATGTTGCCTAGGCTGGTGGTGAAATGTCTGCAAGAAAACAACCAAGCTCAGAGCGTACCAAGGACCTCATAATCCTCCTCCTCCTCCTCTTCTTCCTCCTCTCTCCACAAACCCCATTTCCTTCCAACACTGATGATGTTCCCTAGTTGGGTCATGAAACATCTGCAAGAAAACCACCAGCTCAGAGAGTACAAGGACCCCACAGTCATCGTCCTCCTCCTCCTCCTCCTCCTCCTCCTCCTCCTCCTCCTCCTCCTTTTTATAAACCCCACTCTTTCCTATCACTGATGAAGTTTCCTAGTTGTCACGAAACTTCTGCAAGAACATCATCAAGTTCAGAGAGCACCAAGGACCCCACAGTCCTCCTCCTCTCACTGATGATGTTACCCAGTTGGATAATGAAACGTCTGCAAGAAAACAACCAAGCTCAGAGAGCACCAAGGACCCCACAGTCCTCCTCCTCCTCCTCCTCCTCCTCCTCCCTGCAACCTTAACCTTCGGGGAATCACTTAGCAAGTGTCTTGCTTAGCGATGGCGATTTTGGGCTCGGTTGTGGTCGTAAGCCGAGGACTGCCTGTATCTTTCATATCTTTCCTCCCCTAACGTTCAAGCAGCTTCAAATCTCAACCAACAAATGCTCTATCTTACACATTTGCAACAAAAATCAGAACACCAAATACAAACTGGGCGGATACGACCTCATAGACCTCTGTCAAGGACCTAGGAGTCCTCATCTCAAATGATCTAAGAGCTCACGGTAACAGCATTGCCAAAAAGGCATTAAGAGTTGTTAACCTAATTTTGCGAAGCTTCTTCTCCGGTAATACTGTACTGCAAACTAGGGCATACAAAACCTTTGCTGGACCAATTCTCGAATACAGCTCGTCTGTCTGGAATCCACACTGTATATTGGACCTTAATACGATTGAGCAGGTCCAGAGGTATTTCACGAGAAGAGTCCTCCACTCCTCTGCTCACAACAGAATCCCTTATGCCACCAGGTTCGAAATTGTGAGTTTGGACAACCTGGAACTACGCCGCCTTCGGTCTGATCTAAACATAGTGCACAAAATTGTCTGCTACAATGTCCTACCTGTCAATGACTTCTTCAGCTTCAACCTCAATGATTGGCAGGCAAACAATCGATACAAACTCAAACCGCTCCAAACTCGATTGCAGAAAATACGACTTAAGCAACAGAGTGGTCAACGCCTGGAATGCTCTACTTGACTCCGTTGTTACATCCTCAAACCCTCCACAGCTTCAACTTCAAACTGTCTACCGTGGACCTCACCGCATTCCTAAGAGGTCCGTAAAGGGGGCGTGCATAAGTGTTAAGTAATTAAGCTCCCTGTTAGAAGAGCAAGTATGCAGAGAAGCGTAATGAGAGTGATATGGAAGAACACGCACAAACCAGCATACAGAGACACTGAATAGTATAAAAAATATAGTAGTTTACTATGTAGAAATATAGAAGTATTCAGAGTCCGGTTAACAGTCCAGGTCATACACGGTTCAGTCATTCAGTTATCAATATTCTCAGTTTAACACACAAAACAGCTAAACAGTAACAAGACTCAATAACTCACAAGCAGTATCAAACAGTATCCACGATCAGCATCTAACAAACAGAGAGAGAACTAACAGTCATTCTGGTTCCCTCTTACAGCTGCATGAGGTAACAAACCAATTACATCCCTCCAACATTTAAAGTAACAGTAAAGTAATCATAGCTTATATACATTGCCAAACCAAGCCTGGGGTTACATCCCTATCAATAAGCGCACCACTCTATTTGTTTGTTTGTTTGTTTGTATTTATATGCCGCCCTTCTCCAAAAGGATTCAGGGCGGCGTACAACATTAAAAAAAACACACATCCCAAAAGTTTAAAATTTTTTTAATCCATATCCAAAAAAAACAAACCGAATTTAAAAGACAATGCATTTAAAATAAGTTAAAATTAACAGGCCAGGCCGGCTTGCTGGAAAAGCCAACTTTTTAGGGCGCGTCGGAAGGACCGGAGGTCAGGGATTATGCGAAGCTCCGGGGGCAGCTCATTCCAGAGGGAAGGCGCTCCCACAGAGAAGGCTCTCCCCCTGGGGGTCACCAGCCGACACTGCCTGGCCGACGGCACCCTGAGGGTGTGCCTTCCGTCCCTGTCCTATTGTCCCCATTTATTGTTACTCATTTCTTATGTATATATTTATACCTGCTTATATGTTTATATGTTATATTCATACAAGTATGTTTTCTCATACTTGCTTGTCAAACCAACTAAATAAAATAAATGAAGCATAATTTTTCTGTACAGTAAATCCATGATTTGGGATTTATTGCAGAAATCAAGGCATGCCGTTGATTGGTTGTGTCATCGTGTCTTGTTTTGGGACACCCAACTTACAAGCCCTTGCCAGTATGTACCAAAGGAGTATTTGCAGCCAGTTTCTAATTTGTGCAGAAATATCCGTCCCTAAGCAAAAGGACGCCTTCGCTTCGGTTCAATTTGCCTCCTTTCAATCAGTTCCTCCAACCGATTTGAGGTCCTTTGAATTTAACAAAGGCAAAACAAACCGGGATTAAATTCCCTGCAGTGGCTGAAAAGGGGACGAACCAGGAGATTACAACATAGGGAATGCTGACTCCCACCGTCTTCCCAATCAAGCTTTCTTTCTCAACTATTGACTGATTGACTCTCCGTCTAACGTGATTGTGAATCATTTTCTGCTTGATTCTCCATCCATTGTTTTCTGCTCGCTCTTCCATCAATTGTTTTCTGCGGGATTCTCAATCAAACAGAAAACAATGCACCCTAATTAACGCACAAGCAAGAAGGAAATCGCACCCTCCCTGAAACTGGCGAGGCAAGCGAATGTATATAAACAGAGAACACACTCATTAGCACTGATGATGTTGCCTAGTTGGGTAATGAAACGTCTGCAAGAAACTGCTGGGTAAGGGAGCACCCTACTCCCCTCTAGCACTGACAAAATGCCTGCAAGCAAACAACCAAGGGCAGGGCGCATCAAGGACTCCACGTATCTTCTCCAGCAGCCAACACTTAGATAAGCGGAGATGAACACCAGACAAACAAAGGAGCGGAAAACAATACCCAAATCAAGTCATTACGTACCTAGGCACTTGGCAACTGACTCATATCTATAGCAACTGACTCATATTTATGACGGTTACAGTCTCCCGTGATCCCTTTTTACCACCTTCTGATGAGCAAACTCAATGGGGAAGTCCAAGTCACTCAACAACTGTGCTACTTATTTACCGTGTTTCCCCGAAAAGTCAGGGTCTTATTTTCTTTTGACCCCTGAAATAAGCGCTCGGACTCGCAGGAGGCGGCGAGCGCACTCACCTCATGGCTGCTGCTGTGTTGCAATATTTTCAGAGGTGGGGGGGCTTATTTTCAGGGGAGGGCTTATTTTAGCGCATGCGCTCAAAAGCCTGATCGGACGTACTATCCATGGAGGTCTTATTTTGGGGGAAAACAGGATAAAAACGGCAGTGATTCACTTAATAACAGTGGCAAGAAACGGTGACTCTCTCTCCCTCTATTCTCTCTTTCTCTTCAACTGTCCTCCCTGGAGAGAGGGGGGGGGATTGTCTATGACAATCCACCACAGCCAACTCCCCACGGTCAACTCCCCACTTTCTAAACCGCCAGGATTTACTTAGAGCAGGGATTCATGTTGAAGTGCAAAATCTGCTGGAAAACAGATCCGGTTTCGATCAGAAGCGCCAAATCCTGCCGAACACGAAGGCTGCAGGTTGATTTCCCTGCCCTGCTCCCCGATTTCTATTATCTATTATTCTATTATCATCCCATATAGTGAATAACCCTCTGTGCCTGCAATCCTGCCTGGAAAGGGAGCGGCTAATAAATTCAAATTTATTATTATTATTAATCCTGGCTCTCGTCCCTCGAGGGCCTTCTTCCCAAATCCCTTGGTGTCGTTCCAATTTTGTCCTCGGCGAATCCGGAGAGCTCCGGGTCAGAAGCAAAAAAAGGAAAAAAAAAGTGTGTGTGTGTGTGTGTGTTTGAGTGCTTTCCTTCCCCGCAGCACCTTTAATTAGCTTATCTCCGGACAACATATGGCTTCCTTGTGGCTTATCGGCCTGCCTTTTCGTAAAGAGAGAAGACAAGAAGGTGAAAAATAGCCTATTATGGGAGCAGGGTTTTCCCAGGCTCACCTCCCCCTCTCCCCCTCCCCTCAATTTCAGCCGAAAATGGGGAATCTGATAGCAGGAACTAGGAACTGACCTTCCAGGTTCCTTTCCGATGTTTTTTTTTTCCCTGGCTGCAGGAAAGGCATTAGAGATCGGAGAAAAGTTACCAGGTAGTTTTAACAGATTAACAGAGTTGGAAGGGACCTTGTAGGTCATCTAGTCCAAGCAGGAGACCCTACACCATTTCTGACAGAGGGCAATCCAGTCTCTTCTTAAAAGCCTCCAGGGATGAAGCTCCCACTATTTCCAAAGGCAACTTCAGTTCCATGGGTTGATTGTTCTCCCTGTCAGGAAATTTCTCTTTATTTCCAGGTTGAATCTCTTCTTGGTCAGTTCCCATCCATTTCTCCTTGTCTGGCCTTCAGGTGCTTTGGAAAATAGCTTGAGCCCCTCCTCTCTATGGCACCCACCCCAAATATTGGAAGACTGCCAAAGAATGGAGGCCTTTGAACTCTGTTGCTGGAGAAGACTCCTGCATTGAGTCCCTTGGACTGCAAGGCCATCCAACTGGTCAGTCCTAGAGGAGATCAACCCTGACTGCTCTTTAGAAGGCCAGATCCTGAAGAGGAAACTCAAAGACTTTGGCCACTAATGAGAAGGAAGGACTCCCTGGAGAAGAGCCTCATGCTGGGAAGGATGGAGGGCAAAAGAAGAAGAAGGGGATGACAGAGAAGGAGGTGGCTGGATGGAGTCATGGAAGCAGTTGGCGTGAGCTTAAATGGACTCCAGAGGATGGTAGAGGACAGGAAGGCCTGGAGGAACGTTGTCCATGGGGTCGCGATGGGTCGGACATGACTTCGCAACTGACAACAACTATATATCTACATGTGGGCGTAGCAGTGGTGGGTTGCAGGCAGTACGCCGCAGTACGGGCGTATCGGAGCCTGTCCGGAGCACCGGATACCATTCCAGTACAGTGCTCTGTTGGGCCCACCGGCCCGCCTGAACTCCTTACCGGTCTTTTAAGTCTTCGGGGCTTCCGCGCAAGCGCATGGTGAGTACAGCGCCTGTGCGACGCTCCACTGAGCAGCTGGAGCATCGCGGAGGCTCGCGGAGGCGCTAAGATACATGCACACTCTGCACACCTCCATCTGGATGCCACCGGGCCCATTCCAACTGTACCAGTTGGAATGGGATCTGGAACCCACCGCTGGGGTGTAAGTGGGATCAATCTTCCCAACAGGTGAGTGATAGTTTTATAGAATCCATCGTCCATCCATCATCAGTCTAGTCCGAAATTCAAAAGCATAAATAAAATAAAATAATAATAAAGGCTCCAGAGAGCAAGAAATCTCATAAACATTTTGGGACCTTAACTTACAAGTCTATAAAATTATGATTCATCACCAGCTTCTATTTATATGGATCTGTCTAATTGCGCGGAAGAAATACGATTGGCTTTAGCTGCGTTTTAACTTTTGATGGGATGCACTGAATATATATATATATATATTTGACACGGCGGTAATAAATCAAGATGAAAATTAAAGCTGATGAAAAATAAATGCGGGAGGGAAAAAGTCAATTTCCTTGCACTCGAAAAAAAAATCTCGAGAAGCGTTTTTTTTAGCCGCGTACAAATTGCGACGTAATTCATTAACAAAGAATCTCTGCCTAACCTTGATTTATTAACATGATTCGCTTAAGTCAGGGGTGTCCAAACTTGGGAACTTTAAGACTTGTGGACTTCAACTCCCAGAATTCCCCAGCCAGCCATGCTGGCTGGGGAATTCTGGGAGTTGAAGTCCACAAGTCTTAAAGTTCCCAAGTTTGGACACCCCTGGCTTGAGTGCTCAGTTCCTTTCATTAGCTTCTTTGGGAAGATTTTTTCTGGAAGTTCTCTGAACATGCTCAAAGTATTTTTTTTAAAGCTATCTGTGAGCCCGGAATAAAGTCAACCGATACAAAATCACAAGAGTTGGAAGGGACCTCGGAGGTCTTCTAGTCCAACCCCCTGCTCAAGTGACCCTATGCCAGTGATGGCTAACCTTTTTTGCCTCAGGTGCCAAAAGCGTGCCCACACATAATGCAATGCCCCCCCATCCCCTGCGCATGTGTACATGACACCACCACCACCCCGCGACCCCCCGTCCATTCACTCGTGGCCACCCCACACCCCGTTTTGAGCCTAGCACACCACTCTGAAGCCTCCTGGAACCACAAATGGGTTGTGGAGGTTCCAGGAGGCTTCAGGGAGGCCTACTAGGCCCAAAATGGGGCGCGGGGGGGGGGAATGTGCACATGACCCCACCCCCTGTGTATGCCTAAGGTGGAACTAGAACTCACCATCTCCTGGTGACTGGCGCAAAGGACCCAACCAGATTTCAAACCTAAGGCAGGACTAGAACTCACTGTCTCCTGATGATAGGTCCAAAGTCACTCAACTGGCTTTCATGCCTAAGGGAGAACTAGAACTCCCCATCTCCTGGTGATAGGTCCAAAGTCACCCAGCCAGCTTTCATGCCTAAGGCAGGACTAGAACTCACCGTCTCCTGGTGATTGGCCCAAAGTCACCCAGCCAGCTTTCATGCCTAAGGGAGAACTAGAACTCCCCATCTCCTGGTGATTGGTCCAAAGTCACCCATCCAGTTTTCATGCCTAAGGCGGAACTAGAATTCTCCATCTCCTAACGACAAGCCATAAGTCACCCCGCTGGCTTTCATGCCTATGATGTGACTAGAACTCACTGTCTCCTGTTTTCTAGCCTGTTGTCTCAACCCTGCATCAATCTCCAAATGAATGGACCTCAACTCCCAGAATCCTCCAACTAGAATTCCTCAACTGGCAATGCGCCAGACCACGGGCTGGATCCGGTCCCCAGGCCTTGAGTTTGACACCTCTGCACCAGTGGTGGGTTCCGGATCCTGTCGCAACCGGTATGCTGCGCATGGGGCCGGGTGTCCTGGTCGGGCACACGCACTGTTCGCGCATGCACATGCCGCTGCCCTGCGACACCCAGCTGCTCAGCGGTGGTCGTGCAGGCGCCGCATGCTGTGCGCGTGTGCGCAATTGGCCAGTCGTATTATAAACGGCCATAGAACGCGGGCGGGCGGGCCAAACGAAGCACCGTACTGATACGGTGGCCGCTACTCCCGGCTACTACCGGCGCCCATACCAGGCTGTACCACCCAGAAAACCACTGCTGCCCTGCATTAGAAGAAACTGGAAAGGAAAGTCTAAAAGTCTAGAATATTGCTAAATCAACACCATTAAACCATGTTTTCCAACCTTTAGGAAGGTAGGTGGACTTCAATTCCCAGAATTCCCCAGCCAGTTGCCTTAGAGCAGGGGTTGGCAAACGTAAACACTCAAAGAGCCCTTTCGGCCCCGTTTCCCACAGAAAAGAAAACTCCGGGAGCCACAAAGGTCCTAACCAGAAGCCCCCCGTTCAATTCTGGAGCTGACCGGAAGTTCAGTTCCCCCACCATAGAGTCTCCTCCTAGTGCGGCGTACTTTTCACTCTACTGGCCGGAAGTCCGGTTCCCCCACCATAGAGTCTCCTCCTACTGCGGCATCCTTTTTCCTTTGCTGATCGGAAGTTCAGTTCCCCCACCATAGAGTCTCCTCCTAGCGCGGCGTCCTTTTCCCTCTACCTGTCATCACCGAAAGCCCTATCAATTGTGGAGACAACCGGAAAACCCTCCCCTTGCCATAGAGTCTTCTCCTGGCGCACTGTGCTTCTCTCCCCCCCCCACCAGAAGCTCCTCTCAAAATTGTGGCGCCGACCGGTGATGGAGCCGCAGCAGAGGGAGGAAAGAGCCACATGCGGCTCCAGGGCCGCAGTTTCCTGATCCCTGCCTTAGAGCTCCCGAAATTGAAAAACCAGTTGTACTAAACAACCAACCTGCAAATCAAAGAAGGACGAATCCCACTGGCTCTCTTTAGATCCCATCTCGGAAGAAATAAGGGAGCGGCATCACTACTTACCTTGAGAAACTTATAAAGAAGGAAAGTGAACCAGTTCGTAAGCATCTTCTCCGCCACAGATTCGGTCCTAGAAGGAAATGGAATGAGAGAGAAGGGGGGGAAAATTGCTAATATTTTCCTCTTGTTATCTTCCCTGGGTGATTGATGGATCGATGGATCCCTCCTATTTGCATGCTATCATAAAGAAAAAAGCTATTCTCCAAATAAAAAGCTCCAAATAAAAATATAGACACAGCAATGCAATGAGAACGGAAAGAAAATAAAATAGCATAATATCAAATGATGCAAATTTCTCCGTCCTCCAGGTTGTCCCAAAGGTGCTTTTTTTCAAGAGGCAACTGGACATCCTTGGTTTCTCCTTGAAGATGTTACGCTTCTCATCCAAGCAGCTTCTTCAGTTCTGACTGAAGGATTTATACTCCTTGCGGTCATTTATATTTGTGCAAATGGAGCGTGTGCGGAGGTGCTCGCCCCCTGTTTGCGCAAGTAAGGAGGCTCGTGCACGCATGCATGCTCGCTGGCTGATTCCATGGCCCAGTTGCAAAGCCTTTGCCCCGGCTTTAAAGGTCAAGTGTATATAAACAGAAAGCAACACCCCCTCCCTTGTAGCAGTGATGGTGTTACCCAGCATGGTCATTAAACATCTGCAAGAAAGCAACCAAGATCAGAGAGCATCAAGGACCTCATAGTCCTCCTCCTCCTCCCTGCGAATCCCACTTCCCTTCTAGCACTGATGATATTCCCTAGATGGGTCAAGAAACATCTGTAAGAAAACCACCATGCTCAGAGAGCACCTCCTCCTCTCCTCTTCCCCCTCCTCGTCTCTCTTGCTCCTCTCCTCTTCCTCATCCTCTCCTCTTCCTCCTTATCTCCTCTTCCTCCTTCACTTCCTCTCCTCATCCTCCTCTTCTCCTCTTCTTCCTCTTCCTCCTCCTCTCCTCTCCCCCTCTCCTCTTCCTGCTTCACTCCCTCCTCTCCTCTTCCTCCTTCACTCCCTCCTCTCCTCTTGCTCCTCCTCCTCTCTCTTGCTCCTCTCCTTTCTTCTCATCCTCTCCTCTTCCCTCTTCCTCCTCCTCTCCTCTCCCCCTCTCTTCTCCTCCTCTCCTCTCCCTCCTTCACTCCCTCCTCTCCTCTTCCTCCTCCTCCTCTCTCTTGCTCCTCTCCTCTTCCTCATCCTCTCCTCGTCCTCTCCTCTTCCTCCTTCACTTCCTCTCCTCCTCCTCCTCTTCTTCCTCTTCCTCCTCCTCTCCTCTCCCCCTCTCTTCTTCCTCCTCATCTCCTCTCCCTCCTTCACTCCCTCCTCTCCTCTTCCTCCTCCTCCTCTCTCTTGCTCCTCTCCTCTTCCTCATCCTCTCCTCGTCCTCTCCTCTTCCTCCTTCACTTCCTCTCCTCCTCCTCCTCTTCTCCTCTTCTTCCTCTTCCTCCTCCTCTCCTCTCCCCCTCTCCTCTTCCTGCTTCACTCCCTCCTCTCCTCTTCCTCCTTCACTCCCTCCTCTCCTCTTCCTCCTCCTCCTCTCTCTTGCTCCTCTCCTCTTCCTCATCCTCTCCTCGTCCTCTCCTCTTCCTCCTTCACTTCCTCTCCTCCTCCTCTTCTTCCTCTTCCTCCTCCTCTCCTCTCCCCCTCTCTTCTTCCACCTCTCCTCTCCCTCCTTCACTCCCTCCTCTCCTCTTCCTCTTCCTCCTCTCTCTTGCTCCTCTCCTCTTCCTCATCCTCTCCTCGTCCTCTCCTCTTCCTCCTTCACTTCCTCTCCTCCTCCTCCTCTTCTTCCTCTTCCTCCTCCTCTCCTCTCCCCCTCTCTTCTTCCTCCTCCTCTCCTCCTCCTCTCCTCTCCCTCCTCCTCTCCTCTCCCTCCTCTCCTCTTCCTCCTCCTCCTCTCTCTTGCTCCTCTCCTCTTCCTCATCCTCTCCTCGTCCTCTCCTCTTCCTCCTTCACTTCCTCTCCTCCTCCTCCTCTTCTTCTTCCTCCTCCTCTCCTCTCCCCCTCTCTTCTTCCTCCTCCTCTCCTCTCCCTCCTCCTCTCCTCTCCTTCCTCTCCTCTTCCTCCTCCTCCTCTCTCTTGCTCCTCTCCTCTTCCTCATCCTCTCCTCGTCCTCTCCTCTTCCTCCTTCACTTCCTCTCCTCCTCCTCCTCCTCTTCTTCCTCTTCCTCCTCCTCTCCTCTCCCCCTCTCTTCTTCCTCCTCCTCTCCTCTCCCTCCTTCACTCCCTCCTCTCCTCTTCCTCCTCCTCCTCTCTCTTGCTCCTCTCCTCTTCCTCATCCTCTCCTCGTCCTCTCCTCTTCCTCCTTCACTTCCTCTCCTCCTCCTCCTCCTCTTTTTCCTCTTCCTCCTCCTCTCCTCTCCCCCTCTCTTCCTCCTCCTCCTCTCCTCTCCCTCCTTCACTCCCTCCTCTCCTCTTCCTCCTCCTCCTCTCTCTTGCTCCTCTCCTCTTCCTCATCCTCTCCTCGTCCTCTCCTCTTCCTCCTTCACTTCCTCTCCTCCTCCTCTTCTTTCTCTTCCTCCTCCTCTCCTCTCCCCCTCTCTTCTTCCTCCTCCTCTCCTCCTCCTCTCCTCTCCCTCCTCCTCTCCTCTCCCTCCTCTCCTCTTCCTCCTCCTCCTCTCTCTTGCTCCTCTCCTCTTCCTCATCCTCTCCTCGTCCTCTCCTCTTCCTCCTTCACTTCCTCTCCTCCTCCTCTTCTTCCTCTTCCTCCTCCTCTCCTCTCCCCCTCTCTTCTTCCTCCTCCTCTCCTCCTCCTCTCCTCTCCCTCCCCCTCTCTTCTCCCTCCTCTCCTCTTCCTCCTCCTCCTCTCTCTTGCTCCTCTCCTCTTCCTCATCCTCTCCTCGTCCTCTCCTCTTCCTCCTTCACTTCCTCTCCTCCTCCTCCTCTTCTTCCTCTTCCTCCTCCTCTCCTCTCCCCCTCTCTTCTTCCTCCTCCTCTCCTCCTCCTCTCCTCTCCCTCCTCCTCCTCTTCACAAGCCCCACTTCCCCTCTAGCAATGACGATGCTCCCTAGTTGAGTCATGAAACGTCTACAAGAAAACCACCCAGCCTCAGAGGGCTCTAAGCAGTTGAACCCTGAGCTACAAAGCTCTCTTCTCTTCTATTGAAATAGCTTTTTCGAGGGACCTCAGAGGTCTTCTAGTCCAACCCCCTGCCTAGGCAGGAAACCCTACAGTACTTCAGACAAATGGTTATCCAACATTAAAAACTTCCAGTGTTGGAGCATTCACAACTTCTGGAGGCAAGCTGTTCCATTGATTAATCATTGTAACTGATTAATTAATTTTTATAACAATTTATTTTATATAAATTGTTCTGATTTGAATTTCTGCTTCAATTATCAGGGCAGCCTCTTCAGATATTGGTCCTGCCCTTGCATCCAAGACTCTGCTATTTCCTGAACCATCCAGGGTTGGCTCTGGGCTGGGGAAAGGCACCCAACCCCGTGGGGAGTGGGACCCTGGGCCAAGCTTACCTCCGGAGCAATAACTTGGGGTGGTTTTTGCTCTCCAGGTTCTTGTCAATCAGGTCGGCCAGGAGCTGCTTGAGGACGTCCGTGGCATATTCCAGCTTGCTCTGCAGCACCGTCATAATGAGGGAGGCCACGTTGCCACGGTCGCGCATGGAGAAGCTGCGCTGGGATTCCAGGGTGCGGATGAAGGAGAGAAGGAAAGGCTTGTTGTTGATCAGCTGGGCGAAAAACTTGAGACCTTTCTCCACCCGGTCTTGCCGATAGCCAGGAACCTGTTCCAAAACAGAAAGGATCCAGAATAACAGAGTCGGAAGGGACCTTGGAGGTCTTCTAATCCAACCCCCCTTGCTCAAGCAGGAGAGCCTATACCTGTGATGTGAACCTATGGCATGCTCTGCGGGCATAAATGCCGTCACCAGCTGCTCTTCTGTTTCTGGCGCGCACATGTGATGGAGCGCCAACGAATGGCCTGAAAACAGCCCAAAAATGCCCCCTCCCCAAAGGGTGTTTAGCCTATTTTCAGGCTGTTTTTCGGCCATTTTCAGCTCATTTTCAAACTGTTTTTCAGCCATTTTCAGGTTGTTTTTCAGCCATTTTCAGGTTGTTTTTTGCCATTTTTAGGCTGTTTTTCAGCCATTTTCAGGTTGTTTTTCGGCCATTTTCAGGTTGTTTTTCAGCCATTTTCAGGTTGGTTTTCAGCCATTTTCAGGTTGGTTTTCGGCCATTTTCAGGTTGTTTTTCGGCCATTTTCAGGTTGTTTTTCAGCCATTTTCAGGTTGGTTTTTGGCCATTTTTAGGCCGTTTTTCAGCCATTTTCAGTTGTTTTTCAGCCATTTTCAGGTTGTTTTTCGACCGTTTTCCTCCCATTTTCAGGTAGTTTTTTCAGCCCATTTTCAAGCCGTTTTTCAGACCATTTCAGGCTGAAAAATAGCCCCCCCAAAAGCCTGAAAACGGGCCGAAAAACACCCCAAAAGCAGGCTTGCGCATGCCAGCCAGCTGTCTTTGGGTTTGGGATTCTGATTTGGGCACTCGGTACCAAAAAGATTCGCTATCACGGGCCTATACCATTTCAGACAAATGGCTGTGCAAACTCCTGACCCCTCTTCTCTCTGGCAGCCCCTCAAGTATGGGAAGACTGCTATCATGTCCCCTATGGTCCTTCTCTTCGTTAGGCGAGGCACACCTGGTTCCCTCAGTAGGTGATCATAATAGGCTTAACAGAATAACAGAGTTGGAAGGGAAGTTGGAGATCTTCTAGTCCAACCCCCCCTGATCAAGCAGCAGACCCTATATCGTTTCAGACAAATGGATCTTCTTAAAAGCCTCCAGTGATGAAGCACCCACAACTTCTAAAGGCAAGTTCTGTTCCACTGATTAATTGTCCTAACTGTCAGGAAATTTCTCCTCAGTTCTAGGTTGCTTCTCTCCTTGATTAGTTTCCACCCATTGCTTCTTGTTCTACCCTCAGGTGCCTTGGAGAATAGCTTGACTCCCTCTTCTCTGCGTAAGGTAAAGGTTCCCCTCGCACATATCTGCTAGTCGTTCCTGACTCTAGGGGGCGGTGCTCATCTCTGTTTGAAAGCCGAAGAGCCAGCGCACTGTCTGAAGACGTCTCCATGGTCATGTGGCCAGCATGACTCAATGCCGAAGGCGCACGGAACGCTGCTCCCTTCCCACCAAAGGTGGTTCCTATTTTTCCTACTTGCATTTTTTACCTGCTTTCAAACTGCTAGGTTGGTAGAAGCTGGGACAAGGAACGGGAGCTCCCTACGTTACGCGGCGCTAGGGATTCGAACCGTTGAACTGCTGGCCTTTCTCATCGACAAGCTCAGCCTCTTAGACAACCGCCTTAAAGTACAGCTGATTTTTACCAGGCCTGGATCCTTCCTTACCCTTATAACGTTTGATGGGAAAAGTTAAACCTGTTTAAAATTCTCTCCAGTTCGCAGTTGTGGCATCTGTTGCGCAGCAGTTGGTTGGCTGGTTTTTAAGGCTGTCCGTGCCTCAGTTTCTCCCCCCCCCCCCAAATTCTTACCTCC
>NC_138553.1:4170268-4197768 GCF_964273705.1 Natrix helvetica | reverse complement strand
ATCTTATCTATCCCACTGTCATCCCAAAGTGATAAATTATCATTCGTCCTGGGTCAACTATTTGTGTTTGTTTCTTAATACCATCTCTTGTCAATTGTTGTTTCATTAAATATGATAAATTCAGTCTCCAGAATAAGTCTATCATCCGATTCAAGTGCAGACAGAAGTAGTTGCCAGTTAACTGTAATAAATCCATCCAGTCTTTGTACAAGAAAATAGTTTGTTGCCTTCCGCAACAAAGAAATACGGAAACCTAAACTTTGGAGCAGCAGACGAGGTCCATTTAGTTAGTTTTCCAGCCATGAGATCCTCTCTTTGCTTTGGAACTGAATCAAAGTCCTTTTGGGTATCTCTCTATCTTCATGCCCTGATATTTTTGGGAACATCATTAACTGTTTGATCAAGCTTTTGAAAGAGAAATCTAGCTAGAAGCTGCAGATTTCTCCTTTCTTTAGATTTCAGACACCGTTCAGCCATTTTAATCTATGGAACTTAGTCGAAGAAGAAAGAATCAGAGAAGTATGTTTTCCTCTACATTTCAGGCTGAGGTTATAAGAAAATTGCAATAAAAATAAACTTCGGGTACTTTTCAAATTCAAAAAATACAAAATTCAGTGGTGAGAGCCTCCCCAAATGCTGCTGAGGGGACAGAGATTATCCAGAATAACAGATATCAAAAAGGGGGGAAAAGGAGAAACAGAGTCCAGATAGGGGTTGAAATAAATCAACATTCAACCGGTAATCAACTTTTAAAGCAAAAAGCAAAACAAAGCAATAGATTCAAAAAGTGAATGTTAAGATAACGAAGCTGCTGACAGGAAGATGAATACGCCCAGTGACTTTTCCGTCGCTTCCAAAGGGAACTGGACTCTTCGTGTCCCAGTGGATTCACGAGTGCCGAAAAGTCACATTGGGTCACTCTTAAATGCTCCCATTCAAAGCCAGGGAGAAAAAAGAACCTGCTTCAGCAGGAAAATCAGCAGATTGTCGGTAAGAGAAAAAAAGAAACTCTTACTGTGCATCAGCCATATTGAGAGGAAGGGCTTATTTGTTAGATCTTCTCTTATCCTAGTTAATTGTGTGGTGAGAACGCAGCCAATATAAAGCCATTAAATATGCTTCTTATTTCTCCAGCAGTACAGGCAGACCTCAATTGACGACCACAATTGAGCTCAAAACTTCCCTGGCTAAGCGAGGCAGCTATTTAGTCAGCTTTTGCCTCATTTTACAACCTTTTTTTGCCACGGTCGCTAAGCGAATCATTGCAGTTGTTAAGTGAATCATGCAGTCATTAAGCGAACCTGGCTTCCCCCTGTCAGAATGCGATGGCCATTTAGAGAATGCGGTAATTGTTTAAGCCAGGGGTGTCCAAACTTGGGAACTTTAAGACTTGTGGACTTCAACTCCCAGAATTCCCCAGCCAGGCTGGGGAATTCTGGGAGTTGAAGTCCACAAGTCTTAAAGTTCCCAAGTTTGGACACCCCTGGTTTAAGCAAACCTAATATTCACTATAGTCGTGGGTTATTTTGCAGGAACTGGAAGGAAATGCTGATTTTTGGTAAAAATGTCATCGCTTGTAGCCACATGGCTATGGGGTGTTGCAAACGAGCATCAATGCGCACTGGTTGCCAAGCGCCAAATGCAGTCATGTGACCCCGGGAAGAAGGAACGGCATTGGGACGTCCAATCTGATTCACGAATACCTTTTTCCAAGGACGGTTGTAACTTTGACCAGTTGCTAAGCGACCGGTTGTAAGCCAAGGACTACAAGCAACTGAGCAGTTGCACAGGGGAATGACTTTGTAAAAGGGACCAGGACCACACCAAGGAAACCATCGATACAGTAGTCCTCGACTTTATGGCCACAACTGAGTCCGTCGCTAAGCGAGACAATTGTTAAGTGAATTTTGGCCCCTTTTCACAGCCACAGTTGCTAAGCAAATCACTGCAGTTATTAAGTTAGTAAGATGGTTGTTAAGTGAATTCGGCTTCACTTTGCTTGCCAGAGTGGTCACAAAACGGAATCACGTGCTCCCAGGAAACTACAACCGTCATAAATACGAGTCCGTTGCCAAGCATCTGTTATTTTGATCTGGTGACCACGAGGATGCGTCACACACAACGGTGTGAAAACTGGCCGCAAGTTCCCTTTCGCGTTGTAACTTTGAATGGACACTAAGTGAACTATTGCCAGTCAAGGACTACCTGTAAAAGGGGGATGAAGGAAGGAAAAGGTTTTTCCTTTTTTCCCTATTTCTTAAGCTGTAAAGAAGGAGAGGGAAGAAAATATCCTTTCAGACATGCAAGATTCCATACAATAAAAACACAATAGCAGAGTTGGAAGGGACCTTGGAGGTCTTCTAGTCCAACCCCCTGCCTAGGCAGGAAACCCTAAACCGTTTCAGACAAATGGCTATCCAACATCTTCTTAAAGACTTCCAGTGTTGGGGCATTCACAACTTCTAGAGGCAACTTCTGTTCCACTGATTGATTGTTCTAACTGTCAGGAAATTTCTCTTCAGTTCTAAGTTGCTTCTCTCCTTGATTAGTTTCCACCCATTGCTTCTTGTTCTACCCTCAGGTGCTTTGGAGAATAGCTTGACTCCCTCTTCTTTGTGGCAACCCCTGAGATATTGGAAGACTGCTATCATGTCTCCCCTAGTCCTTCTTTTCATTAAACTAGACATACCCAGTTCCTGCAACCGTTCTTCCTATGTTTCAGCCTCCAGTCCCCTAATCCTCTTTGTTGCTCTTCTCTGCACTCTTTCCAGAGTCTCCGCATCTTTTTTACCTCTTGGTGACCAAAACTGAATGCAAATATTCCAAGTGTGGCCTTACCAAGGCCTTATAAAGTGGTATTAACCCTTCACGTTAACATCGCCTTACAGTGGAGTAGAATGAGCTCAACTGGGCGTGCTGCCTATCTGGACTACCTCGCAGGGCTGTCAGCAATTCAGCCTTTTGTAACCCCTTAGGCTCGTAATACCTTCCTTGCACTCCAGAGCCACCCGGGACTCCAGATTGTCCATCTGCATTTGCAGCCTCTTGAGCGTGAGGTCGCTTTCCCGAGACTTCCGCTTGTAGGCGATCAGGACGGCTACGATGAAGATGATGAGCAGGCCGCCGGCCACGGCGATGCTGACGATGGCGGGCAGGCTGAGCGGGCTGTCGGAGGAGATGTTCACCATGCCAGGGGAGAATTCCATGCCTCCGACACGAGCCTGCGGAGAGGGAGAGAGAGAGGGGGACTAAGCCAGTGTTTCTCAACCTTGGATTGGCCCCTTTAAGAGGTGTGGGACTTCAACTCCCAGAATTCCCCAGCCAGCAAATCACTCGATCTCATGGTCTGTGCTGGCTGGAGGATCCTGGGAGTTGAAGTCCCACTCTTCTTAAAGGAGCCAAGGTTGAGAAAGTGTGTAGCAATCTATCTTGCTAAGTTAGTGGTGCGTTGGCCTAGTGAAGGGGAGCTCTCGCTTCACAATCAGGAGGCTGTGGATTCGATCCTAGGTAGAGGCAGATATTTCTCTCTCTGGGCCCAATGGGAATGTATCTGCTGAACAAAACTCTGCATCGGCAATAGGAAGGGCATCTGGCCAGTAAATGCTCAGCTCCATTCAGTTGCCATTCAGACTCCACCCCGCAGGGCTGTTAAAAGAAGATGAATCTATCTTGCTAAGCCCAAGACTCACTTCTAGCATTCACTTCTCCTGGTGAAAGATGAAGTCGCTAGATCTCATGGTCTTCTTGTGGAGGATAAAATCACACACACACAGACAAAACACCCTGGAGAAAAATGTGTTTTTCTCTTTTACTCTTTTTAATTTGCATTTTTAAATGTTATGGTCGAGTTTCCTTTTGTCTCTGCTAAATTTTTTTCTTTGGGATTTTGCATTTTAATCTTCTGAATGAAATAAAAATAGAGAAAGATGAAGTCACTAGTCCTCATAGTTCATGCCAGCTGGGAATTCTGGGAGTTGAAGTTCACACCTCTTAAAGGGGCCAAGATTGAGAAACATTGCACTGATCTCACTTGCTAAGCTCAAATCCCACCTCTACATTCTCTTCTCTTTGTGAAAGACAAAGTCGCTAGTCCTCAAGGTCCATGCTGGTTGGAGAATTATGGGAGTTGAAGTCCACACCTCTTCAAGGGGCCAAGGTTGAGAAACACTGCACTAATCTCACTTGCTAAGCTCAAGTCCCACTATTCGCATTCTCTACTCCTTGTAAAAAATGAAGTCACTAGATCTCATGATTCAACGGGTGAACACAGGAACCTCCCAGTTGAAATTTGAGGATCTAAAAATACTGATATTGAGACGGATATTAAAAGTGAGGGTCTCTTCCCTTTACTAGCCACAGGGGAATAAGTGAGGAACAATAAATTATGCAAAATTTCAAATAAAACAGGATTTGGCTCTCTTCGTATGACAACATCGCTCTCCAAGTTCCAAGGGACAGTTGACTTTTTGATTGATTCTTTTCAGGGTAAGTAAATCGCCTTTGCCCCGCGACATGCCGGCGGTATTCCTTACCGTGACTTTATGCCGTCCTGTAAGATTTGGGGATTCACACAACAGCTGGACATCGGAGACGGTAACCACGCAGGGTTTCTCCCCAATCAGCACGGTGTAATTCAGCTTAGCGTTTCCTCCCGCCACCGGCGGGGTTAAGTTTTTCCCCTAGGCCAAGAGAAACCACATGGGTGGATGGTGAGATTGGCAGCATATACATTTAATCAATTAATCAATAATAAACCAATTGATCAATAAGGGCTGAATCAAGGCAGTCAGAAAAAATGAGAAGAAAAGGGGTAATCTTTTTACCACCTCCCTGTAACGCAGTGGTGTCCAATCTTGGCACCTTTTAGTACAGTATGGTGAAGGTAAAGGTTCCCCTCGCACATATGTGCTAGTCATTCCTGACTCTAGGGGGCGGTGCTCATCTCCGTTTCAAAGCTGAAGAGCCAGCGCTATCTGATGACGTCTCCGTGGTCATGTGGCCGGCGTGACTCAACGCTGAAGGCGCACGGAACGCTGTTCCCTTCCCACCAAAGGTGGTTCCTATTTTTCTACTTGCATTTTTATGTGCTTTCGAACTGCTAGGTTGGCAGAAGCTGGGACAAGGAACAGGAGCTCACTCCGTTACGCAGCGCTAGGGATTCCAACTGGCAAACTGCTGACCTTTCTGATTGACAAGCTCAGCATCTTAGCCACTGAGCCACCATGTCCCTTAAGTATAGTATAGTATAGCCTTTATTGTCATTGTACATCATGTATACAACAAAAAACCAGGGAGAATTCTGGGAGTTGATGTCCACAAGTCTTAAAGGTGTCATGGTTGGAGATCCCTGGCATAATGTTAAGTTTGGAACGGCAGCTGAGAACGGAGGGTGCTTCGGATAATCTGGAAAGAAAGAATATCTCCTGTTGAAAGACTGTCAGAGAGAGAGAGCGAGAGAGAGAGAGGCAGAGCCTGGGCCGTCTGCCAGCCCTCAGATGTGGAGTCAACAACCCCCAGGTCTGCAGGTGGCTGATGAGGAAGAGGAGGAACAGCTGAATCCAGTGCCTGACGCACGAATGCACAGAAGGCAGAGGAGAGGAGAGCAGTGGAAATCTATGGGCCGGTCCTTGGGAACGGAAGAACCACCACTGCTGGAGAAGCCCCACCTGAGCTCTGGGGATGGGGATATTGTTACTTTAAGAGAAATCTATATTATGATTTATATATGCTCAATTAATCTAGGAGATGGGGTTAATGGGCTATTGTTACTTTAAGAGAAACTTGTATTATGATTGTTGGGAGGTGAGGGGGTACAATATCTGAATGAGAAATCTATTTTAAGACGGGGGGAGGGGAGGGGGTACAGTATTTGTATGTGATCTATATTATATGTTGGGGGGGTCGGGGGAGTAAAAAGGGGGAAAATCTGTTTGTATAAAACTTTTTCAATTAAAAAAAAAAGAACACATACAATCCCCTTTTGCGACCCTCCCTGCCATCTTCTGACAAGCAAAGTCAATGGGGGAAGCCGGATTCGCTTAACGACCACTTCACAACTGCAGTCTTTTGCTTAACAACCCAAAAAGATCGTAAAACAGGGCACAACCGCTTAACAACTGCCTTGTTTATCAGTGGAAACGTTGGGCACGGTTGCAGTCATAAGCCCGAGGTCTACCTCTGCATTGCATCCTCCTTGCCCCCGTACCTTCAAGATCAGAGGGGTTCCAGGTTTCAGTTCCAAGATCCCGGGGGGACCGAAGGCCTCAAAGACGGGGTTTGGGTAGTAGGTGAAGTTGGTCTTGTTGAGGATCAGTAAAGAGAAGACGTTGTCCAAGACAAAGCCGAATTCATCCGGCCGTTCGGCGAGATCAGACTGGTTGCTGGGGTCCACCATCAAGGCCGGCGCCTGGCAGACCATTTCCGTCTCGTTCTGAACTTCGCAGACCTGAAACGGAGAGCAAGGGAGAAGGTTGAGGAGCAATCCCGTCCTTCGTGTCATCCAACGTTAGAAAAGAGGAACGCATTGCGTGCGTGTCCACAACTGGCACTGCAAAGAGGGGGAATCCATTCCCAGATCTTCACACATATTCAGAAGGATTCTTTGGGCTGAAAGGACACCCTGAGGACACAGAGAAACCTCCAAGTGGCCTCAACGGCCCTCTAAAAAGGATGCAAACGACCAGCTTTCTGCAAGGAGTATAAATCCTCCCATTCCCCACCATCCAGTCAGAACAGAAGAAGCTTCTTGGAGGAGAAGCGAAACGTCTTCAAAAGAAAACAAACAAACAAGGAGGTCCAGTTGCCTCCTGAAAAAGCATCTTTGGGACAACCATGACCTGGTAACAATCTCTACAGAGTTTTAGCCATACAATTTGGGATGAACAGCTTTGGAGTGGAATGGGAGTAGGAATGGATTTCCGGAGAAAAAAATTGCAAAACTACAGGTACCATTTGCACCACTCAGGTGTGACCCTGAGGACACAGGTAACTCTCCAAGTGGCCTCAACGACCTTCTAAAAGGATGCAAAAGACCAGCTGCCTGCAAGGAGTATCAATCCTTCCTCCTTCCATCATCCAGTCAGAGCTGAAGAAGCTTCTTGGATGAAAAGAGAAACGTCTTCAAAAGGAAAAAAACCCCAAGAAAGTCCAGTTGCCTCCTGAAAACAAAGCACCTTTGGGACAACCGTGACCTGGATGATGGAGAATCTCTCCAGACTCTGAGCTGTAAGTGAAGACCTGGTCTTCCTTGGAGTAAGTCAACACTTACTCAATCAACACAGAGAGAGGGTCAAAGATCACCTACAATGGAAACATCTAGGAATATCCCAGTTTCTCTGAGAGTCTCAGGCCTGGTGACATGTTCGGGTCTTAACAACAGCAAGGTTGGAAAAGACCTTGGAGGTCATCTAGTCCACCGCCTCCTCTGCTCAAGCAGGAGACTCTACATAATATTCTGGATGAATGGCTGTTCTTGAAGATCTCCAGTGTTGCCACGCCCATAACTTCTGGAGGGAATTGATTGATTGTTCTCACTGTTAGGAGATTTCTCCTTAATTCTAGGTTGGATCTCCCGGTGATAAGTTTCCATATGTCTTACTGAGTGAAAAATAGAACTCAAACCAGAAGCATTCTTATTAGGACTACCGGATCAAAAAATGGACAAACAATCTCAATACATAATCATACACATACTCACTGCAGCCAGGATTGCCTTCGCACAAAACTGGGAAAAAAATCAATATGCCCTCAGATGAAACTACAATCAGGAAAATACCTGAATGCGCAGAAATGGATAAAATGACAATAGAACTAAAAGAAAGAGAAGAATCGGACTTCTATAAAGTATGGAATAAAATGTACAAGTGGCTAGAAAACAGAAGCCAAGACAGAAAATAGAGAATACAAATATATGGGGATATAAATAATGAATACTATTATAAGTGTTAATACTATGTTTGTTAAATTATAGGACAAGGTTATAGTGAGAGGAAGGCAATGCAGAAGGGAGAATGATAAAAGCTAAAGAAGGAAAGCTGATAGAGCAGGGGTGTCCAAACTTGGGAACTTTAAGACTTGTGGACTTCAACTCCCAGAATTCCCCAGCCAGCTGGCTGGGGAATTCTGGGAGTTGAAGTCCACAAGTCTTAAAGTTCCCAAGTTTGGACACCCCTGCGATAGAGAAAGCTGAAAAATTACTGTATACTGTTATGTATGTTCTGTGTTTTGTTTTGTCTTACTGTGTTTTTTTTTCTTTGCTGTGTCTTCCCTATTGTTTTTAAAGATCAAAACATTTCATATTTTTAAAAAAAAGTTTCCATATGTCTTGAGGGACTTCCAGAAGGATAATAGAGATGGCACTGATCTCATTTGAGGGGGTGAGGGACAATCAACCTCCTATGTTTCCCACATTTGGCATTTGAGAATCCTATTTTTTTAATTAAATCAACTCACATTGATGTGTTCTTTCCCGCCATACTTGGCCCGGATCTGAGGGTTCTGGATGAGATCCAGGTTGGTACCCCAAACCGTAACAGGTGTATTTCCACTGATGGATAAAGAAGAAGAAGAAAGACGAAATTAGCGAGAACCTTGCGACCCACCTCCGTGGATGTTTCTCAAGGTGAAGTTAGCAATGTCGAATTAGAAGCGTCTTCCAATCTGTGTCTTCCACTGAGACAAAATAAAAAATGAAATTCTGGCCTGCCACTGTAAATCAGTCCATTCTAAGCCTCATCCATCGGTTTCCACAAGTAGAGTTAATTCAACAACTTCCAAATGGTATTGTTGATTCATTCCTTCATTCATAGATTCATACAAAGATTCATTGTCATTCAGTCATTCATTTATAGTACATTCATTGATTGATTTGACTGACATGATTGATTCATTCACAGATCCATTTATTATTCATTCATAAACTCATGCATAGATTCATTCATTCATAGATTCGTAGACCGATTTGCTTGATTCATTAATAGATTTATAGATTGCTTATTCATTCATTGATTCATGGATTCATTCATTGATAGTTCATTCAGTCATTCATAGTTTCATGCATAGGTTCATTCATTCATTGACTGCTTGATTGACTTGATTGAGTCATTCATTAGTAGAGATTGATTCATTCAGCCATTCATTCATAGATTCGTTGATTGGTTGGTTAGTTGACTTCATTCATTCATTGATTACTCATTCATAGATTCATGCATAGATTCATAGATTCATAGATTGATTGATCAGTCATTGACTTTTTTAATTGACTGACTGACTGACTGACTGACTGATTCATTCATTCATTCATTCATTCATTCATTCATTCATTCATTCATTCATTCTCAGTTTGACCTATAACATACACTGCACTGAAAGTAAAATGCATACATTTACTGGTTGTCAGCAAACTGGACAGAAGAATTTCATTTGTTGCATTGCTTGCAAGAGTTTGTTGCATAAATTCAAATCCAGAAAGTACACACAGATAACTGATTCAGCTGGACTCGTTAACTTCTTTATATATATATAATGACACATGAATAAATGTACAACACCAACAGGTGATTCTTCCAAGTAAACACAAGGCAGGAGAGTTACAGGCAAACACAAGCAGTTAGCTTCATTTTAGTAGACGAACCCAGACAGACTGTTAGTTTACTTCTCAGAGCAGCAGACTGCTTAAGTTTCTGTTTCAATTCTTTGCACAGACTCAGATCTATTTAAGCTCCCATTGGCTGACTTTGTTGCTATGCCTATTCATTGGCTGACCTTGTTCCCATGTCTCTCCCAGTCATGAATATTTTAACATTGCTTCACACACACAAATTTGACCACCAGGCAAAGCCCAGGACATGAGCCCAGGAAGTCAGCCAAGCAGAAGAAACCAAGTGCCTCCATGCCAGCTACCTGGAATTGAAGCAAGAGGGCCAGGCACAGAATGGGTGGAAAACTGGGGTGTGGATACCGCCCAATTGACCTAAGAAAGCTGGGGCGAAAGCACTTAGTACTTGAGTCCCCAGCTATGAATGTTGGTTTAGAGTAGTGTTTCTCAACTTTAGCAACTTTTAAGATGGGTGGATTTCAACTCCCAGAATTCCCCAGCCCGCTATGGAGTCTGGGAGTTGAAGTCCACCCATTCTAAAACTGGCAAAGCTGGAAAAGGAAAGTTATGTTCTTGGATTTTAATTGAGTTGATTGAATTTCTTGATAAAGAATGACATCACCCAATACAAGTACCATATTTTTCGGAATATAAGACGCACCTTCCCCCCCCCCCTGAAAGAGCGTGGAAATGCTGGTGCGTCTTATACACTGAATGCAGCCATTTTTGGCCTCCTGAAGCCCCCGCCCCCGCATCCCACTTTTGCAAAAAAAACAAGCGAAAAACGGGCTGTTTTTCTGCAAAAAAGGAGGCGTTTTTGCCTTACCCCAGCCCTGCCGAGGCCTGTGGAGTGCTCCTGGGGGCCAGAGAGGACAAAAACTTTTTTTTCTTACTTACCTCTCTGAAATCTTGGCGCGTCTTATAGTCCAAAAAATATGGTAAGTCCTCAAATTACAACAGTTCATTCAGTGACCGCTCAAAGTTACAACAGCACCGAAAAAAGGGACTTACGACCGTTTTTCACACTTACAACCACTGAAGCATTCCCATGGTCCCGTGATCCAAATTCGGACGCTTGGTAACTTTGATCCCCTTCTGACGAGTCAAGTCAATGGGGAAGCCAGATTCACTTAACAACCGGGTTAACTAATTGATCACCTGCAGTGATTCAGTTAACAACTGAGGCAAGGAAGGTTGTAAAATGGGACCAAACGCACTTAAATGTCTCGCTTAACAACATAAATCTCGGGGCTCCGCTGTGGTCGTAACTTGAGGACTACCTGTAAAGTTAGGAGGTTGCAAAGGCAGCTATAGAAAAGAGACCATGGTAACAAAAGGATGTTTGGGGAGTAGGAAGTTAGCACCCACCTCTCTCCTAGAAAAATGAAATATCCTGGGAAATATTGGAAAGGCAGAATATTATATTTCCCTGGATAAGAAACATGTTTTTAGGCAGGAAAAAGACTCACTCTTAATAGCCCCCACCTTTGTCAATGGGTCATTAAAGAGCCTGAGCTCGTCTACTCTACATAACAAAGGTAGGATTAACCTCCTACAGAAACTTTTGTTCAGGAACTCGAGCCAAGGGATCCTATCCACCATTAAACCATCTTTCCAAGCAGACTCCATGTTTCCAGTGTCTTTTTCCCTTGGAACTTGGAATTACTGAACCCAGAAGGACATTTCTTCCAACAGGGGTTTGCTGAAGTCTGCAAAACTTTTAATTAATTGAGAATAAATGCAGCGAATGAATTTGCTGGAAGACTTTTGCCAAATTGGAAAATTGGGAGCCATCCTGTCTTTCAAGAGCAATTGCTCTCTAAGAAAAAAAAATACTCTTCTTTTTTTAAACTGAAAAAACATAAATAGAGCACAGCCTTGAATTTATTCCATTATAATCACCACAATCTGTCCTCTTAACAGCTGAAAGCTCCTTTAGATAGATTTTTTTTTGAAATAAATGTATCCTCATATCTGTTAAACTAGAGGGGAATGAAGAATTATTATTTTTTTAACTCGGAGATATAATTAGGCGTAGAGAGATGTGTGAGTTTCAGTTTATCTCTTATTTTTTATTTCCTCCTCATTTTACCCAATCCTGCATCATTTTGCACACACCCTCCTTCAATTCATCTGCACATTTTTATGCACATTTTCCTAATAGATGCAGTTTTAAAAGCTGTTTCTACTTACTTTTTTAAAAAAAAATACTAATGTATTCAAGGACTGGAACATATCCCTTCTCGGAATTTCACACCTCGGCTCAAACCCACCCAAGACACGTTTTAAAATGTGTACTTTGAAAACAAATTGGATCAAACCTGCCTATGCAAAACTCAAAGTCCTTTTAAAATGCAAATTAATGCAATAATGAGACTGAACAGACCTGGGGAGTGAGCACCTGTAACAATAGCATGGGTTGGGGGGAGGAGGGGGGGGAAATGATTTCTCCATTCGTATGTCCTCCGAGGAGAGGGTGAGTTTCGATTCCAAGTTCCTAGAACTGGGCGGATAGGCTGAAGTTGCTATCAGTGGCTGGTGTGTGAATTTGCTCTCTTGGAATTAAAAGAGTTTGGTGAACTAGTGAAAGCAACAAGGCTAGAAAACTGGGAGGTTGTGAGTTCTGGTCCTGGTTTAAGCCCGAAACCAGCTGAGTGATTTTGGACCAGACACACTCTCTCAACCGCTAAGAAAGAAGGGCAGGGCAAACCATTCCTGAAAATGTTGCCATGAAAATGGGGGGAGGAGGAGGAGGAGAAGGAGAAGAAGGAGGAGGAGGAGGAAGAGGAGGAGAAGGAAGTGAAAGAGAAGGAGAAAGTAGAAATGGAGAAGGAGGAAAAAGAGGTGAAAAAGGAAGAGGAGGAGGTGAAGGTAGAAATGGAAGAGGAGAAGAAAAAGGAGGTGAAAAAGGAGGAGGAGCTAGGAGGAGGAGGAGGAGGAGGAGGAGGAAGAGGAGAAGGAAGTGAAGGAGAAGAAGAAAGTAGAAATGGAGAAGGAAAAAGAGGGGGGGAAGAGGAGCAGCTAGGAGGAGGAGGAAATGAGGGAGAAGGGAGGAGAAGAAAAGAGAAGGAAAACGCAGAAGGAGACAAAGGAGAAGGAAGGGAAGGAGGAGGAAGAGGAGGAAAGGAGAAGGACAAAGGAGAAGGAGACGGGGAGGAAGGAGACGGGGAGAAGGAGGGGAAGGAAGAGGAGGAGGAGAAAAAAGGAAGAGGAGAAGGAAAATCAGAAGGAGGAGGGGAAGGAGAAGGAGTGAAGGAGAAGAAGGAGGTGGAGAAGGAGAGGAAAGAGAGGGATGAGAAGGAGAAAAGAGATGAAAGACAAGAAGAAGGTAGAGGTGGTGGAGAAGGAGATGATGGGAAGAAAATGCTGGCTGGGGAATTCTGAGAATTGAAGTCCACCCATCTTAAAGTCACCGAAGTTGAGGAATGCCAAGGGGGGGGAGCTGACCTCTGCTTCTGAGAGGGCTTCCTCTGGGCCCCCATTTCTAACCAAGGAAGCTAATCTCATCGGGGTGAAGAAGAGCTTTCACCTCGAATTCATGATGCTCTGGAATAAATAGGATAAACACCTTCTCCACAAGCTAACAGCGAGTTAGCTTCCTTTGCCTCTCCCTACCTTCTTTTCTTCAAAACATTTCTCAATCCCTCTCCCTTCCACCCCCATGGGACCTGTCCTCATTAAGGACCATCCTTCCTCATGGCCTCCTTACCTGACAATGCTCCACTCGGGTTCGATCCTCAAGATAGTTGGATCTTCCACGTATTTAAACTTGAGCTCCTTGTGCATTTTAGCCTTCTCCAGCTCCTTGCGCAGCGTGGCCTTGTCCACCTTCACAGTTACGTCCACCATATTCTTCTCCACCACGTTCCCAAAAGTCGTGGTGTTGCAAATAATGAATTCTGCCGTCCTCCTGTCAGGAAAAGGAAAGAAAATAAACCGGCTTTAGAAAATGTAGGAAAGTCATGTGGAGATTCTGCGTCCTCCAGGTTGACCCAAAAGTGCTTTTTCAAAAAGGCAGCTGGACTTTCTTGGGGTTTTTTTTCCTCGAAGGGGTTTCACTTCTCATCCAAGAAGCTTCTTCACTTCTGAATGAATGGCGGAGAATGGAAGGCTTTATATTCCTTGCAGTCATCTGGGCCTTAGTACTCTCTCTGAGAGTCCCTGAGGTCACTTGGAAGTCGATCTGTGCCCACTTTTGAAGAATAGCAAAGCCCACATCTGGACAGAGAGGCCCAATGGTGTGAAAGAGGGGGTCAAAGAAGTTATCTACCTTAAGATTGAACAGCCCTCCCTCAACAGAGGGGGAGGGATACAACACCTTCTGTCTCCAGTCTACAAGACAGTCCTTTCAGAAGTTCCAAGAAGCTTCCACACCAGTGGTGGGATTCAAAAAATTTTACTACCGGTTCTGTGGGCGTAGCTTGGTGGGCATGGCAGGGGAAGGATGCTGCAAAATCTCCATTCCCACCCCACTCCAGGGGAAGGATACTGTAAAATCTCAATTCTAAACCCCACTCCAGTGGAAGGATACTGCAAAATCTCCATTCCCTCCCCACTCCAGAGGAAAGATACTGCAAAATCTCCATTCCCTCCCCACTCCAGGGGAAGGATACTGCAAAATCCCCATTCCCTCCCCACTCCAGGGGAAGGATACTGCAAAATCCCCATTCCCTCCTCACTCCAGGGGAAGGATACTGCAAAATCTCCATTCCCTCCCCACTCCAGGGGAAGGATACTGCAAAATCCCCATTCCCTCCCCACTCCAGGGGAAGGATACTGCAAAATCCCCATTCCCTCCTCACTCCAGGGAAAGGATACTGCAAAATCTCCATTCCCTCCCCACTCCAGGGGAAGGATACTGCAAAATCCCCATTCCCTCCCCACTCCAGGGGAAGGATACTGCAAAATCCCCATTCCCTCCCCACTCCAGGGGAAGGATACTGCAAAATCTCCATTCCCTCCCCACTCCAGGGGAAGGGTACTGCAAAATCTCCATTGCCTCCCCACTCCAGGGGAAGGATACTGTAAAATCCCCATTCCCTTCCCACTCCAGGGGAAGGGTACTGCAAAATCTCCATTCCCTCCCCATTCCAGGGGAAGGATACTGCAAAATCCCCATTCCCTCCTCACTCCAGGGGAAGGATACTGTAAAATCTCCATTGCCTCCCCACTCCAGGGGAAGGATACTGCAAAATCCCCATTCCCTCCCCTCTCCAGGGGAAGGGTACTGCAAAATCTCCATTCCCTCCCCATTCCAGGGGAAGGATGCTGTAAAATCCCCATTCCCTCCCCACTCCAGGGGAAGGATACTGTACATTCCCTCTGGAAAAGGATACTGCAAAATCCCCATTTCCTCCAGATAGATAGTGGCGGGCCAGCAAGAGGTGGTCGTTTCTCTGAACTACTCAAAATTTCCGCTACCGGTTCTCCAGAACTGGTCAGCACCTGTTGAACACCACCTCTGTTCCACACCCATTTGCACTATTCAAGTGACCCAGAGGACACAGATAAACCTCCCGGTGGCCTCAACGACTCTCAAGAAGAGAGCCAAGCCAAGGCATCCAACGAAGCTCTGCCCAGCTCCGCATTTGATGCAGCTCGAACGTCTGGGGTCATTGAAGTCAGGGAGAATACAAATCCAGGAGACAAGCAGAACTTGTCTGCAGTCCGCGAACCACACAATCTGCAAGCTGGCAGGAGTTGCGATGTCACACTGGCCTTCCCACAGATTTTGACAACCCCCTGCGGATGCCCCGCCGGCCCTCAGTGATGGCTTCCTCCAGATGTCAATAATGAAGTTGACCCAGGGGATGCCTTATGGAGCTTCTCCAAACATCTTCCTTGGGGTTTTTTTTTGGAGTGGGGGTTGACATCAAGGCTTTGCCCGCCAAGATAAGGTAAAGGTTCCCTTTGCACATATGCGCTAGTCGTTCCTGACTCTAGAGGGCGGTGCTCATCTCCGTTTCAAAGCCAAAGAGACAGCGCTGTCTGAAGACGTCTCCGTGGTCAGGTGGCCGGCATGACTAAACGCCAAAGGCGCACAGAACGCTGTTCCCTTCCCACCAAAGGTGGTTCCTATTTTCCTACTTGCATTTTTTACATGCTTTTGAACTGCTAGGTTGGCAGAAGCTGGGACAAGTAAAGGGAGCTCACTCCGTTACACGGCGCTAGGGATTCGAACCGCTGAAGTGCTGAACTTTCTGATCGACAAGCTCAGCATCTTAGCCACTGAGCCACCATGTCCCTCTGCCCACCAATATAGAAATAGCAAAAATTGGGAGTCTGCTAGCATTTTTCCCCCTACTAACAATTTAAAAAAAAAATTGGCTAAAGGTTTTGGGAGCTGCAGTTGGCTTCATTGGATGCGCAAAGTGGCAGTACAGGGAGTCCTCACTTAATGACCAGTGGCTTAGTCATCATCTTCTTTTAATGACCCCATAATCCCTTGCGGGGTGGAGTCTTGGCAACTGAATGGAACTAGCTGAGTATTTACTGGCCGGATGCCCTCCGTGTCGCCAATGCAGAGTTTTGTTCAGCAGATAAAATTCTCATTGTGCCCAGAGAGAGAAAGAAATATCTGCCTCTACCTAGGATCAAACTCACAGCCTCCTGATTGTGAGGTGAGAGCTCCACCTCTAGGCCACCGTACCACTCGATCAGTCACTTAGTGACCATCCGAAACTACAACAGACCCCAAAAGCTACGTATGACCCAGTTCCAGAGTTCTGATGGATGCACACACAACCAGGGACACATGACGGAATCTTCGGTGCTTTGCAATTAGCTCCACTTTACGGCCAGTTGCAATGTTCTGTGGTCACGACGTATGGTTTTTTTTTTGCCAGTTTCCAGACTTTTTAACCGGTTATTGGATATTTGGGGCTCCATGACAGTTGTAAGACTTGATATAAAATGCATTATTTGGAAATGGTGCTCCCGGATCCCTAAATTTTGCTACCTTGGAAAAGGTACTTTCGTGCCATATCTAAATTTGATGTTTAATTAATTAATTCAGATAATTAAGCTGCACAGGCAATGGGGGTGCCTAGAAAACGACCCCTTCTCTAACGATGGCTTTGCCATTCCTGAGCTCCAAAATTCCTACTTTTACAGGTACTTCTCGATTTAAAAACCAGAACTGAGCCCAACGTTTATGATGCTAAGCAAGACAGCCGTGAAGGGAGCTTTGCCCCGTTTTACGACCTTTCTGGCTCCGGTTGTTAAGCGAATCACTGCGATTGCTAAGTTAGTCACACGGATGTTAAGTGAATCCGACATCCCCCCTTGACTTTGCTAGTCAGAAGGTCGCAAAAGGGGATCACTGGGACACTGCAACTGTCGTAAATATGAGTCAGTTGCAAAGCATCAGAATTTTGATCACGTGACTGTGGGGATTCTGTGAGGGGTGTGGTGGCCTAGAGGTGGAGCTCTCCCCTCACCATCAGGAGGCTGTGAGTTCAATCCTGGGTAGAGGCAGGTATTTCTCTCTCTGGGCACAATGAGAATGTATCTGCTGAAGAAAACTCCACACAGGCGACAGGGAAAGGCATCCGGCCAATAAAACACTCTGCTAGCTTCATTCAGCTGCCCAGACTCAGAACAGAATCTGGAGTGGCGCGGTGGCCTAAAGGTGGAGCTCTCACCTCACAATCAGGAGACCGTGAGTTTGATCCTAGATAGAGGCAGTGTCACTGCGTTTATTCGGTTTGCCAGCTGTGCCCACATTCTGAGTTATACGGTAGCATGAACTGACTTCTTATCAGCAATGATTCACTGCGCATGTCATACATTCCATACCTTCATTCTTACTTCTTTTCTTTTGTCCGTCTGCCAAGGCAGACAGGAATTCTGCCAAGATGCAATCATTTAGTTAGTAAGTTTGTGTTTTTATTTTCTTTACTATAAAATGTTTTTCTTAGAATATACCTCGGGGTTTATTTTGCTTATTTTTGCTTATTTTATTACAGGGCTCAATTCACACCCTGACAGGCAGATATTTCTCTCTCTGGGCACAATGAGAATATATCTGCTGAACAAAACTCCACATTGGCAACAGGAAGGGCATCTGGCCAGTAACCACTCAACTCCATTGAGGCCCAGGCTCTACCCCACCATGGATTATGGGGTTGTTCGAAGAAGATGACAGGGATGACAACGACTATGGGGTCGTAAGGGTGAAGATCTGTCATACTTCACTTTTCTCAGGGTCATTAAAAGAACCGTTGTAAGTTGAGAACTACCTGTATCATCCTCCTTCTTTCCCCCAAGCAGGCAAATCTCGGAGAAACTTACCGGTGGAAAAGACAAGGATATTCTCCAAACATGACGGAAACGTTGCTCCCTGCATTCAGGTTTTTGCCTGTGATGGTGACTTGGGTACCACCGGATATCGGTCCTTGCTTTGGCCTGAGGTCAGAAAGAGACAGCATCTAAAAAAACAAAAAGGAAAGGGAAAAGAAAGTGAAATGGAATGGAATAGCAATCCCCTGCAAGAGTGACAGGAGGGACGGATTAAAATAGAAGACCAGAGGTTGTTCATTCAAAGGATGACAGATCTGAGTTAGCATCTTTGGAAAGCTTTTTTTTAAAGAAAAATAACCCTGGACTATGTATTAGTTACTAATCAAAGTTATCTTGAAGTAAGATGGGTATTTACTGTTGTGGCCCCCCAGCAGTCGGTGGAGCTGGCAGCAGATTCGGACATTGAGGAGGTTGGGGAGGAACCTGGGCCAGTCCTGGAGTCTGGGGAAGGCTCGGATGAGGGCTCTGTGTTGGAGGCAGAGAGGGGGCCAGAGCCGTCTGACAGTTACCAGCTGCCTTCGGAGTCAGACATCAGTGAGGCAGAAGAACAGCTGGAGCCTGTTCCCAGTTTGTTCATGTGCAGAGTTGCCAGAAGGCAAGAACAGTTAAGAAAGAGATAGGAGAAGGAAGGGAAATAATGAGAGTAGGGGAGGGAGGGAGGGAGGGAGGAAGGGCTAAAGTTTGCTTTATTATTGAAACAATCTACTTGTTTGTTAATGATTGGATGATTGATGGATGGATAGCTTGATTTTTATCCCACCATCTCTCTTTTACATTCTCCTCCCCCCCTCTCTCTCACACACACACTATCCTGAATCCAACTCCAAAGCCCCCTTCTGTTTCCACTGCCTGAAAAAACCCTCAAATCTCAGAGCAACCTGTCATTCCATATAAATAAGGAAGAAGAGAAAAGAGAAGCTTCTGTACATGCGCAAAAGCATTGCACATGCCAGCAGGAGCGAATCGGTGGTAAACCAGTTAGCAACCCACCGCTGCTGCGCCAATCCCACTTCCCTACCTCTCTGCCTTTCAGCCCATCACCAAGATAACCTGTCCGTCTCCCACCCACCCACCTTCCCTCCCTCCCACCCTCCTAGGTCTTATTTAAGCCATCCCCAGGATCCTGACAAACGGCCAGGCATCCGTCCTTTTCTCTCTTTTTTTTTCCAGGAGAAATCTGAAGTTTCCGTTTCTTCTTTCATTTGCATTTTAATAGAAAAACTTTTCAGCTGGGTCCCACGCGAGGAGCCGCCCCCTGCATTTAAATGAGGGGTTCTCTCCCCACCTCCCCGGTTTCTCCCTCACTTCTCTTCGAGTACTTTGGCAGAAATGGTTGACATTTAGATGAAGGAGCAGCTGGATGGCCTCTCCATCCCCCTGCACCGTCTTTCTCCACCTGGGTGATGAATGGAATGGAATGGACTAGAATAGAATAGAGAATCATTAATAGAATAGAATGCAGAACAGAATAGAATAGAAATACAGAATAGAATAGAATAGAATAGAATAGAATAGAGAATCGCAAATAGAATAGAATGCAGAGCAGAATAGAATAGAATAGAAATACAGAATAGAATAGAATTGGAAGGAACCTTGGAGGTCTTCTAGTCCAACCCCTGCTTAGGTAGGAAACCTTACACCACTTCGGACAAATGGTTGTCCAACATCTTCTTAAAGACTTCCAGTGTTGGAGCATTCGCAACTTCTGGAGGCAAGCTGTTCCACTGGTTAATTTTTCTCACTGTCAGGAAATTTCCCCTCAGTTCTGTGTTGCTTCTCTCCTTGATTAGTTTCCACCCATTGCTTCTTGTTCTACCCTCAGGTGCTTTGGAGAACAGCTTGACTCCCTCTTCTTTGTGGCAATTCCTGAGATATTGGAAGACTGCTATCATGTCTCCCCTAGTCCTTCTTTTCATTAAACTAGACATTCCCAGTTCCTGCAACCGTTCTTCATATGCTTTAGTCTCCAGTCCCCTCATCCTCTTTGTTGCTCTTCTCTGCACTCTTTCTAGAGTCTCCACATCTCTTCTACATCGTGGCGACCAAAACTGAATGCAGCATTCCAAGTGTGGCCTTACCAAGGCATTATAAAGTGGTATTAACCCTTCACGTGATCTTGATTCTATCCCTCTGTTGATGCAGCCTAGAACTGTGTTGGCTTTTTTGGCAGCTGCTGTCCCCGGCTGGCTCCTATTTAAATGGTTGTCCACTAGGACTCCAAGATCCCTTTCACAGTTACTACCATTGAGGAAGGTACCACCTATACTGTACCTGTGCATTTCGTTTTTCTTGCCTAAATGTAGAACCTTATTCTCTTCACCATTGAATTTCATTTTGTTAGATAGTGCCCAATGTTAAAGTTTGTCAACTTCTGAATCTTTAGCCTATGTTCCAGATTGTTGGCTATTCCTGCCAGCTTGGTGTCACCTGCCTGTGCTGGCTGGGGAATTCTGGGAGTTGAAATCCACCTGTCTTAAATTTGCCAAGGTTGTTGGACACCCTTGGTCCATGTAACCATATACCGGTATGTACCACTTTATTTTGTTCTTCGGTTTTGCTGAGTAATTTTAAGGTGGGTTTAGTTTGGGCTTTATTTTAGATTCGTGTTTAAGACGTGTGGACTTCAACTACCAGAATTCCCAAGCCAATTTTATTGGAAGGAAGTTTTATTTTTCTCACCTGTTAGCTGAACCGAACCCACTTAGCTCATTTTCAGCTCAACAGGTTGCACAGACCCACAAAATGAATGAATTCAGTTAATTCTGATCCCGTGACCTTAGAAATGCTACTGCAGCCATAACTACGGGGGGGGGGGGGGGGGGAAACCCAGTCATATGTGACTTTATGGAGCACTGCTCTAACATCAAATGGTCACTAAATGAATGGTTATAAATTGAGGACTACCTGTAGCCTGAGCTACACAACTGGGCAAAAAAAAAATATTCAATATCATTCTGCTTTAATGTTGCTACAACCACGTTTACCGCAGTTCTTCACAAGACTGCAGCAAAATCTAACAAGTCACAATCCTAGAATGAATATTTGATATTCCTTTTATTTTTCCTCCTTTCCTCCATACCCGTTTTTTCTTGTCTCCTGTTTTTTGTTTTAGATTCCCCAGCTCCGAACCTCTCTTTATTTCTTACCCTTTGTAAGTTTACTCGCAGCTTTCATTGGCAGGTGAACAACTGCTATACATAAAGTAAAATAAATACTAGTCTTTTCCAATCCCGAGAGGGCCTAGGAATTTCCGGAGGTGTTACAATCATAACACACACACAAAATTTATTATCATCTCATTTACAGGTGTGTGATATTTTGCGGCGGCCTATTAATGATTCACAGCTGCCGAAACGAATTCTAGATGGCATGGTTATGTGTGCAGGGCCATGAGGGATCTGCTTTATAGGGAGTCCTCAGCTTACGACCGCAATTGAGTTCCAAATATTTGTTGCTAAATGAGACATCTGCCAAGGAAGCTTTGTTCGATTGGACCACCTTTCTTGCCACGCTTGTTAAGCGAATCACTGCAGTTGTTGAGTGAAACCGATCACCTGTTGCTCGAAAGATGATCACAAGGGGGGGCTTGTGTTGTCACGTGACTCCTCGACTTACAACCATTCGTTTAGGGACCGTTCGAAGTTACGACGGCACTGAAAAAAGTGACCTTATGACCAGTTTTCACACGTAAAACAGTTTCAATATCCCCTGGGGTGCTGGGATCGAAATTCGGACATTTACAATACAATACAATAGCAGAGTTGGAAGGGACCTTGGAGGTCTTCTAGTCCAACCCCCTGCCTAGGCAGGAAACCCTATACCGTTTCAGACAAATGGCTATCCAACATCTTCTTAAAGACTTCCAGTGTTGGAGAATTTCACAACTTCTGGAGGCAACTTCTGTTCCACTGATTAATTGTTCTAACTGTCAGGAAGTTTCTCCTCAGTACTAAGTTGCTTCTCTCCTTGATTAGTTTCCACCCATTGCTTCTCGTTCTACCCTCAGGTGCTTTGGAGAATAGTTTGACTCCCTCTTCTTTGTGGCAACCCCTGAGATATTGGAACAATGCTACCATGTATTTGGCAACTGACTCATGTTTGCGACGGTTGCAGGGTCCCGGGGTCATGTGATCCACTCTCACGACCCTTCTGACGAACAAAGTCAACGGGGGAGCCAGCTTCGTTGAACAAAACCGTGTGACTAATTTAACAACTGCAGGGATTCACTTAACAACGGTAGCAAGACGGGTCGTAAAATGGGGCAAAGCTCCCTCAACCACTCTTCTTGCTTAAGCAACGGAAGGACCTTCTCAGCTGTTGCCTCAAGATTCAGGACCACAGAGGTCTCTCTGGCCACATGCCATCCCCTGATGAAGATGAGGAGAGCCGAAGCTGAGGAGAAATCAGAAATTTCCCGCCAATTTCGTGGGCAGGAGGAACGGGATGGCTCAGTGGTTAAAGACCCTGAGCTTGTCAGCTAGAAAGCCGCCAGCCCAGGTTCAAGACCCAAGCATTGTGTGATGGGGCGAGCTCCCGTTCCTTGCTCCAGCTTCTTTCCACCTAGCAGTTCGAAAGCGTGCAAATGAGAGTAGATCAATAGGTACCACTTTGGTGGGATGGTAACCGCGTTCTATGCGCGTTGGGATATAATTGTATTGACCACATGGCCACGAAAATGTCTTCAGACCACGCTGGCTCCCTCGGCTAGGAAACAAAGATGAGCAGTGCCCCAACCAGACAGGGGAAATCTTTACCTCTGTTCTGACCGAGGCTTCCCAAGAGCATGAAGCAAACTCCTGGTCCCAACAAAAAACCCTTTTATTAATTGACTGTGAATTCTGCTCATTTCCATCCAGCCAAGTCTTTCGAAGGAGGATTTACAGTCACAGACCTTCTCTGGCTTGGAGAGCTGCCATGATGATATCTGTAAAACGTGGCAAGGAGTCTCGGAGAGTCACGAGCCAATGAAGCGAACTAATGATCTCCTGCAAACTCCACTCCCCCTTTGCTCCTCTTTTATTTCCTCGGGGAGGGGCCAATCATTGTCCACCTGTGGCCTTACTCCCAAGTCGACCCCTGTTCTTTAGCTGTTCCCTTCGTCTGGCTATTCTGCGCATGCGCACACTGGGATCAGGCTCCAGCTGTTCTTCTGCCTCACTGCTGTCTGACTCCGAAGGCAGCTGATAACTGTCAGACGGCTCTGGCCTCCTCTCTGCCTCCGACACAGAGCCCTCATCCGAGCCTTCCCCAGACTCCAGGACTGGCCCAGCTTCCTCCCCAACCTCCTCACTGTCCGAATATGCAACCAGCTCCATTGGTGGGCCACAACACCCTCTACCTTTTGTGGCCAGAGAAAAGCTGGAGGATGTCTCTGAATCTTTGCAGGGGAAACGAGAAAAGCTCCCCGCTTTCCTAAGGACAGCATATTCCCTTCTGCCGTCACTTTGTGAAGCGTTCTTCCAAATGTCTTCTTTTGCAAGTATAAACACGAAACATCTTAGAGGTGATTGTGTGAAACGCCAGAATATTCAAATATGCCCCAAGGCCAACCTCATTAGAAAGCAAAAGTATCTTATTTCGCTCCTGAGAGATTTCCAACTCAGACGAATTTCCAGGGGGATGCCTTTCCCTCAAATTGAACGAAAACTGGTAGGAAAAAATAAAAATCCAGGTGATTTTTTTCCCTATTCAACACTCGTCTTTAAGCCAAGGTTCCACCATACGCCTAGTCCTCACAATTTAGTGGCCATTTGGTTACAACGGCCCTGAAAAAGGTGGCTTATGATCGTTTTTCAGACTTACGACCATGAAAGCATCCATGCGGTCACTTGATCAAAATTCATCCGCTGGCAGGTGGTTCATATTTATGACAGTCGCAATGTCAATAGACATTTCATGACCCAACTAGGTAATATTATCACCTACTTTAAAAGGATAGGGCTACTTTAAAAGGGCAGGGCTACTTTAAAAGGACAGGGCTACTTAAAAAGGAACAGGGCTACTTTAAAAAGTCATGGCTATTTTAAAAAGACAGGGCTACTTTAAAAGGACAGGGCTACTTTAAAGGAACAGGGCTACTTTAAAGGATAGGGCTACTTTAAAGGACAGGGCTACTTTAAAAGGACAGGGCTACTTTAAAGGATAGGGCTACTTTAAAAGGACAGGGCTATTTAAAAAGGACAGGTGACTTTAAAAGAACAGGGCTACTTTAAAAGGACAGGGCTAATTTAAAGGAACAGGGCTACTTTAGAGGACAGGGCTACTTTAAAGGTCAGGGCTACTTTAAAAGGACAGGGCTACTTTAAAAGGACAGGGCTACAGACTTACCGTAAAGTAATAGAACTGGGAGGATTTTGCCATGAATTCTGGCCTGCATTCAGCCACACAAATGTCCACGTATCCAGCATGCTGGCTGAGTTTCGCTTCGCCCATCTCACAGACAATTCTAGAAGGAAAGCAGAGACGTTCAAAGGCTGAGCTTTTCCTCTGGCGAGCTGCTTTGCAGCTTCCAGAGCGAGATTGGCGGCATCTTCACTAGCTGGATTGATTGCAAGGAAAAACAGGTTTAGTTTGTAAAACCGTGGAGGGCGGAAATGTACATGGGCTCCTTGGCGCCTCTCTGAACTTGGTTGTTTTCCTACAGACATTTCATCACCCAACTAGGTAGCATCATCAGTGTTAGACGAGAGGAGGGGAGGTTGCAAAATGGAGGAGGAGGAGGAGATGGGTGATTCTCTTGCAGACATTTCATGACCCAACTAGGTAGCATTATCAGTGTTAGAAGAGAGGAGGGGAGGTTGCAAAACGGAGGAGGAGGAGGAGGAGGAGGAGGAGGAGGAGGAGGAGGAGGAGGAGGAGGAGGAGGAGGAGGAGGAGGAGGAGGAGGAGTGGTGATTCTCTTGCAGACGTTTCACGATCCAGCTAGGTAACATCATCAGGGTCAGAAGAGAATAGACAATGAATGCCCTGCTAAATTTGGTCTTTTCAACAGGTAGTCCTCAAACTTGTGACCACCATGTCTGTTACTAAGATGGATGGAATGACGGTGGAGAAGGAATTCTAGAACTATTGATTCAATTGGGAAGCCAGTCAAATCACCGAAAAACCTGAGAAGGCGGCCATGGCAGCCATGTTTGATACTGTTACCAAGGAAACCACATGGACTCTTCTGCGGTGTCCCCCACCCCCCACCCCAGATCAAGCTCAACTTGTGGGGATTCCATCTTGGACGGGCAAGTCCAAGACCCCTTCCCAGGCTCCAGACATTTTCCTGAAGCCTGGGGAAGGCGAAAACGGCCTCCCCCGGCCTCCAAGAGGCCTTCCGGGTTCCGGAAACAAATCATTTCCAAACTTCCGGTTGGCCCATTGGAGCCATTTTTCACCCTCCGCAGCCTCCGGAGGCTTTCCTTGAAGCCAGGAAAGGGGGCGAAAATTCAGCTGGCTAGTGCGCCCATGAGTGCCGGAGCTGACGGCTGGTGTGCCTTCCAACTGTGGCTCTGCGTGCCATCTGTGACACCCGTGCCACAAGTTCGCCATCACAGCCTTAAGGTTTCCTTGCTCCGCTTTGCCCTGCGGACTTCACTTACTGCTCGGCGGGGACGTATCCGTCCATCAAGGGAACGCACTCCACGCCAGCCACTCTGACATGGGCTGCGATGTCCCAGAACTCCAGGCCGAGATTTTCTCCCCGGATGGTCACTCTGGTCCCTCCTTCGCGAGGTCCTCTCACGGGACTTATCTAAGAAAGCAAAGTGCTGGTTAGGAAAAGTTAAAAAGATTGAGGGAAAAGAAAATCAAAACCGCCTCTTGCTTATTTCTTTTTGAAGGATGCCCATCTTTCCTTCCACAATACCGTACAATACAGTAGCAGAGTTGGAAGGGACCTTGGAGGTCTTCTAGTCCAACCCCCTGCAGAGGCAGGAAACCCAATACCATTCCAGACAAATGGCTATCCAACATCTTCTTAAAGACTTCTAGTGTTGGGGCATTCACAACTTCTGGAGGCAAGCTGTTCCACTGGTTAATTAATTAATTAATTAATTAATTAATTAATTAATTAATTAAGATAGATAGATAGACAGACAGACAGACAGATAGACAGACAATACATAGAATAGAATAGAGTTGGAAGGGACCTTGGAGGTCTTCTAGTCCAACCCCCTGCCTAGGCAGGAAACCCTTTACCGTTTCAGACAAATAGCTATCCAACATCTTCTTAAAGACTTCCAGTGTTGGAGCATTCACAACTTCTGCAGGCAAGCTGTTCCACTGGTTAATTGTTCTAACTGTCAGGAAATTTCTCCTAAGTTGCTTCTCTCCTTGATTAGTTTCCACCCATTGCTTCTTGTTCTGCCCTCAGGTGCCTTGGAGAATAGTTTGACTCCCTCTTCTTTGGGGCAACCCCTGAGATATTGGAAGACTGCTTTACAATGCTTTAAAGCTCCCTCTAAGCGGTTTACAGAGTCAGCCTCTTGCCTCCCAACAATCTGGGTCCTCAGAAGGATGGAAGGCTGAGTCAACCTTGAGCCGGTCAGGATCGAACTGCTGACAGTGGGTGGAGTTTGCCTGCAATATTGCTCTCTAACCACTGTGCCACATGGTCCTTCCTTCCTCCCTCTCTCCCTTCCCACTTAGCAAGAGCACTTAGACTTATATACCACTTTACAGTGCTTCACAGCTCTCTCTAAGTTGTTTACAGAGTCAGCCTCTCTTACCCCCACAATCTGGGTCCTCATTTTACCCACCTCGGAAGGAAGGAAGGCTGAATCAACCTTGAGCCTGGTGGGATTCGAACTGCCGAACTGCAGCTAGCGGTCAGCTGAAGTAGCCTGCAGTGCTGCCTTCTAACCACTGCACCACCTCGGCTCGGTGGTTAGAATGCAGTAACACCCATTTTCTTCTCCAACTCTCTTTTAATCGTTCCAAACCTGAAATCTCTTTCCAGTGATACTTCGCTGCCTACCCACCTGCTCGGACCCCCTCCGCTTGGGAGCTGAATGGAGACTAATTTGCAAGCCTACCAATTAGATCATTTTGAAGCTTTTCTCGGTTAGTGGGACCCAACCCTGAGAGCAATTTGGTGACAAGGGTCTGGAAGTGACTTGCAATCCTGCAGCCAGGATATAAACAGGCTTTTGATGCCAACATTTGTCTGTTCTCGGCTTATGATGACAGTCTTGGGGGGAATTCGGTCAGCCCAAATTTTTAGGTAGACGTATCCAAGGCACACTTCTTAAATTTGAACCTCAGTGGGGAGGCATTTGTTGGAATTAAGCCCTACGTGTCTCGGAGAAGCCCATTCCTTCCCAGCATAATTTTGTAAAGCTGTCAAAACAGCTGTATTTCACCGGAATGTTATTTATTTCCTGGTTGTTGTTGTTTCAATCCATTTATCGGGTATGAGGGAAGAAGAAGGAAGAAGGGAGGAGAAAGAAGTTGAAGCAGGAGGAGATGGAGGAGGAGGAGGAAGAGAAGGGAGAAAGAGAGAGGAGAAGGAGAAGGAGAAAAAGAAAGTAGAAAGAGCTGAGGAAGAAGGAAGGAAGGAGAGGAAGGTTAAGGCGAGGGAAGAAGAGGGGGGAGGGAGAAGAAGAAAGAAAAGGGAAGG